>NC_061514.1:163892378-164036547 GCF_022539505.1 Lolium rigidum
CTATAAAACCGTTGCTATCGATAAACTCTTGCGAGCAAGTCTGTTTCCAGTGCGACTGAATTGACAACTCCGCTGTTAAGGCTTTCAAGTATTCTTTGTCTCCCCTTCTGTCGAATCAATAAATTGGGTTTTACTACCCGCGAAGACTGTTGCGATCCCCTATACTTGTGGGTCATCACCTTTGTGTAAAAATTGCCCAAAATAGGGCTAAGTTTAATTAACCACTAGTTTAATTTTTTTTTTGTTTTCCTTTTTCATTTTCATTTTTGTTTTTTTATTACATATGCGCTGCGTCCGCGCGTTGGGCGCAGCGTGCGACCCAAACGGACACGCGGACGCGGGCTGCTGTCCACGTGTCCGCCTGGCCACCCAAACGGCCCAAAACGGACGACCCAGCGCGTCCGTTTGGGTCGCTCGGTTGGAGATGCCCTTAGAAATGATGGACCTAGCATGGACGAGGAGGACAAGCATTGGAGCATGATCAGACATGGAGGAGATGGCAACAACCATTTGAGGATTGAAGAGGACGTCACAACTGGAGATTTCAGAACTTCGAAGCCACCATAAGAAGAGATGAAGACATGGACGAAATATAGAATTTTCCACTTCATAATTTCGTCCATAGCATAATATGGTGTTGCGTCACCTTTAGTTTTGGGCCAGGCCCATGTCATTTTCGCAGAAATTAAGTCAGCCACTTTTTAGAGTCCGTATTGAAGGGGGGAAAGGCCTTCTAGGGTTTGGTTCGGCCACCATACGTATGGCTGGCCGAAACCCCATTTTTTCCTCCTTTAAATACCCCCATAGCCATCACGTTTAGACTCGGATTTTGATTAGACTAAAAGTTAGCCATTGCTGCAACTCTCGTGTATTTCTTTTGAGGCCGACGCCCAGAACAAGACCGACTATTCGGAATCCCACCTTATTCAATAAAGCTTTCATCTATATCCGCAATATTCTGGTAGCATCATTAGTTCTTACTTGTTCTCGATTTCAGGTAGGAATTAAGACCCTCGCTGGTCAGGCTGATCGTGCATCCGCAAGATCAGTAACTCCCGGAGATTGTCCTAGCCATTGCATTGGCGCACGAGCTTTGCACGTGTAGTTGGATCGTCAAGCACGAACTCCACCAACAAATCGATTTATCCTCGTCTCATCGAAAGATCGGCCACCTTTGCCCTATCAAGTGGTATCAGATTTCTGCTTGCTCGGTGAGATTTTACTATTTTCCTAGTGTAGATTGCATCTGCCATCATACCCATAAACCACGAAAAAGCCAAAATACTGTTAGGGTTTTAGATCATCGTCCCATAAACCCCCTACCATGCCTTTGCATTGTCTTTTCAGTTTTGCATAGTTGAATTTGTGTCTGCATCTTCGTATCGAGTTGCTGGTCTTAGCGTCTAGTTCCTTTAGAGTTTCGAGTTCTGGTCATATTAGTCACGCCGCCGCCCGTTCGCACCATACACAGATCACCGCAACTACATCCATATACTTCCGCCACTACCATATACACCCACCATATATACTTCCGCCACTGCCATATACACCCACCATATATACTTTGGCCACTGCCATATACACCCACCAAGATAGTTTCGGCCACCATCATATACATCTGCCATATACCCTGTTTCCTACCGCGACATGGATTTGTGTTGTTTCTCTGCCGTGACAGAGTCCGTGTAGACTAAGGTTTTCCTATTTTTCTTAATAGTTGTTGACTTCTAATTTCATTTGTACTGTAGAAATTTTTTCGTGAGATAAGTTTCGACCGCCAGTAAACAATTGGAAGAGCCAAAAAAAAGTCTGGAACAGCCTCCGAATTTTTTCTGGCTACACTGGTTTTCGACATTGGGGATCACTTTTCTCCACTAGCCGTTATAGCGACATTTTTTTGCGCCTGCGCGCTTTTTGGAGCACTTTTTCAGAAATTTCGACAAATTTTTTTTCCTGACGCTATACTGTTTTTAGACCTCGGGGATCAGTTTGAGATACTCGCCATCATAGTGATTTTGGCATCTTGGTTCGCCACCTCATCGCTGCTAGTTGCTTGTGTCCCGCGCTGTGACCTCGTTAGTGTTCTAGGCTCATGTCTCTAGTACGGTCTATCCTAGGACCAGCACAGTATCGTTGTTGAGCATATTTTCAATACTGCATCGTTGTTTTGACAATTGTTGTTTTTGCTATCATATATAAGCCTTCCTACAGCTCCACATATTGTCTCCACGTGCTTTGTATCGACGCCTGGTAATCGCTTTGATAATCTTTGGAGACGCTGATCTTTGTTGGTTGTCATATCGCCTTCCTCCTGTTTGGAAAGAACTTGTAAGAGCTTTGTATTTTGCTTAACGAATTGTGCGTGAACTACCATATTTCGTAGTTTGTAGGCATATACATTTGTGCTTTTTGAGTACTAATCATGACAGGAACTACATAATCTGGTGTTGACCCGGATAACATGACGAGCGCGGAGTTGCATGCTTACATCACCCACCTTTTGGGCGGGCATGCACGCTACGTAGATGCGCGCCTTGGTGACGTGGACGCCAAACTCACCGACGCGCTGGACAAGATGGATGGCCTCGAGGTAGCTTTCAACTCCAAGCTCGACGCCAAGTTCCAGGAGATCTTACTCGGTTACCGCAGCCTCGCGGCAACGTGCGACGACGCGCACGCCGCGTTCCTCGTGCGGAGGTGCATACGGGTACCGCCCCTGCGGCAGCAGCCGCACCTGACGCGCCTTCTGATGACGGATACGAAGACTATGAAGGGGACGAGGATGAGCGGGTAGATGAGAACGTGCTGGATGGCGAGGAAGTCGAACAACCTGCACCTGGTCATCCACGAGAACTGAACCGCAACGCTCGCCCACCTCCACGACCGGTACGTGATGATGATCATGTTGCAAAACTTAAATTGAATATTCCGCCATTTGAGGTAGATAATCCTGATGCATATCTTACATGGGAATTGGAAGTAGAGCAACATTTTGCATGTTTACGCTATCCTGATCATTTGCGTGTTAGTGCTGCTACTTGTGAGTTCACAGATTTTGCATCTATTTGGTGTGGTCTGAGCATTGTAGAGTACATCATACTAATATTCCTATTACTTGGGTTGGTTTAAAACTTTCTATGCGTACTAGTTTTGTTCCTCCACATTATCAACGTGATTTGCTGAAAAATTGTCTCGCTTAGAACAAGGTAAAAATTCTGTAGAAGACTATTATCAAGAATGGCAAACTGGCATGATTTGATGTGGTATTGTAGAGGATAATGAGGCTATGCTTGCAAGTTTCTTTGGTGGTTTGAATAAAGAGATTCAACATATTTTAGATTATAAGGAGTACAACACTATTACTTGCTTGTTTCATCTTGGTTGGAAAGCTGAACAAGAAATGCAGGATCGTCAACCACCATGGAGAAGAACTAATATTTCTGCAGGTCGTACATCGTCATGGTCTCCGCGACAATCAGCGCCATCATCTTGTGGAGCTGCACAGACACCTACTACCTCCAAGTACACCGCGCCTGCATCACGAGCACCACCTGCTGCAACTACACCACCATCCGCTGGTCCTCCTCGGAGTTTCTCTTCCATGGCCTCCACGGGGAAGACGCGCAGCATTCAATGTCGCAAATGCTTGGGATTTGGACACATAGAGAGAAAATGCAGAACCAAGCGTGTGATGTTGGTGCGTGAAGATGGAGAATATGATTCTCCAAGTGACTTTGATGAAGATACATTGGCCCTTATTGCTGCACATGATGGCGCCAATTCTGATTCTGAGAGAGAGATGGAGGTAATGGAAGCTGACACTGCTGATCAGTACAAGAGATTAGTTGCACATCGTGTGTTGAGCGTGTAATTGAGAAAATCTGAGCATGATCAACGCCACAATCTATTTCAAACAAGAGACGTTGTAAAAGAGCGAGCTATAAGGATCATCATTGATGGAGGGAGCTGTAATAATCTGGCTAGCGTTGACATGACGGAGAAGCTTTCTCTCCCTACAAGACATCGCACATATTCATATTACATTCAATGGTTTGAGAGCTCTCGGAAGCTCAAGGTAACAAGAACTGCACGTGTGCATTTTACTATTGGTACATATTCTGATTTTGTTGATTGTGATGTTGTACCTATGCAAGCTTGTTCTTTGTTACTTGGTAGACCTTGGCAATTTGATAGAGAATCTATTCATAATGGTAAAACTAATCAATATTCTCTTGTGCATGATGGAAAGAAAATTGGTCTCAAACCTATGACTTTGAACAAATTTTAAAAGATGATCTTGCTAGAGCTAGTAGAGTAAAAAACGAGGAGAAACATAAGAGTGAAAATCAGATTGTTGCTGCAGATTTTGTGCCTCATAAGACTAATACTAAATCTGATTCGAACCATGCTACTGAAATTCGTTTGAAAAATCCTTGTTTGCTTGCTAGCAAATTTGATATTGCTTAACTTGATGTGAACACTACTCAATGCTATGCTATTATTTGCAAAGAAGTTTTGTTTTCATTTGAGGATATGCCTCTTTCTTTGCCACCTGCGGTTGCTAACCTTTTGCAGGAATTCATTGATGTGTTTCGACAAGATGTTCCACCTAAATTACCACCTATTCGTGGGATAGAACACCGAATTGACTTGATTCCAGGAGCTTCGCTGCCCAACCGTGCACCATATCGTACCAATCCTGAAGAGACCAAAGAGATTCAGCGAAAAATTCAGGTTCTCCAAGATAAAGGTTACATTCGTGACTCTCTTAGCCCATGTGTTGTTCCTATTATCTTGGTACCTAAGAAAGATGGTTCTTCACGCATGTGTACTAATTTTAGAGCTATTAATAATATTACCATTCGATACCGTCATCCAATACCTCGTTTAGATGATATGCTTGATGAATTGATTGGTTCTATTATATTCCGTAAAGTTGATTTGCGTAGTGGCTACCACCAGATTCGTATGCAATTAGGAGATGAATGGAAAACAGCGTTTAAAACTAACTTCAGTTTATATGAGTGGTTAGTAATACCTTTTGGTTTAACTAATGCACCTAGTACTTTCATGAGACTGATGAATGAAGTTTTACGTGCTTTTATTGGATGTTTTGTGGTGGTATACTTTGATGATATTCGGATTTATAGCAAATCTTTGGAGGATCACTTGGATCATTTACGTGTTGTTTTCAGTGCTTTACGTGATGCACGTTTGTATTGTAATCTTGAGAAGTGCATCTTTTGCACCAATCAAATTGCGTTTCTTGGCTATGTTGTTACTGCACAGGGAATTGAAGTTGATCCAGCCAAGATTGAGGCAATTGAGAGTTGGCCGCAGCCCAAGACGGTCATGCAAGTGAGGAGTTTTCTTGGCCTCGCTTGTTTTTATAGGCGTTTTGTGAAAGATTTTGGATCCATTGCTGCGCCGCTGAATGAGCTTACCAAGAAGGATGTGCCCTTTCTGTGGGGCGATGCACAACAAGAAGCCTTCATGATTCTTAAAGATAAGTTAACACATGCTCCATTACTCCAACTTCATGACTTCAATAAGACTTTTGAGCTAGAATGTGATGCTAGTGGAATTGGTTTGGGAGGTATGTTATTACAAGAGGGCAAACCTGTTGCATATTTTAGTGAGAAATTGAGTGGGCCTAGTCTGAACTATATTACTTATGATAAAGAATTATATGCGCTGGTTCGGACATTAGAAACTTGGCAACATTATTTATGGCCTAAAGAATTTGTTATACATTCTGATCATGAATCTTTGAAGCATATTCGTAGTCAAGCTAAGTTGAATTACCGCCATGCAAAGTGGATTGAATTTATTGACTCTTTTCCTTATGTTATCAAACACAAAAAGGGTAAAGATAATGTTATTGCTGATGCTTTGTCGCACCGTTATACTATGCTATCTCAACTCGACTTCAAGATTTTTGGATTAGAAACTATAAAGGAACAATACTTGCATGATGATGATTTTAAAGATGTGTTGCTGAATTGTAGAGATGGTAGAACATGGAACAAATTCGTCCTCAATGATGGATTTGTGTTCCGTGCTAACAAGCTATGCATCCCAGATAGTTCCGTTCGTCTTTTGTTGTTGCAGGAGGCGCATGGAGGCGGATTGATGGGACACTTTGGTGTGAAGAAGACAGAGGATGTACTTGTTGCACACTTCTTTTGACCACGTATGCATCGAGATGTTGAGAGATTTGTAGCATGCTGCACTACGTGTCAAAAAGCTAAGTCTCGAATTAATCCACATGGTTTACATATGCCTCTTCCTGTTCCTAGTGCACCTTGGGAGGATATTTCTATGGATTTTGTTTTGGGTTTGCCTCGTACACAGAAGGGAAGGGATAGTATCTTTGTTGTTGTGGATCGGTTTTCTAAAATGGCACACTTTATTCCATGTCACAAGACTGATGATGCTACGCATGTTGCTGATTTGTTATTTCGTGAAATTGTTCGTTTACATGGTGTGTCAAATACAATTCTGATTGTGATACTACGTTTTTTAGCCACTTTTGGAGATGTTTATGGGCTAAGTTGGGAACTAAATTGTTGTTTAGTACTACATGTTATCCCCAAACTGATGGACAAACTGAAGTAGTAAATAGAACATTGTCTACTATGCTGCGGGTTGTTTTGAAGAAGAACTTAAAATTGTGGGAATAATATTTACCTCATATTGAATTTGCTTACAATCGTTCGCTGCATTCTACCACTAAGATGTGCCTTTTAAGATTGTGTATGATTTTGTACCTCGTGCATCTATTGATTTGTTGCCTTTACCATCTTCGGTGCAAAATAATTTGGATACTACACAACGTGCTGAATTGATATTACAATTGCATGAGACTACTAAAGACAACATAGAACGCATGAATGCTAGGTATAAAATTGCTGGGGATAGAGGAAGAAAGCATGTTGTGTTTGATGTTGGTGATCTTGTTTAGTTGCATTTGCGCAAAGATCGTTTTCCTGAATTGCGCAAGTATAAACTAATTCCACGCATTGCTGGTCCTTTTAAGGTGTTACAGAAAATAAATAATAATGCATATAAACTTGAGCTTCTTGCATAATTGGATCCTGTTAGTCCTACATTTAACATTGCAGATTTGAAGCCTTACTTTGGTGAAGAAGATGAGCTTTCGTCGAGAACAATTTCAATTCAAGAAGGGGGACATGATGAGGACATCCCATCTATTGATACAACCGCTGTACCTACAACTACACAAATACAAGGACCAATCACTCGAGCTCGTGCCAAACAACTTAACTCTAAGGTACTTTTGTTTCTTCGAACTATTCCTCACATACATGAGAATATGATGCTGCCTAAATCAGATATGTTTGTTACTCTTTTTTTTTTTTTTGACCCGCAAACCGTAGGGGAGTCCCCCACGGTAATTTTTATTATTAACAAAAAGAGAAAATCCAACAAAGTCTCACATCACCATATTTACAATAATAAGGTTGAGAGAATCAACCCTAAAAGAAAAGAGCTCAAAAGGAGAAAAGGAAGAATTAAACTAAAGAGGCTATCCAAGTTTTCAGGCTCTCAACTTTTGATTTCTTAACACGATAACAGGTGGTCTGCAGATCTCCCATGAATCTCACTTTCCAGGACGTAAAGGTTGGCATCTTGTCTTCAAAAATCAGACCATTTCTTTCCTTCCAAATATTCCATGCTGCACATATGGTTATTTCCAAGAAATTTGGCCCCTGAAACTCTCTTCTAGCATTCATGAAAATATCACTCATAGACTCACCAGACTGCCAAATAATCTTGCAAAAGTCCCAACAACGTTTGGCAAACGGACAATCAATAAATAAATGATCTCTGGTCTCAAGTGTACCATTGTTTGTTACTCTTAGGAATGATGGACCTAGCATGGATGAGAAGGACAAGCATTGGAGCGTGATCACACATGGAGGAGATGACAGCAAGCATTTGAGGATTGAAGAGGACGTCACAAGTGGATATTTCAGAACTTTGAAGCCATCATAAGAAGAGATGAAAACATGGACGAAATATAAAGTTTTCCACTTCATAATTTCGTCCATAGCATAATATAGTGCCGCGTCACCTTTAGTTTTGGGCCAGGCCCATGTCATTTTCGCAGGAATTAAGTCAGCCACTTTTTAGAGTCCGTATAGAAGGGGGAAGACCTTCTAGGTATGGTGGCCGAAACCCCACCTTTTCCTCCTTTAAATACCCCCATAGCCATCACGTTTAGACTCTGTTGACGTCAGAAACCCCCTGGCGGGCAGAGATGGTCAACACGGTAGAGCCGGGAACAACTAGGGCTGCGGCTGGCCCCAGTCCCTCAGAGCGACGGCCCGCAAAGCCTCCTGGTCGCACGACCGATGCTTATCACAAGGGCGTGCCACCTGACCTATACCTGGTCTGGAAGGTGTGGATGATGCCTCGCTTAGTTTCCTGCATGGCATACACGTAAACATTAAATACGAGCCTCGATCGGCTCTCGAGTTATCTCGTGAATCGGCTCAAAGAGCCGATCCACCCATGATTCGGACGAGGTGTCCGAATATATGGTGGTCCTGCTTGATCAAGATAAAGCTGATTAGATCTACGACGATTTGGGGTTTTCACCGCATAATCGGATCATCCTACTCACGATTGGGCCTCGCGCTCGCGCACGGTGACCGTAAGCCGATCCTAGACAGGGCCTAAAAACCAACACGAGGTTGATCCCCGGAACATCCTCTCTAGGGCTAGCGAACGTCACCCTACACGCCGCTGGATCCTCCAACCCTTTGTAAGGCCTAACTATTGCGGATGTTAAACTAATCCTTGATGAAACAAGGAGCAACCGTAACGGATCAGATCTACTAAACTATGATCAAGCGGGGTGCCGCCCCTACACCTAAGATAGGTGTAAGGGCGGCTAGATGTGCAAGGGTCGCATAACGAAAGCATGTAATTCGAAGAACAATGCTAACCCTAACACATCTAATGATAACTACGTTGCTCGCCATCAAAAAGGCTTCAGTACGAGCAACGCATTAAACAACGTGGGCAGGCTTGTGCTGCCTAGATCGCAAGATGCGATCTAGGCAGCATGGTGCTTACCGGTAGAAACCCTCGAGACGAAGGAGTTGGCGATGCGCCGAGATTTGTTTGTGGTTGAACGTTGGTTGTTTTTTATTCCATAAACCCTAGATACATATTTATAGTCCAAGCGGACTTTCTAATGTGGGCGTGCACCAAACCGTGCACGAGATAAACTCTAACTTTTAATCTAGATACAATCTAATATGGTACAGATACACGGGCAATTAAGCCCAACTTGGTATAAAAGGCCGATTCACGTATTTCTTCCATGTATATATCTTCAAGTCCATCTTGGTCGCGGCCCACCTCTGACCTGGTCAAATTCCGGTGATAACACATGCCCCCCTGGTTTTGGAAATGACATTTCCAAAATCATTATGCTCTTCTCCCGTCGGGTCATGTCGTGGCAGGGCAGAACTGCCGCAGAATCCTCATCATGATGCCTTGCCCCTTCCACTTCTCCACGTGGCCGCAAAACTCTCCTGTTGGGCAACATCTCCTCGGAAACTGCTGTGGCATTGAATCTCTCTCATATCCCCTTTATTTAACCATTCTAAACAGCTTGCGTCTCCTTCGTCCTCCCCGCATTAGCACCAAAAAACCCTCTGTGCCGCCATGTCTTCTTCCTCCTCCTCCGAGCTTTCCTACGGGTCCGACTCCTCCCGCGAGACGCCGCCGGAAATTCGTGCCCCAGAAGAATGGGACGAGGAGAGCCACGCCTCCTCCATTTGGTCTGAGGACGACAAGTCCTTGACCAGCGGGGATGAAGATCTTCAGTTCCTCGCCGACGGGAACCGGAGTCAAAAGCGAGGACGACCGGTTCTCCCGGGACGGCTGCCCCACCTCTCGAAGAAGAGGAAGAGGAAGACGACGACGACGACGACTCCCTCGAGGGCTACCCGCCGGCGAAACGCCTCCGCATGTGGTGGGACGACGACAGGCAGCGACGATGAAGACGGGATGAAGCCCCCGTGGAGGGCTACGGGAGTAGCGACGAGGAGCCCATCGGCAGCAGTGCCGATGAGAGTTCCGAGGATGACGATGAGGGCGAGTGATGGCCCGTAGATTAGGATCTACTAGTATAGGCCTAGCAGTAGTAGATTGGTCAATAGACCCTTCTTTTGTTCTTCCTTCCTTGAGCAATCGGCTCTCCATTGTAAGAAATCCCAATACCAATGAAGAATTCCCCTTAACTTGATTTCGCCGATTTCTTTCATGCTGAGTTTGTCGACTGTTGGCCTAATCCATGCTTAGTGACTGATGGCAACGCATCAGTTTCACGATAATCTGCGAGACAGGCCAATTTAGCCATCCCTCCAAGCTAGCCAGCTCTGCCGATGACGATGGCACAGCCGATCTTAGTAAGCTGGCGACTTGATCTTGAGCAGGCGTCTTTAAAAGAGCCCTGGAACTGTCTTGGATGCTCAAACTGATGACTCCGTAACAGAACACCATTCTCCAGACCAGTTGTGTCGTAGGGCTAGCCGATTCCAACCAAATCGGCTCCCCGCAGCAAAGACCTTTAGAGCGAGCTGCCCCCGAGCCTTAATCAAGGCGAATCAGCCACATGTGCCGACATTAGCCTCAAATCATGACGTAGCCCCAAAGCGAGAGAACCTTCGTGGTGAGCTGCCCCCCGAGCTTCTTCAATCTACTTCTTGCGCCTTGCAGGTCAGATCAGCTCCTTCCTTACCCTGATTTGCACGTCCAGGCTGCTCTTGGCATTGCTCTTGAAGAGAGGATCCGAGCCCTTAAACTACTCCATTGAGGAGTTCTTCCATTAAAATCTCCCTTCGTGCTCCATTGACCCTCTGAACGTACCAGTTATTCCTCTTGAGTCGATGGCCATGCATCGGCTTTCATATCCTTAAGTCGATGTCTGCTGCATCGGCTATGCTCAAAAGTTTTCGAATTTTTGAATTTTTTTTACGGCCGACTTATGCATCGGCCCCCACACTTCAATACCCATCACCAAAGGATGAGATACTTCTACTGCATATCCTCGTATTTTATCCACCTGGGTGCCCCCCCGAGCCGATTCTGTCAAGAGAATTGATGGTATCGGCTCTGTTGGATAACATGTTGAACCCAGGCAGAATGGATGGTGAGGATAATTTTGGCCGATTGCTGGAATCGGCCTCCACGTTGCTTGCTCGGCGAAGGTTTTGTAATGTCCCTTCATAAATTTTTTTGGGGCCGATCACAAGGATCAGCCTCGCCGCGTTTGCTCATTGACGTGCTCTTGCTACTCGTTCAGGCCGGTAGATAAAACCAGCCCAATCTCTGACTTTATCATGTTGGTGCGCTTGCTGTCGTCCACCTTGAGTGCATCGTGTAATCGTGGAGCACTAATCTTCGTCGGAAGAACGAGCACCATGTTTGTGCCAGCCGATGTTTCATCATCGGCTTTCCTTGCTTGGGGCGCCACTCCATTTTCCGCGGACGACCCTCTTCATCCAGGGCTCGCTGAATCTTCGCTGCCAGATCAGGCCTTGCCTTCCTCAATGTATGCAAGTATAACCTCTCGGCTTCCTCCAGGCCGCGCAATCGCTGAACCCTGCATTTCTGAGAACGGCTGAGTCCATCAGGGCACCACCTTGGCCGGTGGTACCTGTCTTCTTCTTCTTCTTGTCCCTCGTTTTCTGAATCCTCGAGATCTTCCCATCGAGGGGACTCAGCGCGTTTGCTTTGTGGCGGGAGAGGCCCTAAGCGCTCGAACACGGACACGTTGGCTGCCTCCTTCTTCTTCCGGTTGCATTCTGGGCAATTGCCGATTGTTGGCAATCGGCTCATTCCTGAGTCCCAGCAGTGCCTGAAGAAGGGACAACCCTAGTGCCTGTCCTCGTCGTCTCGCTCCCTTGCCTTTTCCTTGGCACAACGCTCGTGCTTCTCCTCATCGTGATTATGCCGACGATGTCTTCTGGCTTCTCTAGCCAGACGATCTCTTTCATCATCATCGCTGGACCGTCGGCGTTGGTCATACTGACTCACATACTTGTTGAGGAGGTGATCAGAGAGAGGTCGCTGATATCTTATGTTCTTCACTTCTCCCTCTGTTACGTAGCGCTTGCCATCTTGGCGGAGCCGATCGCGTGGAGCGGCTTCCTCTGTATCTTTGCTATGAGAGCAGCTGCCCTCATCTCCATCCTTGCCAGCGTGGTGTCCAGATCCTACCATGTTGATGTTGAACGAAGACCCTGGCTGGCAACCTTCATGGTAAGAATACTCCACCATGTTAACGGCGGGGAAGGGGTGTGTGTCGACCTTCATGGCGTACTGGTTGAAAATTAGCCGTCCGTTTTCTATCGCCATTTGGATCTGCTGCCGCCACACCCTGCAGTCGTTGGTGGTGTGGGTGAACGTGTTATGCCACTTGCAGTATGGCTTTCCGTTCAGCTCTTGCACCGTGGGGAACTTGTGGCCTTCGGGTACCTTTATATGCTTCTCCGTGAGTAAGAGATCAAAAATCTGCTCCGTCTTGGTCACGTCGAAGTCGAACCCTTTTGGAGGGCCTTGTGGCTTCACCCATTTGCAGGTCACGGGGCCCGTCCGCTCGAGTCCATTCAGCCACTCGCTATCTCTCGATCTCCCGCAGCACCTTCATCCTCGTCCGCCTCAACCAGGGTCACCGCACACTTGAATTTGTCCCGGTAAACATCCGGGTGGCGCCGCTCATATGCCGACAGCCTCGCACCATGTGCGCCAATGAAGGGTAGTCTCGCTTGGGAGGCCACGTCCTTAATTGATGATGAGAGACCCACCACCGCCAACTCGATCGCTTCTTTTTCACTTATATGAGCCGAAAAGCATCGGTTCCTAATGGTCCTGAAGCGCCGGACGTAATCGACACTCGTCTCCCCGCGCTTCGTCGTACTTGCGCTAGATCGGCAATACCAACATCGGAAGCCTCCGAGTGATACTCGCTCATGGAACTGTTCTTCCAATCGCTTCCAAGTCCGAATGGAGTTCGGTGGCAGCGATGTGTACCATCCGAAAGCCGATCCTGTGAGGGACTGTGCGAAGAACCTCACACGCAACTCGTCTGATGCTGAGATCGTGCCCAGCTGTGCCAAATATCGGCTCACATGCTCGATGGAGCTGGAACCATCCGATCCACTAAACTTTGTGAAGTCCGGGAGCCGATATTTGGGTGGTAGCGGGATCAGTTCGTAGTCGTTGGGGTACGGCTTGGTGTAGCCGAACGTCTTCCTTTTCGGCATCATGCCAAACCGATCTTTCAGGATTGCACAAATCTGATCCGCTGTGATGGCTGAAGGTGTCGAACCCCGAAGATTCGCCGGGTGGCATACTTAACCAGCCATGCTTGCTTTTCCGGTTCCGAGCCAACCGCAGGAGCTGGGCTCGGAGGTTTGTCGGAGTGGCGTACTTAGCTAGCCACGATTGCTTCTCGGGATCGGCTCCCGACGTTCCTCCCCGCCGTTCCGGAGGCCCCCGATATTGCAGCCTGGTTCGAGAGTGCCCGGGTGTTGCAGTCCGGTACGTACGCGCACGCGTATCCGTGCGGGATCTCCTTGGGTGCCTCGGGTAGGAATTGGTAGTCACTAGGATCACCACCAATCTTGTAGACGACGTATGCCGATGAGTTCGGCGAGTTCCGGTGCTGCCCATGCGAACGGCCGGGGCTGGAGCGGCATCTCTCCCTTGAAAGTCCCCGGAGCCGGTCCCGATGGAGAATACCGGTGGCTCATGATTTCCTGGACGACGCGCGAGCGACACGCTCCAAAGTGTTCATCGAGCTCTCGTAGTGGCGGTGCAGCGAATGAGCCACCATGTAGTTGATCTCCTCGCCGCAGCCGACCTGGTGCGTTCTTCGACGGGGCGGACAGGTCCACTCCATCGAGTGCGCCTTCAGGTGTGAAACCCTTCCACCCGACGCCATGGGAGCGGGTTCGGTGGAAAGAGCCGATGAGTTCGGCTTCGAGGACTGCCTTGATTTCGTCATGCTTCTTCTTGAGCTCATCAGGCAGATCCTCGTACTTGACCGGAGTGCCTTCCGCCATCTCGGATGTAGATGGCGATGCTGTGGACGTCGAAGGTTGTCCCACCGGGCGTGCCAGAATGTGTTGACGTCAGAAACCCCCTGGCGGGCAGAGATGGTCAACACGGTAGAGCCGGGAACAACTAGGGCTGCGGCTGGCCCCAGTCCCTCAGAGCGACGGCCCGCAAAGCCTCCTGGTCGCACGACCGATGCTTATAACAAGGGCGTGCCACCTGACCTATACCTGGTCAGGAAGGTGTGGATGATGCCTCGCTTAGTTTCCTGCATGGCATACACGTAAACATTAAATACGAGCCTCGATCGGCTCTCAGGTTATCCTGTGAATCGGCTCAAAGAGCCGATCCACCCATGATTCGGACGAGGTGTCCGAATATATGGTGGTCCTGCTTGATCAAGATAAAGCCGATTAGATCTACGACGATTTAGGGTTTTCACCGCATAATCGGATCATCCTACTCACGATTGGGCCTCGCGCTCGCGCACGGTGACCGTAAGCTCGATCCTAGACAGGGCCTAAAAACCAACACGAGGTTGATCCCCGGAACATCCTCTCTAGGGCTAGCGAACGTCACCCTACACGCCGCTGGATCCTCCAACCCTTTGTAAGGCCTAACTATTGCGGATGTTAAACTAATCCTTGATGAAACAAGGAGCAACCGTAACGGATCAGATCTACTAAACTATGATCAAGCGGGGTGCCGCCCCTACACCTAAGATAGGTGTAAGGGCGGCTAGATGTGCAAGGGTCGCATAACGAAAGCATGTAATTCGAAGAACAATGCTAACCCTAACACATCTAATGATAACTACGTTGCTCGCCATCAAAAAGGCTTCGATACGAGCAACGCATGAACAACGTGGGCAGGCTTGTGCTGCCTAGATCGCAAGATGCGATCTAGGCAGCATGGTGCTTACCGGTAGAAACCCTCGAGACGAAGGAGTTGGCGATGCGCCGAGATTTGTTTGTGGTTGAACGTTGGTTGTTGTTTATTCCATAAACCCTAGATACATATTTATAGTCCAGCGGACTTTCTAATGTGGGCGTGCACCAAACCGTGCACGAGATAAACTCTAACTTTTAATCTAGATACAATCTAATATGGTACAGATACACGGGCAATTAAGCCCAACTTGGTATAAAAGGCCGATTCACGTATTTCTTCCATGTATATATCTTCAAGTCCATCTTGGTCGCGGCCCACCTCTGACCTGGTCAAATTCCGGTGATAACAGACTCGGATTTTGATTAGACTAAAAGTTAGCCATTACTGCAACTCTCGTGTACTTATTTTGAGACCAACGCCCAAAACAAGACCGACTATTCGGAATCCCACCTTATTCAATAAAGCTTTCATCTATATCCGGAATATTCTGATTGCATCATTAGTTCTTACTTGTTCTCGATTTCAGGTAGAAATTAAGACCCTCACTAGTCAGGCTGATCGTGCATCCGCAAGATTAGTAACTCCCGGAGATTGTCCTAGCGATTGCATTGGCACACGAGCTTTGCACGTGTAGTCGGATCGTCAAGCACGAACTCCACCAATAAATCGATTTATCTTCGTCTTATCGAAAGATCAGCCACCTTTGCCCTATCATGGTGAGACTTCAAGAATATCATCAATCCTAGATCCATCCAATTATAGTGTGGATTCCTGCCAGGCTTCAAATAATCCATCCTTTGTAGTATGACGTAATATACGACTTGACCTGCATGTGGCCCTTGATCGTGCCCTCCTCCCGAATAAGAGAATGAATGAGTTTTTTTTTTCATATGTCTATCATTGACGATACTATGAAAGCATCTCGATCGTATTCGAATCTCCCTCTAGCAGGAACTAAACTTTAGATTGTTGCTACCATCTGGGTTCCTCCTCTCGCAGCAGACGGGCTAATTTTGCATTATATTAACTTTTATCAGCATTCTTCATACCAGCATTCTTTGATGTTGTGCAATGCACTCAAGCACCGGATCATGCATTAGATATACTTACATGTCTGCTGACAAGTGTATTTGTTATTCTCAGCCTCCCAGTAACCACTACCACTGACCAGTACAATGTCGGCTTCGATCCTTGTTTGAAGTTCCAGGGACCATGCATGCATGCAATCGATTCAATTCCGTGTGATGATTCCCGTCCAAGCAGCAGAGACAAAAAAACAGGACACAAACAAGCAAGAAGAGTCCGTGACCAGCCTTTTATTTTCATTAATTACGTTGTCTCCCTTCCTCTTGATGGATTTTCAGTTTTTCACTCAAAACTGTTACTCCCTCCGATCTAAAGTCCTGTCGCGGATTTAACACATACAAGACTAGGTTGTCTCTACGCTCGATCGTGCATGATTGCGTCTGAAGAATTTTCGAAAGGCAAAAAACTTTTCAATTCATATACCAAACCAGCCGCATTGGATTATCATTGATCTAATAATCATGGTGGTGCATGCATACTGATCCCATGCGTGCCAGAATAACATACACTGATACACAAGGAACATAACATGGATAAGCATCAGATTATCAGACATGAATTTCACGCGAGAGCTAATGGCTAAGGCTAGGCGAGGAGTGTGATGATGTCAATGGCGACGGTGCAGAGGTGCTCCAGCCCTTCCTCCCTCTTGGCGAGCTCCACGGGGTACGCCACCCGCTTCCTCATGAACAGGGTCCGGCACACCGCCGGGTACTCCGCCGCGGCGCCCACGTGAACGAACGCGTAGTCATACGACTCCTCGCCGACGGACTCCCGTGCCTCCAGCAACGCCTCCCGTGCCTCGCCGTACTTGGCCGCGCACGCCTGGAGGAGGGGCGCCGGCACTCGCACGCGCCCATCACTACCCGGCTCGACCGTCGACCCTGTTGAGATTGGGCCTGCGGTGGCAGCAGAGGAGGAGGTGGTGTTGGCGAGGTCGGCTGCCGTGGCGGACGCGTTGGTGGCAGCTGCGGAGACGGCGATGGCGCAGAGGCCGCGGAGGTCGGCGGTGGAGCTGGACGGGTCCGACAGGAGGGCGGCCACGCAGAGGTCGTAGTATGTGGTGGCGTTGCAGGTGGACTGCACCAGGGCGCGCACTGCCGGTGCCGCTGGCGGCGCTCCCTGCTTCTGCTTGCTGTTGGTGTTGGGCTTGCCGCGCTGAGATCGTATTGTTGGTGGTGTCATTGTGCCTGCAGCACAGACGTCGACGGAGAACAGTAGCGGGAGGAGAAGGAGCAGTACTTGTAGTGCTCGTAGAGCAGATGAGCCCGACGCCATTTCTGCCATACTACAACTCTACGAGCATCTGTCAGACTGCTGTTGGTGTGTGCAGACTGCAGAGCATACGCATGAATGGATGGCAACTATGCACTGTATATACAGCTCTCCTCTCCTCTCCGGGATGGCGGGATGAGAGAGAGAGATGCATGATCCATCTGTTCTTGTCGGATCGAATTCGTTCCATTGCTTCACGGACGAGATCCATGTCGGCTAGCTTGCTTCACGTGATCACTCATAACACCTCAGTAACTTTCTCTTGAGCGGTATTGGTTCACTAAAAGCATCTCCACCGGGCGCGCCCCATATAGTCGCTAATAGAGACGCCGGCACTACCGTATGGGGTTGGTGGGGGACGGCGGCACTGCATCTTCTATTTGGGGTGTGGGGCGCACCAAACCGGTTACCCCGATAGGAGTTTTTTTTTGACAAACTTAACATTTAGGGCTCCTTTGATTTAAAGGATAGGAAAAACATAGGAATAGGAAAGGTTTAGGATTGAAATGGCATGTCTAATTGAATCCTATAGGAAGATGAAGTTTGTTTGATTGTAGCAAAGGAATTTTTCCATGAGGCATGAGCTAATGCTTTTTTCCTATAGGAATTACACTACAAGATTCCTATAGGATTTTTTCCTATAGGATATGTTCCTATGAATCAAACAACATGTATAGGAAATTTTCCCATAGGAACCAAATCCTACACAATTCCTATGCAAATCCTTTGAATCAAAGGAACCCTTATACTTGTAGTATCATTTTAATGTTATTCGGGATCGAGGAATGAATAATATTTTAGGGCAAATCTGAGTAAAACATTATTCACTTCTCGACCCGGATGACATGTGAAACCTGCTTCATCTCTAGCCTACTACCTATTGGTCACCTGGCTCTGTGGAGATGGACGATCGCCCGCTGCTCTCTCCGCTGCTCTCTTCCTTGCTCTCTCCACTGCTTCTCCGTCGTTGATCCCCCGCTGCTCTCTCCACCACGAACGTCAAGTAGGCGGATCTATCCGCGGCCACCACCTCCTGACGCAGTTGTTGCTCTAGTTTCTCCCGCCATCGACGGTGATCCAACTCCTGCCTCTGTAGCCGGAGCTGCATCTCCGTCAAACGCCGCCGCTCGTAGACTTCATCCTGACGCTGCTGCTCCTCCCGCATCAACCGCCGTAGCGCAAGCTGCTCCAACCCCTGCTGCTGGCGCACCTCCCACCGGCACTGCCGCCGCGCCTCCTCCCGGTGCCGCCGCTCCGCCTCCTGGTCATGTCGCTCGTCCGGAACAAAGGCATCTACGGTTGCCGCTAGCGTCGCCTCCTCCCACGCCTCGTACTATGCGAGATGCGGGTCCTCCTCCACGACTTCTACGGCCGCCTCTAGCGCCGCCTCCTCCCACGAATCGAACATTGTGGTATTTTTTAGGGTTTAGATTTTTGCACCAATGAGGCGGAGGAGGAGGGATAATATAGACCGACGGCGAGGCGGGAAACCTCCCGCGCAGCATCGTGGCGGGAGAGTTTCCAGCCCGGTGTCGTGGCGGTAAAATCTCACGCGTGGCGCCCTGACGTCACTGACAGGTGGCTCCCACGCCCAAAAAATTTCGCCTCGCGAGGTGCCGGCGCGCCCTTCACGCCCTTCGCCAAGGGGCCGGCACGGTGTTGCCGGCGCTTCTATTGGGCTTGAAAAAGCGCCGGCGCTATTTGGGGCGTGCCGATGTGAACCCATTTTTGCTGCTGTCCCCCAAAACGCTATCGAGGCCGCTATGGGGGCGCCGGTGAAGATGCTCTAACTAAGTTAGTAATCCTCTCACTAGTAGAAAAAAATGGCTAACGGCAAGGTACGAAAATGGGGCTTAGCCGTGTGTATTCGTCGCGAAATTCATATCTCGGCGTTGGCAACTGTTATCGGCGGTGTACCGGCGACCACACCACTGATAAAATTGATAAATGCAATATCGGCGGCGTGTTGTTTGCACGACTCCACTAAAAATACGCATTA
Source organism: Lolium rigidum (assembly GCF_022539505.1). Taxonomy (NCBI): domain Eukaryota; kingdom Viridiplantae; phylum Streptophyta; class Magnoliopsida; order Poales; family Poaceae; genus Lolium; species Lolium rigidum. The sequence continues at coordinate 163,911,730 of NC_061514.1, forward strand.
CATAAATGATAGTGTGCTATAAGCAGGATATAAATGCATGGAAAAACCTAGTTCATTGTACCACTGGATTCTCAAAATATGGAATTGGAACTCAACACATTAGGGACATGAGCCCTTACAAACTCAGCATGCATGGTGCCGTATCATGTGTAAAGGAAAAGAAAAGTTTCTAATATACAATGTTCATCAACTAAATTATAGCGTATAGCCACAATGTTATGCATTTTCTATCAAAATAGAGGGAGACAAGTAGACAACGAGACGTGCGCCGCATGGAGAGGGAGGTTGAACAGGGGAAGGGAGAGGATGTGCATAGGGTTCTTAAGTGGTGGTGGCTCCCCCCGGGAACCCTAGATGGCCTTCCCCGCTCCTTCGCGAGACGTGCGCCACAACCTCGCTTCCGCCAAAACTCTAACCCTAGCCAGCGTCCCCGACCGCCCCCTCCCCATCCTCTCCCCGATGGACAGAAGCTCGTTCTATGGGAAGAGCTCTTACGAGGATAGCCAAGGGGCGGCCTCTTCCTTAGCCTTTTTGGCATCTGCTTCAGCCTTCTTACGAGCTTTTTCACTTTGCTCCAGTTTACGAGCAAGTGTGTCAGCGCGCTTGTTGGCTTCTGCAAGATTTTCTGACAAAATAGTCGACAGAAATCAGAATCATGATAATAAAAGGAGGAAGATGTCATTTGTCAAAAGAAGTAGCAGAGTATTACCTTCGGCTTGTTTAGCATAGTCGTGGTACCCGAAAAATTGGGTACCAAGACGGATGAATTCCTTCATCAAGGGCTGACAAAGGAAAAAAAAGAAGTAAGTGGCAAATAGGGAAAAAAGATCGACAGCAAAAAGTAAAAAAAAAAAAGAAGAGAGGAGATTTCATAGGCACCGAAAAGTTTCTTGCACAAAAAAGGAGAAGTGAGCAACTTACGTTATCCAGAGGAGGAGTTGTGGAGCCACCAGGTTGAAGAGCAGATTCTGTGGCTGGCTCGACCCTGGCCCTCTTTGGCGAAGGGACATGGGGGCTTGCAGGTGGAGTTGGATGCTCGACGTTCTGTTGAGGAGGCGAGGTTTCCTCCACATCAGGCTGAGCATCCGAAACAACTAAAGTACGCGACGTACTCGTTCGAGCAGCCACGTCAATAGGTGGATTTTCTTCCTCGTCACCACTGCAATAAAACGTCGGCAATATAAGAAAAAACGACGACAAGTACTTCGCAAGATAAACAACAAGGAGTGATAAGGACTTACGAGCTGACAAGGGCATCCAAGTAAGGGTCGAAAGTTGTATTCCCTTCGGAAGGACCAACTTCTTCGGCTTTGGAGGTGCCGGAATCTTCGACTTCATTCCTCTTTCTCTTGTTCTTTGGAGAAACAACAGGAGGAAGGGAGTGTGTCGAGGCAGTGGCCTCAGACTCAGCGTCTTTTTCAGAAGAAGCCGCGGATTTGTGAGAACCCGCGACTTCACTTTCAGGGCGCGAGGTGCCTTGGTTGTCATCATCGACAACGGTACGGTCTTCAACTTCTCCACCCTCAGGAAGAGGAGGAAGAGAAGCGAGAACGGGGTGGTTCTGAGATAAAGAAAGAGTGTCGATAAAACAGAAGTTATGCAAAAAAAAGATAGTAAGAAAGTAGTCGATAAAATAGTAAAACTCGAGGAGACAATATAGCAATTAAGAGGAAAAATTACCTCGGGGAGGGGATTGGCGCCACTATATGGCGCAATGCGGCAAGAGGATGGAATTGGATCCTTCTTGTTGAGCGATGATATTTTGCGGATAAGCTTTTCAAAATACTTCAAAGGAAGGTCTTTTGAGAGCCCGTCGACATCTTCTTCACCAGTGTACTTCCAGAGGGGATTTTTGCGAGCTTGGAGAGGCTGCACTCTAATCCTAAGGAAATAGGCAGCAATCTCGATACCCGAAAGTTCCTTGCCACGGGTGTTCTGTAGCTGGTGGATGCGAGTCATCAGCGCTTCTGTCGCCAACTTCTCAGCTTCGGTAGCTTCAGCATCCCAGGAATGGCGGCGAAGGATTTTTGCTTCTCCGTCAAAAGGGGCGATGTTGTCCTCCACTGGATTGGAGCTTTCTTCATGGATATACAACCACTTCTTCCGCCAACCTTGCACAGAGTCGGGGAATTTGACGTTGAAATATTCGACGTCAGAGCGAACACAGATAACAACGCCGCCAATGTTGTAGGCGACGCCGTGGGAGCCATTACGGCGAAGGCAGAAGATACGCTTCCACAGAGCCCAATTAGGTTGGACTCCGAGGAAGCACTCACACAGTGTGATAAAAATCGACACGTGGAGGATGGAATTGGGCGTCAACTGATGCAGTTGAATCCCATAGACAAACAAAAGACCACGAAGAAACTCATGGATTGGGGGAGAAAGACCTCGGATGAGGTGGTCAACGAAACTGACCCGATACTCGATTGGAGGCCTTGGATAGCTCTCCTCCTTGGGGAAGCGGAGCGAGTTCTCCTTCTTGTTGAAACCCATATTCTTCAGCAGATTGATGTCTTGGGCAGAGATCTTGGATCTCTCCCACTCGGTGTTTCCCAGATCCGCCGTCGCCATCTTCGATTCTGGAGTACTGTGCCTAGTCAAACGGATGCGAGGTCGCATCAATGAGCTTGGAGGCGAAGGGTGTGAGTGTGGTTGAGCGCTTGAAGCAATGGGAGCAATGGAGGATTTTGCAGAGGAGAAGCAGAGGTGCGGCGCGAGCGAAAGGACTAGAGGAGGAAGACGATGCATTTATATAGAGGTGCGGTGAATCGACGCACCGTTGGATTGAGAGATTGCGGGACAGATGATGTACACGTAGACAAGGGGTAAAAAGTAATTTCATATAGACGAGAAAGCACAGGAGCTACAGTACGTGCGCCAGGAAAAGAGGAGGACGTGTGTCCCCCGCTTGCACGACGTGTCAATACGATGCGTAATTTGGGCCCGCAAGACAGTGAGAGAGAAGTTCTCGCGTTTTCCCGATAAAGTGATCGTGGCTATTATCAGCAATGATGTCACCTTGGCAAGAGAAACTTTCGGCTACGAAGGATCGTAAAAATGGCGACAGCAGAAGATTGTTGATTATTTCGAGAGCTTTTGATCAAATACAAGTTTTTGCCCAAATGCTCGGGGGCTACTTCGGAAAAAAAAAATCGAGTATGGCAAAATAGAAATGGCGAGAGCCTATGACCAAACGCAAGCGTTTGTTCATAGCCTCGGGGGCTACTCCCATCGGGAGCGCTGTTCGCGCACCCGATATATATGAAAATTCGAGAAAGAATGACAATATAGTGACATGAGGCATTAAAGTGTTGAGCCTACAACCAAGCACTAGTCCTTGGCTGTAGCCTCGGGGGCTACTCCCATCGGAAACGCTGTTCGCGTGCCCGATGAAATTATAAAAAAAAGAGAAGAGAGAAGAAAAAAGAGAAGAGAGACAAAAAGAAGAAGTGAGTATATTTCGAGTTATACAAATAACTCTACATATACTCCCATCGGGAAGGCAAAATAAGTCATCCGTTGACTCAATAAAATGTGCTATTCCAGCAGCCGAAATAGCACTCGACAATATATTCTCAGAGCGCCAAAGTAGCGAATAAATCTCTGAATGCCGCAAAACTTTGCGAAGGTAAGACCCCAGATCCGTTCTGAGCGGCGTGGCGCCGTCTCTGACGTCGGTTTGCTACTTTTTTCCGTATCAGCGGATACGAAGAAAAATCCTAACGGACGCGTTAGGTACCCGATAAAGTATGGCCGGGACTCGGCAGAATGGTAAGACCTTAAGCGGCACTCGTCGAAGTTTACACCGGTATCCCGGGATCATGTCCAGGGACGTGACCTTGAAGTAGGTTTTTGCGGATTGCCACTAGAGCAGTTAACTAGTACCTGATCCGTCAGATGAACTAGCCCCAACTACCATTATCCCTGTGCAATATATAATTTCATATTCAAAGATATGTGATAAAGTTCAGAATTATTGAACTAATATAAAGTTGGAGATTTTCCTTGACTCTGCGATTCAAGCAAAATCTCGGGGGCTACTGACATAGGCATCCCCAATGGGCCTGCCGAAGAAGGTACCCGGGATTTATTGAAGGCCCACGACCCGAAGGATAAGAAGATTCGGAAGCCCAAGATACTATTAAGGAAAGCTAGAGTTGTAATAGGAAGCATTATTTGTAATCTTGCGGGATGAGTTAGAAACCCTCCCGGACTCTGTAAACTTGTGTATCACGAATCCCTCGGCTCCGCCTCCTATATAAGGGGAGTCGAGGGACAAAGAAAGGATCGAATCATTGTCTCACAAACCCTAGCTTTTACATCGTCGAGTACTTTTCGGCTGAAACCTTCGAGATCTACTTGCCCTCTACATCCAACGAAACCCTAGTCTACTACTCGTAGGCATTGACAAGTTAATACTTTGTCAGCTACCATCGTAACCGTGAACAAGATCTCAGACAAAAGCTGAATCGGGAGCAAGAAGAACAGCGTCGGCAGCAGAGAGCCCGCGACGTGAGGGGGATCGTGCGGGCAGCTCCTCCTGGCGCCACGACAGAGACCGCTATCAGCAGGAAAGCCTCCCTCCTCCACCTCCTAGGCCGCGAGGGCGCGACCCAGGCAGGGCCCCGAACAAACGCTCCCTTCGTCAGCAACGCCAACCTCAAGGCTCGGGACCTCCTGCGCCGCTTTTGGATGCCTCTACCTCTGGGGTGGCGGGGCCGGCCAATCCTGATGCAGCTCACATCACTTGCTACAACTGTGGCAAGCAGGGCCACGCCCAGGCGGATTGCACCGAAGAATCCTTCTGTGTCAACTGCAAGAAATTGGGGCACCTCTCGGCGACGTGCGCCGCACTCTCCAGGGCCTTGGCCCCTTTCTGGGCAGGCTACGGGGGTGGTGGCCAAGGGTTCCTATGCTGCGAGGTTCCTCAGGAAGAACTCCAACAACCTTTGGCCAACTCCGCCACAATGATCATCGAGCAAGGGAGCCTGACAGCTGAAGAAGTAGAAGAGGAATTTAAAGACTTGGTGGATGAAAATTGGGACTGGCAAGTCCGCCAGATTAGCGCTTCGGACTTTGCTGTGGTTTTCCCGTCCAAGGAGAGCCTAAGGATTGCCATCCGCGGGGGAGGCCTGACCCTTCCAACCAGCAAACTCAAGGCCATCATCACCATGCAAGTTGGAGACCCTCTGGCGTCGGAGACCCTGGTGGAGACGTGGGTTTGCCTTATCGGAGTTCCTCCACCGCTGCGACACGCTGACCGTCTCCTGCTCAGCATGAGGGAACTGGGCCCCCTATTGGAGTGGACATGGATTCTCTTGCGCACCCTTCTGCCCCCATCCGCATGTCCGTGGGTTGCCAGGCCCCGGTTCAGATACAAGACTACATCACCTTGTTTGTTAACATGCAAGGCTACCGCATTAGAATCGAACGTGAAGAGACAGCTGCTGGTGAGACACCGCCGCAGCCCCACCTCCGCCCCCAGCTCAAGGAGGAAAGGACGACAAGGATGACGACAATGAAGAAACAGATGAGGATAGGTGGGACGGCCGCAGGGGCCGTCACCGCAAGAACGGCAAAGAAGCTTCGTCCGCCCCGGCGGGTGGAGCAGGGGGTCCAGGTCGTAAGTCTGTGGCCTGGGAGCCTATAACGTCAATGATTCACACACCAGCCCCTGCTACCAGCCTCCAGATGCAATCACCGGTTCAGCTGCCCGCCTCAGTTTTCTCTCAGTATGGCTCCAACCTTACAGAAACAGGAGATATATTCCCGCTGATGGCCAAGATTATGCACAACGCTGTTGAACAGCCGCTACCGCAGACGCCCGCTGCTTCCACTGATACTGACACACGCCAGCCCTCCTTTTCTATCATCTGCGACACCCCCGACGACCCTTCGGATGCGGGGCAAAGCGACCCTACCCCTGGCAAAGCTATGCAGTTGTCCCAAGCTGATAGGGAAGCAGCAGGACTAGATTGTACCCCAACACAGGCAACCAAGGAACAGCTGCTCCACGACAGTGAGAAGAGGAGCAAAAGAAACCATGACAGGCCCTCGCGGCGATTGATGTTGGAGGCAGCTGAAGCGGCCAAAGCGGCCTTCGCCGAGGAAGTCGAGGTGGTGGACCAAAACTCGCATGCGGGCAACCCTACTCTACACCAGGCTCCTGCTATCGCGCGTCACCCCACAGTGCGCCAACTCCTCCTCGAAGACTCTCCTATCCCCGCGTTGGGCGCTACGGTGGCCCGCGCTCCTCGTTCCAAGGCCGTCCCTGCGCAAGCTGAACGTAAGAGTGCCCGTGGCAAGGGTCTCACAGATGGCCCAGTCCTGGACCGCGCAATCCGCCTCACCGCCGACAAGAACGCGACGACCAAACCAGCAGCGGACAAGGCGGCAGCAACCTCTTCTTCATCTCCGCAGATCCTAGGTACATCCTCTCTTGTCGAGTTTACCGCCTTCCAAGATTCTTCTGTCGAACATCTCTTGCATATGGCGAAAGATAGCTGCATCTTGTTCAAATCGGTCGACAAGTCCCTGCCCAGCTAGTTGCGCTACTTCAAGCTAAGGAACTTGCACAAGCAGAGCTTGCCGCTGCCAGGAAAAAGGTTGAAGAAGAAGAATATAAGCGCAATGGAGAAGAAGAACTGAAGGGTATACCTTATGCTGAGGCGTCTGCATCTCCCCTACGAGAGAGTCCAAGGGGGACTCCCTCGGCAAGGACTGAGAAAACCACGTGCGCGCCTATCAGAACGAAGCGGGCTAGAGCGGTGACCAGACCAACCCCCTTGGGCTCACGCCCTCTCACCCGCCGAGCACGGGCACAACAGCAGTTGCCCCAATGAGGTTCCTAATCTGGAATATCCGAGGGATCGGCAGGAAGGGGCGCCGAACCCTCCTTAAGGAATACTTGCGCCTTCACCGTATCGACGTTGTGATGCTACAAGAAACCATCAGGCAGGACTTCTCTGATGCTGAGCTCAGAAGTCTAGAAATTGGGGACAAATTCTTCTGGGACTGGCTTCCTGCCACGGGCCAATCGGGCGGGATGCTCATTGGTGTCCGTGACAGTATGTCTGAAGTGGGCGCGATCAGTAGAGGCCGTTTCTTCCTTAGTGTTGCGGTTCTACATAGGGTGTCGAACCGCGCACTGGATATCATCGGTGTTTATGGTCCGGCGGATCACGGCCGCTCAAGGAATTTCCTTCAAGAATTATCGGACAAAATTTCTACCTCTACCAGGCCTCTGCTCCTGGGAGGTGACTTCAACCTCATTCGTGCTGCGGAAGACAAAAACAATACCAAGCTGAACTGGCCTTTGATCGACCTCTTCAATGACAACATTGCAAGTTGGGGCCTTGGAGAAATACCTCGCACTGGGGCGAGGTTCACTTGGACTAACCGTCAGCTCAACCCAGTTCGCTCCGCCCTCGATAGAGTGTTCATCTCCCCTTCTTTCGAACCGATCTTCCCCTTATGCTCGCTCACGGCAGAAACAAGTCTGGGATATGACAATACTCCGTTGCTTTTTGACACAGGGGAAGGGTTCCCTGTACGTAGCAACCGCTTCTTCTTCGAGTCCTCCTGACTGGAACGCCCAGAGTTCAGACCGCTAGTGCACACAACTTGGGAGAAGCTTAGCACCAAAGTTGGAGGCAGAGACATCCTTGATTGGTGGAATTTCATGAGCGCTGGGCTCAGACAACACCTTAGAGGCTGGAGTCACAACCTGGGGCGTGACTCCAAAGAGACAAAAGCGGCGCTGCTCGCCCAGATCACCACCTTGGACCTACAAGCCGACGCTGCGGGCCTAGACGAAGAGGGATGGGCCGCGAGATACCACCTTGAAGAGCAGCTTCTCCACCTCTATAGGGTAGAGGAGGAATACTGGAAGCAGAGAGGGAGAACTCAATGGACCCTCCAAGGCGATGCAAACATGGCCTACTTTCACGCTATTGTGAATGGCCGACGTCGTAAGTGCCACATCTCGATGCTTAATACAACTCAAGGGCCAATCACGGATCAGAGGTTGATCCAACAACATATCTATGACTTCTATCGTGAACTTCTGGGGAACCACTGCAACAAGGGGTTGCGGGTTGGCCCCAGATACCTGGGGTAGCCGACAAAGGGTGTCGCAGGCTGAGAACGATCTGCTGGCTCTTACTTTCTCGGAGGGAGAACTGGATGGTATAGTCAAGGACATGAAAACCAACACTGCTCCCGGGCCGGATGGCCTGCCAGTAATTTTCTTTAAGACCTTCTGGCCACTGGTAAAGCGAGGAATCCTACATATTCTCAATGACTTTGTGCTGGGGCGCATCGACATTGCTCGCCTTAACTTTGAGATCCTCTCGCTCATACCCAAGGTCCCGGGCGCGGACCAAATCACCCAATTCAGACCCATTGCGCTAATCAATGTCATTTTCAAGATTGTTGCCAAGGCTTATGCTGCTCGACTGGATCCGGTGGCAAGTAGAATCATCAGCGCGAACCAGACTGCATTCATTAAAGGAAGGAACATCCTTGATGGCCCTTTAGCGCTCATATAAATCATTCACGAGCTTAAAGCCAAGAAATTAGGAGGGATCCTTCTTAAGCTTGACTTTGAGAAAGCCTACGACCGGGTAAATTGGGATTTCCTGGCGAAGGTTCTAAGAGCTAAAGGCCTTGAACAAGGATACATCCATCGTATATCTCAACTTGTTGCCGGAGGCCAGACAGCGATATCTATCAACGGAGTTATTGGTCCGTTCTTCAGGAACAAACGAGGGGTGCGTCAAGGGGACCCACTTTCTCCCTTGCTATTCAATTTCATTGGGGAAGCCCTCTCCGCAATCCTGTCTGCGGCCGGGAGGGCCGGGCACATTCATGGGGTCGTGCCACATCTTATTCCTGGGGGAATTTCCCACCTACAATACGCCGACGACACACTTATCCTTATCCAAAACACTGATGAAGACATTGCGAATCTAAAGTTTCTCCTCATGTGCTTTGGAATCTAAAGTTTCTCCTCATGTGCTTTGAGGACATGTCGGGACTGAAGATAAACTATCACAAGAGTGAAGTAATCGTCATGGGACAACAGAGACAAGAACAGACCAGAATCGCCAACAAACTAAACTGCAAGCTGGGGGTCTTCCCCTTCATCTCCTTAGGGCTCCCTATTTCAGACTGGAAGCTGACTATGGAACAATGGTTCTTCCTTGTGAGGAAACTAGCAAGCAAAGTTGAACCCTGGCTTGGGAAACTGCTATCCTCGGGTGGACGGCTCATTCTCACCAACGCCTGCCTTGACAATCTCCCTATGTTTGCGATGGGACTCTTCCTCTTGCATGATGGGATTCACGCAAGGTTTGACTCCCATCGATCCAAGTTTTATTGGGAAGGAGCGGGACCGAAACGCAAATATCACATGGTCAATTGGCCTACCGTCTGTCGCCCAAAAGAAGTTGGGGGCCTAGGCCTCCTCAATACAAAGAAAATGAACCTCGCTCTTCTCCTCAAATGGGTTTGGAGGATCTATCAGGAGGAAGACAGCATCTGGGCCAAACTGATCAGAGCCAAAAAACCCAGACGCCGACGACATCTTCAATGGATCGGGACATGGAGGATCGCAGTTTTGGAAGAGCCTGCACAGAGTGAAGCATCTATTCAAGGTAGGGGCTAAACACTTGGTGCGTGATGGGGCTCGCACCAGCTTCTGGCAGGATTGGTGGATTGACACTATGCCCCTTAAGGACAAATTCCCTCTTCTCTTTGCTATTTGTGATGATGTGTCGATATCGGTGGCCTCGGCCCTTGAAGGGGAAGGACTTGGTATCCAGTTTCGTCGATCCTTGGATCAATATGGGAACAGACAATGGAGGGAGATGGGCGCCTTAGTCGACGGTGTCCAGCTAAGTCAGGGTAAAGACCAGGTGCGCTGGCACCTGGAGAACTCTGGAAATTTCTCGGTTAAGTCTCTATACTTCAAGCTCTCACAAGGGGCGACGGTCGCGCACTTCAAAGACACGTGGGAGGCCAAGGTGCCGCTTAAGATCAAAATTTTCTCCTGGCAACTGGTCCTGGATAAGCTCCCCTCTAACCTGCAAATCGCAACTCGCCACGGCCCGTCTCTGGGCGGGTGTGCGCTCTGTGGTACGCCCGAGGATGCTGCTCATATTTTTTTCACCTGCTCTACGGCTCAATTCGCCTGGGCAGTGTTGTGCCAATTGCTCGGGTGCAACTGAAGACCAGCTAACTTCCCATGGTTTCATGTTATTCTCGCTAGTTTCACGGGTTTTACTCGCCATATCCTCTGAGCCCTTTTTCTTGCCCGATCTTGGCCCTCTGGACGATCCGCAACAAACTAACCATCGAGAGAAAAGTGATTTCTCATCCAGCTGACATTATCTTTAAAATTGTCATCTTTTTGCAGCTCTGGAGGCCCAAGTTCAAGGACAGGGCAAGGGAAGGTCTAAGGTGGATGGAGCGAGAGCTAAGGGAGCTGCACGCGTCCATGAAGCCAAGAGTCTGAAGGTCCGGCAGGACTGATCCCTCGGTTGCTGAGTTACCCTCTTCCGCGCGAGCTTTGGCGATGGGCGTCATCCTCCTTTGTTTATGTGCGCTAGATGTTTGTTTTTCCTTTTCCTACCTTATTTGGCGAAGTTGTATGCCGCAACATTGTTGTACTCGTAATCCTATGTGATACCTTGGCTTTATTAAGTTAAAGTTGGGCAATAAAGTTGCCTTTTATCTAAAAAACAAGTAGACAACGACGTGGGAATAAACTAGCAATGTCATCTAAATAAACTACAAAATCGTACACAACGACAACATATAACTACCACTTCATATATGACATACATTTTCTAACCAAGACGGCGTCGGCTAGCACTCATCGAGGCGGCGGCGGTGTGGAGAACCGACTAAATAATTCGTAACCATATGTATCCATCTGAATTAACTAACAATTTTTATAGGGAGAAACAGCGGCGTGGCACTCACCAAGGCAGCGGCGCAGCAGATCGATGGTGGTGAGGACTAAGGCGTCGATGCGGGCGGAAAGAGAAAATGTCCTGGGGCACGATATGGGGGGGGGGGGGTAGGCTTATTGGAAGCGCACCCATCTAAACTGAAGCAACTGATTTTATTTGTCACGGGCCGAAGACACATACGCGAGTGGTGTGCTCATACCGGTAACGGAGAGCAGAGTAGGGCATGCGACTACCAAGTGGGCCTCGGCTGCACTCATGTTCAGAAGTTCCCGCTGTGCGCACCAATGGAGGCAAGCGACTGCTATGCCCATATCGGTCGTGTGTCCCTTTGCCCCGCTCGCTTTAAATATATTTTGCTGGTGGGACACGGGTGAGGCCAAAATACTAGCAGTTGATAACCCTCAAGTGCAAGGATCACCGTACTACAGTTCAATAAGTATTTGAGTGTCGAACCCACGAGGAGCTGAAGGTAAACTATCTATTCTTTAAAGCCCTATAACCCACTTATATGACCCTCCGTGCAAAGCAAATCCGAATCAGTTTCCTCATGTAATGCCTCATCCAAAACTACCTTACATTTCCTCTTCTGTTCTGAATTATGGCATGTTTGAAGCACCCATGAATACTCCGCACCAGCCATGCTATGTGACGAACCAATGTAAGCGGCGTGGCGAAGCGCGCTTACTCATCTAGTAGGTTGCAATCTTGTAGTGGGCTAACTTTATAGGGAGATGAGAACCCGATAAATTTTCTATGATACTTTTGTAGCAATGCGGGCCCAAGCTATGTCTATTCATGATATTTTTTTGTTAGATGGTTTACTGTAATTTAGAAATTCCACATATAACACACTTCATCTCATAGTTTTAAAAAGCACTTAAGAAAAATATAACATTATACATAATATAGTAAATCTAGTCGCCCAAATGTGCGGTCACCTACTAGTTCATATATACAACATGTGCAGTTTAAAACAATGGAAGTTTAATTAACCGATTATCTACGGTTTTGCTATTTGTCAATCAGATGTTTTTTATTCCTTAACTCTCGATTTTTGTCTATTGGGCCACTTGGTTTTTCAGTGTTAATTCCATATTTTGTACAAATTACAACCTGTTTACGCTGTACATATATTTTTGACATGTACATATACCAAGATAGTCAAAATCTCAATCCTACTCCTGAAATCCTACGATTTGACGATCATACCACACCATGGCGATCCAAATCCCGCTCAGGTAGAATCCATGTTGAGTCTCAATCTCACATACTCTTATGCAATGTGTAGAATTCCGATCCTTTTATGTATTTTTCTGATTCTACTAACTCATTATATTTATATTTCCCGTCGACTTAACCATAGAAGGATACTACATTATACTACTTAAACATCTCAAGCCTTTGTCACATGCTTCATTACCCTTTATTTACCTCCCAGTGCCTAAATTATTTGTCGCTACATGGTTATTGCTAGAAAATATGAATTCGTATTTTTATGTCCATTATACCATTGCACAAATTTTAAGTGTGATAAAAATGATATTCAGTGAGTAAGTATGGTAGGATACTGGATTATATGAATTGATTATGTGGGAGGAAAATCGATCCGACTCAGAATTCCGACTCTAGCTACCTTAATATATACATGTAAATTACATGGATACACATTGTAAATTGCATATAAAAGACATGTATATACAGTATAAATTAATGTAAGAATTCGACTTCTGATGAAATAGGCAACAATCGAGTATACATGTGTCATTTGTGCTTGGAAGAAAATTCCACTTATGACGAATTGAGTGCCAAATAGACTCTCCTGGGCGTGTAGTTCTTGGCGAGGGCCAAAAAAACAGCAAAGTTCACCACAGTAATGGCGACAAGAAGCACGAAGTAGTAATCTAGGTGCCCATCATCCAGTTCCGGTGGAAACCAGCCGGTCCCGCCTCCTGCCGCTGTGACGGACGCGACTAGAATCACTAGCTGCGAGTTGATCAGATTTCCCAGCGACAGGGACACGAAGTAGAACGCCGTCGACACGCCCTTCATCGTCTCCGGCGACTGGTCGTAGAAGAAGTCCAGCTGCCCCACGGAGTGGGACGCATCCGAGACCGCCATCACCACGTACTGCGGCAGCAGCCACGCTATCCCCATAAGCTGATGATCCTCGGCCATCCGCAGCCTGCGCGCCTCGGTGCACGCAGCCACAGCCACCGCGACGACCGCCGTCGCGTGCCCGAGCCCCATGAGCTGAAGCGCCGTGAGGCGCCAGGCCGGCTTCGTCAAGGCACTGTTGTAGAGCGCGACGAAGGCGACGGCACAAACCGTTTCAATGGACGTCAGCGACGCGGCCGGGATCTGGGAGTCCGTCTTGGTGCCCTGCTGCACGAACGTGGTCTGCGCCTGTGTGTTGGCGACGAAGTACACGGCCGAGGTAAGCCATATCGGGATCAGCCGCAGCAGGGTCTTAAGCTCCTCCACCCGCGTCACCGTGCACAGCCTCCATGGCCGGTTGCCGTCCTGATCCAGGTCCTCATCCGTGATAATGGCAGCCTTGTCCAAGAACCTGGTGCACAGTCGCTCGGAGAGCACGTTTGTTAGTCTGAAGAAATTCACTAGATTCGTTTCATGCCACTCGATCCTAAAATTGTACCTGAACTGGTCGGTGTGCTGCAGTCGTTCGTGCACAGGATGCAGAAGCGGGTTCTTGACATCCTCCTCCTCGTACAGTTGGGTGGCATCATCGGGTACCTTCAGTTTTACCTTGCGAGATAGCGCGCAGAGCACTTGGAGCACTCCTTTCCACGGGCTGCCCATGGAAGGCAGCATCCGGTACATGGGCGCCGTGGCGGCGATGCCGACGACAGCGACCGCCACGATCAACCCGCAGATGCCATAGCCGATCGCCCAGCTCACCTTGTCCTGGACCCAAACCACCAGTGTCCCAGCGGTGAGCACGCCCATGTTGCCCACCGCGTAGTACGAGCCGAAGTAGGATGCCTGAGCTTTCTTGCCGTCATCGTCCTTGTCCTCGAACTGCTCCGCCGCGAATGACATGAAAACAGCCTTGGCCCCGCCGAGTCCGACGCCGCACATGTATATGCCGGAAAAGAAGAGCAGCTTCTGGATGAGAGTGGCCGGTGCACAGTACGCACACAGCGACGGACTCAGAGACGGCAGTGTAGCTGACGTTGTGACCATGGCTATTCCCTGTTAATTTCCTTCCAGTAGCTCGTCAGAGAAGCAGAGTGGAGTCGGCTGATTTTAGTGCAGATCATCACTTACCACGCAAGCAATGGAGTAGCCGATCAGCACCGTCGTGTACTTTCCCCAGCAGGAGTCAGCCACGGTGGCGCCGAGCAGAGGCATGAAGAAGCTGACTCCAGCCCAGAGGTTCACGCTCGCCACATTGGAAGCACTGTCGCCATGGAGAACGTCTTGGAGATACACGATCAAGCTGAGGTACACCCCGTAGAACGCAGTGACCTCCAGGAACTGCAGGACTGGCAGGAGCAACATCTCGAATGGACCAATTCAATTCATAAACATAGGAAAAAGAAATCGAAATGCTACTCGAGTACTAATGGTAATTGTAAGTTTGGAACTCTATAAGACTGACGAATTATGCAATTCATAGGCACTCACACAAGATGACTTTAAGTGCCTTATCAGAACAGTGACTGGCTAGCTCGTGCTCCCGCGCTTCCGAGCCCCGATTCTCACAAGACACCTGGCGTGACAAGTAAGAGCTCAAAATTAGACGCAAGACGCAATTGGCCTTTGAATCGGGCGTTGTCATGTCAGCGAGCACGCAAAACGCAAGCCTCCTCGATCTCTTATCGATACTACAGCTTACTTGCACTGCATCACCGTCCTCTAAGATCGGCCTCCTTAAGGCCCCGCGCCCGCGGTAGTCGGCGTCCATCTGGTACTGAGCATCCACCGTCGTTCCCCTCTCCTGGAAGAAGAGAACGCTGTGGATCTGGCGTAGAGTGGGGCGATGCCTCAAGCTGACAATGGGGAGCACCCGTTTTATTAGAGCATCTGCAGCGGACCCCGCATATCTCAATCTCTGTATACAAGCCACGGGCAAACGCAAAATGACTCAAAATAGGTCGTGGAAAGCAGATCCCGTAAATGGAGACGAGGGCAAAACCACATATTCTCAAATATTTCACTAAACAGTCCGGGCAGACAACGATTTTCCTACTCCCTCCTATTCAAATTAATTGACTTCATTTTATTTCCATACGCATGCATTTAGTTTAAAAACTTAATAAGATTCATTCGAATCTAGACAAAGTGGAGTTACTTAATTTGGATTAGAGGAGGAAGTATACTATTTTATCTTTTTTTCTCCTTTTTTGATAAAGGAAATATATTAACATCGAGAGATAGCAATTACATCCAGCCTCTGTAACAACGTAATACCCTAATGGCAGCACGGATGCACCCAGCCAAAGAAAAAAAAACTAAAATAATAAAATTCCTCTATGGTATTTCAGCCCTAACAGCAACACTACAACCACCAACAAGGCAACACTTGGACTCCAGACTCTCCAAAAGCGGTGCCTCCATGACAGTGTACAAGCATTGTTGTCGCCCGATTAAAGATCTTAGATTTTCACCCTGCAGATAGTCTCCGCTCTTAAAATAATGCTTTCAATAAGGTCATTGCCATGCATAACCAATTAAGGTCAGACCATGAATTTTCACCCTGAAAGGTAAGACTCTAAACTTCACTTGTGCTGCCACCCTCACTTACATACTACTGTTGCGAAACCCAGAACACCAAGCAAGTCTGTCAACAACGTAGAGAGTCGAACCTCCACTGTTAGTCGTCAAATCCGACCTTCATGATATTATCCATCTCTAACTTCACCATGGATCAAAATGTCACCTAATGGCAAGAAAGAACAAACTTCTCGCCGCTCCTTCCAAAACCAAAATGTCGCAATAAAAGAATGGGTGCGCATGACCGAATACCACCCGATCCAACAAACTCTAGGGATAAGTTGCACTGTTACATTCGCCGGCGGAGCTTTCCGGAACTCACCACGCCAACCAGATCAACAAGGACCGGCCTCAGGAAGGTCTCCATCTTCACACAGGAGGAACCCTAGGACAACTGACGAGGTGAATCCTCGGCAATGCCCAACATGAGGGGCTTAGGGTTAGTGGAAGCCTACATGTTAGCACAAGACATCGGATACCAGGCAAGCGGGGATCGAGATTTACCCAGGTTCGGGGCCCTCGTAGAGGTAATACCCTTACGTCCTACATGTCTGATCTTGATTATGGGGGATATCCATTACAATGGGGCAGCCGAAGGACTACCTGATGGTGATCTTGCCGAGAGGCAAGGTTTCTAGGGTTAGGTGTGTGCGTGAGAGTTGAGAGAGAGAGAGCTCCGGCAGGCCCTCCCCTAGCCTTTGTATAGGAGGCCCATGTCTCGAGAGTCCTGCCCGAATTCGGTTACAATACAGAAGAGTCTATCTAATCTTTCGATATGTGAATCTCTCATTGCCTTGTACTTCAATAAACCGTCACCTTCAATCTTTCCACCGCGCAACCAACGCCTTGGACCTTCTTGGGCTGCGGCACTCCAGATGGGCCCCTTGTTCGGCCAAAGGAGGTAGGGCAATGTCGGGTACCCGAGGGGTAATTCCCACATCGGTAGCCCCCGAGTAACTGGCTGAAGCGAAGCTTCCGGCAGGGACTAAAGTTGCCATCAGCCGATACTTTTCAATCCATCGGGTCATCAAAAGATGCAAACTTGGTAATCCTCGAAGAGTTGAGCATGCGTAAGAGACGGAGTAACGATCCCAGATTTACTCAATATATTGAGACTGGTTATCTGCCAGAGCAAAACTGCGTTACCCTACACAGATTCGAGTCCCCGGGCTCGAACCTGGATCACTGGAACCTCTGGGTCCGTAATTAAGAAGAAACCTTCGAGTCACTCGAAGAACCTCCGGGCCCATTTCTCCCTTGATTGTAGGAGTTGAAACTGCTAAGTTTGTTACTGTCGACGAGGCTTCAATCTTTTTTATCGGGTGCGCGGCTAGCGCTCCCGATGGGAGTAGCACCCAAGCCTGTGGATGCATAGGCATAGGCTGTAAACAGCTGAGTCGAATACTGTAGATTTCTTCGGGTTCTGAATTATATTGGGTGCTCCACCATGGGGGGAGTCGATAGTTTTGATGATGTCATCAGCAGCGTGGCAACTGCTGCGGCAACTGAGGAGACGTGACCTAGTGGGCCCGACCCATGTCTGGGTGGTTAGTTTGGAAAAGACTGGATGTTGCACGTTGATCGAGACATTTCATTGATCCTCGTGCGTAGTGGGGGTAGTGGGCCGCCGTTTTCTCTCCCCTTGTGACACGTGTAGGGCCAGATCTATCCTAATTTTTAGTGGAATGGATCTAATGGCCAAAATCGAGGGCCAAAGCTCTTTACAAATAGAGATAGGGGTTAATTCGCCCCTTCACCGCTCACTTGTTCATCTTCTTGCTTCATCCTCTACTCGCCATTGCAACCACACCGGAGCTTCCAAAGCAACGAGAAGAAATTTCGGCGCCATGGGGAAGAAGAAGGCCGACGTGTTGTCCATCGCCGCCGCCAGTGCCACCGGCCCAAATCGCCACGCCAAGATCCTCCAACGCCGCGGATGCCGTAGCCAAGGCCCTCCAGTGTTACTGGACGACGTACTCCATAATGAAGCGTGAGGAACAAGATGCGTCGCTTGGGGCTGATCTCCAGCAACAAGAAGGACATTTGCTTTCCAGGTTCGGAATCTCGCCCCAAGCCTCCTGCTGGGTTCGTACTGATGTTTGCTGCCTTTTTGTACCGTGGGTTATCTCTCCCATCCCAAGAGTTTCTCCGCTGCCTCCTTTTTTCCTACGGCATCTAGCTTTGGTAGCTGACGCCGAACTCAATTCTTCACCTCGCCATTTTCATCACCATCTGTGAGTGTTTCTGTAATATCCCAGGTAGTGGGGTTACAAAATTAGAGGAAACAGTTGTGTGCATTGCATTCATGCATAGAAAATCTGGGGAATTTTCGCGATTTAAAGTAAAACAGATCACAATGAATCGAAGTTTCACTTGACCTTGGTGGAATTGAAGTAGCTCATCAAGTCAAGCGCTATAAACCTCAATGTGACTTTGTTAAAACCTTGTTTTGGGTAGAGATGATTTGATCTAAAGGGTTAGATCAAATGGAAGTAAAATAAACACAAGAAATTATTAATCAAGGATCAACTACTTGATCTTATTAAAGATCACAACATGATATTCCTTGCCATAACATATGAACATTCATTCAATTGGAAATCAAGTAACAATAAATGGAGAAACCATTCTTCACTTATCTTTTCCATGTCTTAAACAAATCCTTGATCCTACCATGAACCTCATGGTATTCATTCTACTCTAGTCTTGGAAACATAACAAGGAGATCAACTCTAGAAATACATTTCTCTATTCCATATAATTAATACACATCAAACCTAGAGAGGTGAGAGTTCTATTATAATTATTAGAGAAGCAATAACAAACCTTGAGCTAAACCTTGGATGTACATCCAAGTATTCAAATTATCATCTTCAAGAGGAACCCTAGAGTATTATTCAAGTCCTTCCCAAATGAGAGAGAGACCAATCATACTAATTCTAGCTTTACCTATTTAAGAATCAATGTTAAACTTTGAACTAAAGTATTAGGTAAACCATTTCACCTTGAAGTGGTGAGATCACCAAATACCAAGTGGAATAAGACTATATCCATGACTTAGTAAAATAAGGAGTGGAATAATCCAACTAAGATAGACAATTGAATCTTTAGCTCAGCAACCTAAATAAATATTAGGAGTACCCCATAAACCCTAGAATCAACCATTCCTATATGAGAGAACTCAAGCTATGGAGTTACACTAAAAATAGATGAGGCAACACCTGGATTTGAGAGAGAGAACTATTCTTATGACCAGATGATCATATCATCATTGTTGAGTAGAATCCTAACATAATATCTCAGGCATTCTCCTGGGATATAAACTTTAGAGGCAACCATAGTAGTCCCATCCAAGAAAGTAAAGTATAAGTACTATACCTTAGCTGATCAAGACAATACTTGATCATGGAAGTGAGAACCCCATTTAATGAGAGATCATTAGGAAGCCAAACCTTGATCATTATTAATTCAGTGATGATCATAAACCCTAAGAACTTGAGGTACTGAGAATAAACCCTAATAGGATAAGTAGATCTCATTTCCACATAAAATTACTGGGAGATCACTAGTAAGCAACCATATGCTTATATTCCAACCTTAACTTGTGAATCACTTGGTGCTCATAAGTAGAATCCTACCATATCTATATTCCATAGATTAATGAACCTAAGAAAACCTTAGAGTTGAACACTATACTTTATTTGGTGAGAAACCATAACTCCATAAGACCAAAGTTAACTATAAAAAGAACTATAATCAATGTAGTTATTTTAATGATAAATTGAGGATAATAATAGAAGTTACATGGTAGAAGGTAAAAACCAATTCTCAAATTCTTAGTAACTAGGGAGGCACATAAGATATAAAGCAAGTAACCATAATACCATGGTTAGGGGAGATTAAGCCCTAGCAAATGCAATATGAGGTCATTCCAATTCCATAAACCAGAATTAGATCTCAAACCTAGTTTATGTATCACTATGGTGATCATAATATGAACCTAGACCATAATTGAGAATCAATCCCATGGCCATTATATAAATATCATTAGAACCCTGGTATGGCATAATAATGAAATCTTATGCTTCACTTATTAAACCTGAGAAAAACCATTGTGATACATCTTATAATTAAAACCATAAGTGTAATTATCAAACACTTATCTTCATAACAAGACCCAACCATGATGAGGGTAATATCTACTCTTGATATTACATGGTGTATCAAAATATAATAGCAGTGCTAACCTTGAAATAGGGTTATTATAAACCTTACAAGACCCTAACAAATAATTGTTCACATAAAATAATGCAGGTGACAACATTCTCAAATAGGAGATTAAAACCCTAGAGATATTTTAGCACATGAAATTATGCTATCTCAATCCCTCTCTTATTTGAAATTCATAAATAAACATTACTTTGGAATTGTTTCTTGCAAGATAAAATCAAATAAAACTCTATATATCATTAAGTAAGATCAACAATCATTGGAAAAGTAATTTGGATATTTCCAAGGGCAATATTCAAACCAATGCATATATGGTTATTCAATTCAAATCCTAATAGTAATTAATAAATCTATGCTCTAGTATTCCTATTGAATTTTATAACACACCACAATAATCTTTAAAGTATCTGCAGTGCCTTGTACTAATAATTGTATGGTTCAAATAAGCAAGACCTGCAAAATAGAAAGGAAATCAAATTATAATTCAAAACAGAATTATAAAACAGAAAAAGAAAACAAATAAAAGAAAAAGAGGGAGAAGAGATGGACTTACCTGCCGCAGCAGCCCAACCGGGAAAGCCTAGAAGCAGCCCAGAGTCAACCCAGCAGCTGGAGCCCAGCACAGCCCATGGCAGCCCAGCATACCTCTTCGCAAGGATAAGACCGAAGACGAGGTCATCGTCTTCGTCTTTGCCATCGGCGACGCGCGGGAGGGCGCCAGCGCGATGGAGAGGGACACGTCCCGGCCGCCGTTGCTGACCGAGCGCTCGACGACGACCGCCGGAGACCCTATAAATACCCCGCCACAGCCTCCGCCGATCGCGTTCTTCTTCTTTCCCCAATTTCCGAAACCCTAGCTCGACCCGGTCTCCGACCATAGCCGCCGATGAGGACCTCCCCGAGCCTCGCCGTGACCGCCATGAGGACCGCCGTCCTCGACTTGCTAAGCCTGCACCAGGAATCGAGCCGACGCGTCCTAAATCGACCTCACCAAGCCATCTTCTCCGCTCCCGGCCACCATCTTCGTCGACGGTGACGACGCCGTCCGACCACCTCAGCCTCTCCTGAGCATCTCGTCGCAACGAGGGTGAGCTCACGCATCTCCCAAGCTCCCTAATTGGTCCCAGCATGCATCGTAGCTCGTTCCCGCCGTAGTCCGCCTTGCACCGCCGCTGTTTGCGCTCGCCGGAGCAACTCCGGCGACCATCAGAGGGCGGCGCCGCCACCAAATAGTTCACCTCCGCATGCTGAATCGAACGAGCGTAGTCGCTTGCCCTCTAGCGCCTCGAATCGCCGGCGACCATCGCCTCAGACCGCCGGTCACCGAGCTCCTGGCCACGTCGTGAATTTTGACCTGGTCTCCGTCCGCGTGGCAGCCGACGTGGACCGAGGCCCACCTGTCTGCGTCTGTAGGTAGTAGTAGCCCGGGTACGTTTAGTAGTTTTTGTTCTATTTCAAATTCCATAATTGCTGAAACTTTACAGATTTATAAGAAATTCGTTATAACTCAGAAAAATATAAACCAGATATCAAAATTCTTATAAAGATAAGCTCTATCCAATAAAAATATAAAATGAAATTTTTATTTTTAATAAAAATTCAATTATTTAATAATGGTTAATTAAGCCTTTTCCTTTAATTCTAAATACAATTAAAAAATTCAGAAATTAAGAAACCATTTATAAATCAAATAAAACCATTAAGCAAATAAAGAAATCATAAAAACTAATTTTCTTTATTTGCTATCCTATTAAATCATTATCAGGGAAATTTAAACCCTAATTAATAATTACCTTAATTATTAAATTCAAGTAAAAATAATAAAATGTCAAATCCAATATTATTCTTATTTCAAAGTTATTAATAACTTCAACCTTTCAAATGAAGTTATTAATCCAAGAACTAATTAATAATTAGGAAACCCTAAGTTCCATATTGAATTAAGAACACAAACCCATAATTTTATGTGGGATACTAAAACCCTAATGCCATTTAAAACCCTAGCTCCATTACTTCATATGAACCTTAAATTGCTTCTAAAACCTAAAACCAAGTTAACATGTGACCATGATACTTTCTTTTCAAACATAGAACAATAATAGCAACTAAATAATTGCCATGACCACATAAAATGTAGAAACCCTATCACTAGTTAATTGATATTCCCATGTTCTCATCCAAATGCAACTAGTTGATCAAGTAGGATCAACCAGGTTTAAACCCTAGCTTCTACTGTCAAAACCATCATCCTTATTCATCCATGCTTAGCATCACACCATTATGATGAACCCCAATAGCATCTAGGCCCAAAATTTATCTTTACATAATCATAGTCCACTGAACCCTACCAATACTTCATAATTATGAACCATCCTATTTAGGAGCCAATCATTCCTTACTTAGTGGATCAAATGACAAAACCTAGACAACCTCAACCCTAATTGATATACTTCTTATTATTTAAGAAGTATGTTCTTCAAAAGTTATTCTTTTGAAGTAAATAAGGGATCATCATCAACCCTGCTTACAAGGACCTATAAACCCTAGCCAGCTATCACTAGCAAAATAAACCAATCTTGATAGCCACCTTGTATAAATAATTGCTTAGAAGGCCTAGGCTTAACTCAACCTTACCGACTCCTAGATGTTGATGAATCCAACCTTGTTGGGATCCATCTAATATCTACTCCATAAACTAGATGAAACCACAGACAACCATAGAATCCCACCAACTAAATTATCATAATTGTTCTTGATCAAAGAACATGTTCTTCAAAAGTTATTCTTTTGAATTATATAATAAGTAATCATCAACCATGTATTATAGGACTTAAAATTGACAACTGCTCTTTACTTATTATACAAATCTACTATTCCTGGTTGTGTATGATTGTTACTATTCATTTTGCCACACTGCTTATAATTCTAAAACAACACAACCCTGAATAAGAACCTTGTTTGTGAATCACTCTAAAAGTGCAACACACCCTGAACCAATCATTACAACTCACTAATCCTAAATCATCGGGGGTTAGGACACGCTTAGAGCGATTGCATCTCATTCTTATGCATTATTGCATCCTTGCCAATCTTTTAAACATCGTCCTTACCGGACGATGATGCTATTTCAGAATTTGGAGTTACTGCGTATCGAAGACTTGCCTGCATAATCTTGCAGTCAAGAAAGGCAAGTTCATCACTTGCTCATGTCATTTGAGTATTTTTATCAAATTACTTGCAAAGTATTATGGTTATCACTATTGCACAAAAATCAAAACCACTACTTTCATAACTATGAATATGACTATGTGGTGGGCAATGGAACCATGGATTGTGTTGATATGGTGGAGGTTCCATTGCATGGGTTTATATCCATCTAGGATTAAACAACAAATGTCGCCAGTGATTCTTGTGCCGTAATACCCGTGTTAACCATAAGATCCGGAGTGGGACGGAGTAGTCAAAAGTGTTTCCACCTCTCGTTCATCAACGGATGCGCTTACCGTAGCAGTTGTGTCTGGCGGAACAACCGGAGGGTGGGGATCCCATTCTAATTCCCCACGGTAAAGCATTGCTTGCCGTAGCGGTTGTGTCTTGCGGAACAACCGGAGGGTGGGGATCCCATTCTAATTCCCCACGGTAATGCGGTCTATGATGGGTTGCAGCCACCGGCGTAGGAGTGTATGGTAAGAGCCCAAGCATCTGTTGTCGTGGTCGGGGTCCACCCTGAAATTACGGGAATAATGGGACCGACGTGGACCCAGGGTCGGCGCATGCAACAAAGGGTGGGTGTTCGAGGTAGCGGAGGAACATGATTGGCTAGACCTTATACCGGGCCTCACACCAAAGGAAGTGTGGACGAGAACTATAGCTCGGTTGGCACCAAGGTTAAGATCTCTTATGGGTAAAGCAACACACCTCTGCAGAGTGTAAAGAACCGTGACCTGTCACTCCCTGTTCGGGATATGGAACTCGCGAACGCGGCCGGAAAGGAGCTCCATGAAGTTCTAGTAAACCGGTGAAGGCTGACGGACATAGTTCTTCTGAATAAAAGCAACCCTTTGAAGAAATGGTTATAAAAACTTGCATTGGTATTAGACTTTCTAGTCTAATGCCGTAGCTAGTGCATTAAACACCTCTTTCCTATAATGAACTTGTTGAGTACGCTCGTACTCATCCCACTCTTAAATCCCCTGCTTAGATATGGAGGCATCGAAGGAGGATCTACGAGTGCAACTCGAAGGCCGAGGAGTCAACAACTACTTCACGAGACAGGATCCCGTCAGAAGAGTCAGATACCACATACATCAAGGAGAAAACCTAGTTTAGCTATAGAAGGGAACTAGCTTCCTAAACCTAGCTCCTATTTAGCTAGAATCTATTCATAGCCCTATAGCTAGTCAAATACTCTACAAATAGAGTTCGTGATAGGATTAGACTACGAGTCGTTCTTCTGGAGTTTATTTGCAGTTTTACCTCATTGTAAAGTAGGAGGCTGTGATGATCTTATGTAACAGAGTCTGTGATGTAATTCTATAGACATACCTTGGACCCGCATATGTTTCTGTTGTACCACTCGAGCGATATAATACTAGTGGAACGGTGTTTCATTGGTGTTATATCGGACTTGCATACTACACCATGCAGTGGTATGCCGGGTCACCACAGTTGGTATCAGAGCAAATGCTTTGACCTTAGGATTAAAACCCTTTAAAGGAGACCTATAGGATTGGTAGTGTCTATAGGAAGTTGTCCTAGGTAAACCAAATACTTCTTATGACTTGAGATGGATATTCACTTGAGAATAATCCTGACACACTTGAGTCAACATTTCCTACCTATCCTTCCTAAGTGAAGTTAGTTAGCTAATCCAAAACATGTAGCACATCAATAAGTCCTTAAAACAATAGATGAGTAGATCATAGTTGGTATACAATGCATGGTAGTCCAAAGAGAGGATACAACCATAAGGAAGATATCCTATTGGAAGATGTGTACCAACACATGTAATGGTTAAGTAAGAATTATCCAGACTACGAAATAGGAACAGTACCAAGTGATAAAGATAAGTATATAAGAAAAATATCTTATTAGAAGGTGTAAACTAATACAAGTAATGGGTAAGTAAATTGTCCAAACTTGTAAAACAACTGATAGTTAGTGATAAAAACAAGTGATATTAGGTAGTATAGACCATGATGAGTCAATCATGGGAGGTAAGTAAGAGAGATAGGAATAAAACGTGTCTACATACATGGTAGGGATAGTAATCATATAAGAGTCACCTGAGAATCATTATGTGATGAAATAGAACATCATAAACAGTTAGGAGGAGAACAATAAGAAGCCTAAACAATAGTGCAAGAACGGTGTTTCAAAACCATGGGAAGTGTGCCAAGCACATCAAAACCATATGTTTATGATAGAAAACACTGGAAGTATAGGAGTTATATCCTAAATAGATAAGTGTTTAGAGTAGCAATGTTAGAACTTAGACATATCATGTGAAGTAGTCCTCAACAAAATGGAATCCAAGTTAATACTTCCAAAGAACTTTAGGTCAATCACAACTATCCTAGACCACTTTGTTTCAAGTTTATCTCATTGCAAATGTGCAATTAAGGTAAATGTTGAGATAAATAGTAGAAATCCACAAATTCGTGCTAAGTATCACGATATAAACCTATCTTATGTGGTGTTATATACTACACATTAGAGCCTGATGTTTAGAGATGTTTTACTCAACTATTATATTCAGGCTTATAATGATGTGTATTATAAGCACAAAGCTGAATCTTCTTGGATTTTATTGGATTTTCATTGTTTGACTAGATCCATACATGAAGTTTGACTTTGATATGCAAATGCATGTTGCAATATCAAGTTCCGACTTAATGCTATAGATCTAGAGGGTAATGGTATTCGTGTGAGGAAGTGACGAATTCGGTATATTTTGAAGACAAGATGAAGGTTCATCGGATAAAGGAAACAAAGTTGTGGGAAGCAATCACAATACTCGAAGGAAGTGCCAATCGAACATTCATGCTTTACCTCAACGGAGGAGTACTTTAGTACATGAGAAGCATGAAGGTAAGAAATATGGTGATTATGGTGAAGCTCAAGCGGATCCCTAAGTCATCATGGAAGAGGGAATGCATAGGAGATCACTTCGGATACTATATTCATAGTGTCGGCTAGTGGTTTTCTTGCAAAATAAACCCTGAATGAAGGAAGGTGATATATGAAATCATAGCAGACATAAGAAGACCATAGTCGATATCGGAAGACCACAATTGGAATAAGATCAATACTGCGAGATAAAGTAGAAGTTGTCTCGTCCGAGTTGATCAGAACCTATAATAGAATCCATTTTTAGATATCAAATAGCCACGGTTGGTATAATAACCACAGCTGGTATCAGTTGGTATTACAAATAGTCCACGATTTAATTAGTTGTAACAAAAGTTTGTGAACAAATAAAAATCTTATCGACCAAATAGATAGATATATAAATATTTAGTCGAAGGATTCACATTGGATGTCCACAATCGAGTGGATACACCACAAAGTTTCTTCGCAAAACCTTAGAGGAATATAAATTATAAACAAGACCTATACCAATATTCTAATCATAAGTCCAATAGTTGGAAGAAAAGGAAGTGAAGACCATAAGAAAACTCTAAGGGGTAGAGTAAAGACTGAGTTGGATGTACAATAACTCAATATTTTGAGTAGAGAAAGGATGAAGAAGGTCTGAACTGAGAGGAAATTCAATCTTATTTTCATAAGATTATTGGACACAACTTCAGAAGGATGTCAGACCAGAAGCCGAGGTTTATACCTCGAGGAAGTAAGGATTGGACTATAACTTGAGAAAGGGAGTAATATTTACTCAGAAGTACGAAATCTCAAGTAAGTTAAGCTTAATGAAGTTGGAAGAAGGAAATATAGGAGACCAAATAAAGCTCAAGAAGACCAAAGACCTAAGGAGATTGACTATACCAAAACTAAAGTCCATTTGAAAGATTCCTTTCATGGAACCTAAAAAGAACCAAAATAGTTAGAGGTAACAATCATAATCCAGGATTGGATGGACTAAGTGAGTCTAATCCATTCTTAGAGGAATAAACCATCACAACCATTTCCATGGTTAGTACTTTATTAAGCACCATTACTGTAATTTTGGTAGTAAGGGAAAAACAAAGACCTATTTTATCAAATAGGAGAAGGATATCCAATTAGTCCTCAATTAAGACTGTCAGGACAAGAAGAAGTCCCAATCATTGAATATTCAATGAGAAAGGAAACAAGCTTATAATATTTGAGGAAATCATGGAAGTAAAGGAAGTAATAGTTGTTTGATGTCAAACACTAATGGATTCCAGGAAGAATCTGGACAAGGGATATATTCAATTATATCCAGTGAGATCACCATGGAGTTCTAGAAAAGTTAAGTCTGCATAAGTCAGAACCACACTCCGGAAACGTAAGAGAGATCAAACTTCGAGGACGAAGTTTAGTTTAAGGGGTAGAGACTGTAATATCCCAGGTAGTGGGGTTACAAAATTAGAGGAAACAGTTGTGTGCATTGCATTCATGCATAGAAAATCTGGGGAATTTTCGCGATTTAAAGTAAAACAGTCACAGTAACTGAAGTTTCACTTGACCTTGGTGGAATTGAAGTAGCTCATCAAGTCAAGCGCTATAAACCTCAATGTGACTTTGTTAAAACCTTGTTTTGGGTAGAGATGATTTGATCTAAAGGGTTAGATCAAATGGAAGTAAAATAAACACAAGAAATTATTAATCAAGGATCAACTACTTGATCTTATTAAAGATCACAACATGATATTCCTTGCCATAACATATGAACATTCATTCAATTGGAAATCAAGTAACAATAAATGGAGAAACCATTCTTCACTTATCTTTTCCATGTCTTAAACAAATCCTTGATCCTACCATGAACCTCATGGTATTCATTCTACTCTAGTCTTGGAAACATAACAAGGAGATCAACTCTAGAAATACATTTCTCTATTCCATATAATTAATACACATCAAACCTAGAGAGGTGAGAGTTCTATTATAATTATTAGAGAAGCAATAACAAACCTTGAGCTAAACCTTGGATGTACATCCAAGTATTCAAATTATCATCTTCAAGAGGAACCCTAGAGTATTATTCAAGTCCTTCCCAAATGAGAGAGAGACCAATCATACTAATTCTAGCTTTACCTATTTAAGAATCAATGTTAAACTTTGAACTAAAGTATTAGGTAAACCATTTCACCTTGAAGTGGTGAGATCACCAAATACCAAGTGGAATAAGACTATATCCATGACTTAGTAAAATAAGGAGTGGAATAATCCAACTAAGATAGACAATTGAATCTTTAGCTCAGCAACCTAAATAAATATTAGGAGTACCCCATAAACCCTAGAATCAACCATTCCTATATGAGAGAACTCAAGCTATGGAGTTACACTAAAAATAGATGAGGCAACACCTGGATTTGAGAGAGAGAACTATTCTTATGACCAGATGATCATATCATCATTGTTGAGTAGAATCCTAACATAATATCTCGGGCATTCTCCTGGGATATAAACTTTAGAGGCAACCATAGTAGTCCCATCCAAGAAAGTAAAGTATAAGTACTATACCTTAGCTGATCAAGACAATACTTGATCATGGAAGTGAGAACCCCATTTAATGAGAGATCATTAGGAAGCCAAACCTTGATCATTATTAATTCAGTGATGATCATAAACCCTAAGAACTTGAGGTACTGAGAATAAACCCTAATAGGATAAGTAGATCTCATTTCCACATAAAATTACTGGGAGATCACTAGTAAGCAACCATATGCTTATATTCCAACCTTAACTTGTGAATCACTTGGTGCTCATAAGTAGAATCCTACCATATCTATATTCCATAGATTAATGAACCTAAGAAAACCTTAGAGTTGAACACTATACTTTATTTGGTGAGAAACCATAACTCCATAAGACCAAAGTTAACTATAAAAAGAACTATAATCAATGTAGTTATTTTAATGATAAATTGAGGATAATAATAGAAGTTACATGGTAGAAGGTAAAAACCAATTCTCAAATTCTTAGTAACTAGGGAGGCACATAAGATATAAAGCAAGTAACCATAATACCATGGTTAGGGGAGATTAAGCCCTAGCAAATGCAATATGAGGTCATTCCAATTCCATAAACCAGAATTAGATCTCAAACCTAGTTTATGTATCACTATGGTGATCATAATATGAACCTAGACCATAATTGAGAATCAATCCCATGGCCATTATATAAATATCATTAGAACCCTGGTATGGCATAATAATGAAATCTTATGCTTCACTTATTAAACCTGAGAAAAACCATTGTGATACATCTTATAATTAAAACCATAAGTGTAATTATCAAACACTTATCTTCATAACAAGACCCAACCATGATGAGGGTAATATCTACTCTTGATATTACATGGTGTATCAAAATATAATAGCAGTGCTAACCTTGAAATAGGGTTATTATAAACCTTACAAGACCCTAACAAATAATTGTTCACATAAAATAATGCGAGTGACAACATTCTCAAATAGGAGATTAAAACCCTAGAGATATTTTAGCACATGAAATTATGCTATCTCAATCCCTCTCTTATTTGAAATTCATAAATAAACATTACTTTGGAATTGTTTCTTGCAAGATAAAATCAAATAAAACTCTATATATCATTAAGTAAGATCAACAATCATTGGAAAAGTAATTTGGATATTTCCAAGGGCAATATTCAAACCAATGCATATATGGTTATTCAATTCAAATCCTAATAGTAATTAATAAATCTATGCTCTAGTATTCCTATTGAATTTTATAACACACCACAATAATCTTTAAAGTATCTGCAGTGCCTTGTACTAATAATTGTATGGTTCAAATAAGCAAGACCTGCAAAATAGAAAGGAAATCAAATTATAATTCAAAACAGAATTATAAAACAGAAAAAGAAAACAAATAAAAGAAAAAGAGGGAGAAGAGATGGACTTACCTGCCGCAGCAGCCCAACCGGGAAAGCCTAGAAGCAGCCCAGAGTCAACCCAGCAGCTGGAGCCCAGCACAGCCCATGGCAGCCCAACGATACCTCTTCGCAAGGATAAGACCGAAGACGAGGTCATCGTCTTCGTCTTCTGCCATCGGCGACGCGCGGAGGGCGCCGGCGCGATGGAGAGGGACACGTCCCGGCCGCGCGTTGTCGACCGAGCGCTCGACGACGACCGCCGGAGACCCTATAAATACCCCGCCACAGCCCTCCGCCGATCGCGTTCTTCTTCTTTCCCCAATTTCCGAAACCCTAGCTCGACCCGGTCTCCGACCATAGCCGCCGATGAGGACCTCCCCGAGCCTCGCCGTGACCGCCATGAGGACCGCCGTCCTCGACTTGCTAAGCCTGCACCAGGAATCGAGCCGACGCGTCCTAAATCGACCTCACCAAGCCATCTTCTCCGCTCCCGGCCACCATCTTCGTCGACGGTGACGACGCCGTCCGACCACCTCGGCCTCTCCACGAGCATCTCGTCGCAACGAGGGTGAGCTCACGCATCTCCCAAGCTCCCTAATTGGTCCCAGCATGCATCGTAGCTCGTTCCCGCCGTAGTCCGCCTTGCACCGCCGCTGTTTGCGCTCGCCGGAGCAACTCCGGCGACCATCAGAGGGCGGCGCCGCCACCAAATAGTTCACCTCCGCATGCTGAATCGAACGAGCGTAGTCGCTTGCCCTCTAGCGCCTCGAATCGCCGGCGACCATCGCCTCAGACCGCCGGTCACCGAGCTCCTGGCCACGTCGTGAATTTTGACCTCGGTCTCCGTCCGCGTGGCAGCCGACGTGGACCGAGGCCCACCGTCCGCGTCCGTAGGTAGTAGTAGCCCGGGTACGTTTAGTAGTTTTTGTTCTATTTCAAATTCCATAATTGTCTGAAACTTTACGTGATTTATAAGAAATTCGTTATAACTCAGAAAAATATAAACCGGATATCAAAATTCTTATAAAGATAAGCTCTATCCAATAAAAATATAAAATGAAATTTTTATTTTTAATAAAAATTCAATTATTTAATAATGGTTAATTAAGCCTTTTCCTTTAATTCTAAATACAATTAAAAAATTCAGAAATTAAGAAACCATTTATAAATCAAATAAAACCATTAAGCAAATAAAGAAATCATAAAAACTAATTTTCTTTATTTGCTATCCTATTAAATCATTATCAGGGAAATTTAAACCCTAATTAATAATTACCTTAATTATTAAATTCAGTAAAAATAATAAAATGTCAAATCCAATATTATTCTTATTTCAAAGTTATTAATAACTTCAACCTTTCAAATGAAGTTATTAATCCAAGAACTAATTAATAATTAGGAAACCCTAAGTTCCATATTGAATTAAGAACACAAACCCATAATTTTATGTGGGATACTAAAACCCTAATGCCATTTAAAACCCTAGCTCCATTACTTCATATGAACCTTAAATTGTTCTAAAACCTAAAACCAAGTTAACATGTGACCATGATACTTTCTTTTCAAACATAGAACAATAATAGCAACTAAATAATTGCCATGACCACATAAAATGTAGAAACCCTATCACTAGTTAATTGATATTCCCTGTTCTCATCCAAATGCAACTAGTTGATCAAGTAGGATCAACCAGGTTTAAACCCTAGCTTCTACTGTCAAAACCATCATCCTTATTCATCCATGCTTAGCATCACACCATTATGATGAACCCCAATAGCATCTAGGCCCAAAATTTATCTTTACATAATCATAGTCCATCGAACCCTACCAATACTTCATAATTATGAACCATCCTATTTAGGAGCCAATCATTCCTTACTTAGTGGATCAAATGACAAAACCTAGACAACCTCAACCCTAATTGATATACTTCTTATTATTTAAGAAGTATGTTCTTCAAAAGTTATTCTTTTGAAGTAAATAAGGGATCATCATCAACCCTGCTTACAAGGACCTATAAACCCTAGCCAGCTATCACTAGCAAAATAAACCAATCTTGATAGCCACCTTGTATAAATAATTGCTTAGAAGGCCTAGGCTTAACTCAACCTTACCAGCCCTAGATGTTGATGAATCCAACCTTATTGGGATCCATCTAATATCTACTCCATAAACTAGATGAAACCACAGACAACCATAGAATCCCACCAACTAAATTATCATAATTGTTCTTGATCAAAGAACATGTTCTTCAAAAGTTATTCTTTTGAATTATATAATAAGTAATCATCAACCATGTATTATAGGACTTAAAATTGACAACTGCTCTTTACTTATTATACAGCTACTATTCCTGGTTGTGTATGATTGTTACTATTCATTTTGCCACCTGCTTATAATTCTAAAACAACACAACCCTGAATAAGAACCTTGTTTGTGAATCACTCTAAAAGTGCAACACACCCTGAACCAATCATTACAACTCACTAATCCTAAATCATCGGGGGTTAGGACACGCTTAGAGCGATTGCATCTCATTCTTATGCATTATTGCATCCTTGCCAATCTTTTAAACATCGTCCTTACCGGACGATGATGCTATTTCAGAATTTGGAGTTACTGCGTGATCGAAGACTTGCCTCGCATAATCTTGCAGTCAAGAAAGGCAAGTTCATCACTTGCTCATGTCATTTGAGTATTTTTATCAAATTACTTGCAAAGTATTATGGTTATCACTATTGCACAAAAATCAAAACCACTACTTTCATAACTATGAATATGACTATGTGGTGGGCAATGGAACCATGGATTGTGTTGATATGGTGGAGGTTCCATTGCATGGGTTTATATCCATCTAGGATTAAACAACAAATGTCGCCAGTGATTCTTGTGCCGTAATACCCGTGTTAACCATAAGATCCGGAGTGGGACGGAGTAGTCAAAAGTGTTTCCACCTCTCGTTCATCAACGGATGCGCTTACCGTAGCAGCTTGTGTACCGGCGGAACAACCGGAGGGTGGGGATCCCATTCTAATTCCCCACGGTAAAGCATTGCTTGCCGTAGCGCTTGTGTCTTGCGGAACAACCGGAGGGTGGGGATCCCATTCTAATTCCCCACGGTAATGCGGTCTATGATGGGTTGCAGCCACCGGCGTAGGAGTGTATGGTAAGAGCCCAAGACTCGTTGTCGTGGTCGGGGTCCACCCCGAAATTACGGGAATAATGGGACCGACGTGGACCCAGTGGTCGGCGCATGCAACAAAGGGTGGGTGTTCGAGGTAGCGGAGGAACATGATTGGCTAGACCTTATACCGGGCCTCACACCAAAGGAAGTGTGGACGAGAACTATAGCTCGGTTGGCACCAAGGTTAAGATCTCTTATGGGTAAAGCAACACACCTCTGCAGAGTGTAAAGAACCGTGACTCGTCACTCCTCGTTCCGGGATATGGAACTGCGAACGCGGCCGGAAAGGAGCTCCATGAAGTTCTAGTAAACCGGTGAAGGCTGACGGACATAGTTCTTCTGAATAAAAGCAACCCTTTGAAGAAATGGTTATAAAAACTTGCATTGGTATTAGACTTTCTAGTCTAATGCCGTAGCTAGTGCATTAAACACCTCTTTCCTATAATGAACTTGTTGAGTACGCTCGTACTCATCCCACTCTTAAATCCCTCGCTTAGATATGGAGGCATCCAAGGAGGATCTACAGTGCAACTCGAAGGCCTAGAAGTCAACAACTACTTCACGAGACAGGAACCGGTCAGAAGAGTCAAATACCACATACATCAAGGAGAAAACCTAGTTTAGCTATAGAAGGGAACTAGCTTCCTAAACCTAGCTCCTATTTAGCTAGAATCTATTCATAGCCCTATAGCTAGTCAAATACTCTACAAATAGAGTTCGTGATAGGATTAGACTACGAGTCGTTCTTCCGGAGTTTATTTGCGGCTTTACCTCATTGTAAAGTAGGAGGTCTGTGATGATCTTATGTAACGTAGTCTCGTGATGTAATTCTATAGACATACCTTGGACCCGCATATGTTTCTGTTGTACCACTCTGAGCGATATAATACTAGTGGAACGGTGTTTCATTGGTGTTATATCAGACTTGCATACTACACCATGCAGTGGTATGCCGGGTCACCACAGTTTCCTCGGCATTGACCCGCACTGCGTCTTGTGGAAGAAGATTTTCTTCGTCAAGCGCCATTGCAGGAACAATGGCCCTTATGTCATGAGAGGGGTCGGCTTCGTCGTCCGAAAGGAGGTGAAGTACTTCAACTTCCCGATGACGGAATCTGTCCAAGGTTGGAGGAAGAAGTGGCTCTATCTCAGTGACCAACAAGCTTCGAGCCACCGCTCTGACCTGCCGAAGTTTTCGGATGTTCTGGAGGCGAAGCCGAAGAAATTTTGGAGGAACATCCTAATTATCGAAGAGAAAGTAGTAGCCGACGAATTGTATGAAAGGGTTCTAGAACTGAAGAACTATGGCGGAAAGACGATGCTCGGCACAGAGTTTGTCGCTCTGTTCTTGAAGCGCCGCATCCAACCAGTGATGTCCCGAGGCCACCAGATGTGGTTATATATATACCGGTGCCATGGATTCGACCCGAATCAACGCCGCAGATCTTTCTGACAATGAGCTTCAGGATGAGGTCAGGCGCTTGACCCATTTTAGTCAAGAAGACACCACCCCCTTGGAATCCCTTGCGGATCCCTACGATGCTCGCCACTTGCCAGCCGAGGTAATTCCATTTCATTCTCATTCCATATTCGATATAGTTTACCATATGCATTATTTTAACTTCAGATTTCCTGTGTCTTGGCAGGGCCTCACTGTTGCGAGGTGCTATCCTCCTCCACCCGAAAGTGGAGTAGAGCCCGAAGATGACGAGTCGGAGGAGAACGTCGAGGAGGTAGCCGACAGAGACGCTACAGAAGACGAAGAAGAAGACGACACCGAAGATGTCAAAGCTTTCACTGTCAAACGTTGGAAGCACGCTGCTGAAGAATTGACTGATACAGCGGAGTCGAGTCATAGTGGCCAATATGACAATTATGTTGATCATGTTGTGCTTTTTGATGCAGATCCCGAGGCATTGGCTCCTCCAGCTCCGAAGCGAACGTTGGGCATTGGGCGTCGGGCGTCTTCGCTGATGAAGATGATATGATGTTTGAATTGTAAGTGTGCCTTTTCTGTTTTACACCATTGAATCACCCGATAGTTTCATCCGTTTTGCTGATACATTCGAACTTATTTGACCAGTGATGAAGGAGAGGTACCTCCTCCACCTCCGAAGAAACTGCGGGTTAGCTCTGAATAGACGGTGACCACGGGAGCCGAGGAGCCAGTGAAGGAAGCATCGGTTCCAACAGAAGATGCTCTCGTTGTCCCTCTTCCCCCGAAAAGGGTGTTGAAGAAGAGGGACACCATCTCGACAGCCGCTCCCACGACTTCGGCTTCCCAAGCCCTCTTGATAGTACGTCAACTGAACAATAAACCGGTCTCCAACTACACCATGAGACCTGTAAGAAAGAAACCCTATCAAGAGCAAACCTTAACCTTGCGCGTTCCTCTTGAGCTCGATGATGATGACGATCTTGACCACAACAAGATGAATGCCTTTCTTGATTGTGCTTGATTGACGAAGTCTTGTGAATTTCTCCCCCATAATCCACCATGTGAGAGCTTCTTCTTCGGCGTATCTTCACATATCCATGATCACCATATGGATGGCAAGCTTCAAGCATATGATCTCTTCGAGTTGGCTCATCTTGAACTTGCACTTCATTCTTCATCATGTTGATGTCTTGAAGTTAACTTTGAGGGCTCACTTCATCTTCATATTCAAGACATACATGACACTTGATATTATTTATCAATTTCTTCTTATTGCAACCTTGAAACTAACATATGGTTCAAGCATTGCCTATGGATAATTCCTAGAAATATATAACTCGATGCAAATATTAGTCCATAGGGATTGTCATAAATTACCAAAACTACACATGGGGGCTTCAGCGGAAGGAGGCAACGGGTCGCATTAAAAACGACATGTGCTGGATAGCCGTTGGCGTCAATAGCTCCGCTCAGATTGGCGACGAGGACGGCAACTGGCCACGCGGCGACCACCCATGTCCCCCACGCGCCTTCAATGCACGGCCTCCGCCGCCCTTAAAACCACATGGACACACTTCTCTTCTCCCTCGTCTTCCAACCCTAGCCGCCACCACCACCAATCTCGCAGACGCCACGCGACAAACCCACCAGCGCAAACACCTCGCGATCACTAGTAGGAAAAGGCTCATCAATGGCGCACCAAAAAAGCATTCTGTGGCGCATGGGCGGTGCGCCACAGAATTCTCGCCACAAAAATAAGAATTATGTGGCGCACCTGCCCATGCGCCATAGAAAGTCTTATTTCTGTGGCGCACCGGGCGGTGGTGCGCCACATAAATAGAAAGTCTTATTTCTGTGGCGCATCGGGCTGTGGTGCGCCACAGAATTTTGTTTTGAAATTCAAAAAAAATGGCGGCCAGATCTAGATCTGGGGCCGGAATTTTTTTAAATTTTTGTTTAAAATTTCGCTGGGGAAGGTCGCCGGAGGTGGGTGGATGGGTGGGTGGGGTGGGTGGAGGAGGAGGAGGCCGGCCGGAGGAGGTGGTGGTGGTAGAGTAGGAGGAGGAGGTGGTGGTAGTGGTAGTGGAGGTGGTGAAGGTGGTGGTGGTGGAGGAGGAGGAGGTGGTGGTGGTGGTGGTGGTGGTGGAGGAGGTGGTGGTGGTGGTGGTGGAGGTGGTGGTGGAGGAGGAGGAGGTGGTGGAGGAGGAGGAGAATGTGGTGGTCGCCGGAGGAGGTCGAAGGAGGTGGTCGCCGGAGTAGGAGGAGGCCGGTCGGAGGAGGTGGTCGCCGGAGTAGGAGGAGGCCGGCCGGAGAAGGTGGTCGCCGGAGGAGGAGGAGGAGGAGGAGGAGGCCGGTCGGAGGTGGTGGTGGTGGAGGAGAGGATGAGGGGAAGTGGAGGAGGAGAAGTTTGCATCCAAGAAGAAGTGGAGGAGAGGAGAAGTGAGGAGAAGTGGAGGAGGGCGGCAGGAAATTTAAATTTCGGAGCTTAATTAAGTGGCGCATGGGCCCTTGGTGCGCCACAGAATGCTTTTTAAAATTTTCTATTTTGTAGCAAAAAATCTTTATTTTGCCGTAACTTTTTACTCTTTTCAAATTTGGAGATTCTAAAAATTGTCCAACCGGGCAAGCCCGGGTGAATTCGGATGTCGATTTTTCGTGGGAATATTTTGATATATTATGCGTTTTTTTCGAGTTCATATGCAACCAGAAATCCAGTTTGATGATTTTGCAACGCTAATTTGCAAAAAAAGTAGAAATACATGTTTGTTAATTTTCAGTGGTGCTAGATGACATAGTACATGGGCATCTCGAAGGATTTTTTTTTGTAATTTCTATCTATTTCTTTTATTTTTTACAGAGGTCAAAAAGGCGATCCGGGGGGGGGGGGTGTGTGGAGTTGCGTGGGGAGCAAAAAAGTCTTATGTGGCGCATGAAGGTCATGTGCACCACAAAAATGTGTAGTTTTTGTGGCGCACTATCCCACGTGCGCCACATAATGCCTTAATTTTGTGGCGCACTGGTCCTATGCGCCACAAAATATCTTATTTCTGTGGTGCACATGGTACCGTGTGCCACAGAAATAGCGAATCCAATGATTGGGTGTGGTCCCAACCTTATTTCTGTGGCGCATTGTCTTGTGGTGCGCCACAAAAATAAGCTATTTTTGTGGCGCACCCAGAAACAATTTATGTGGCGCATATTCGACTAGTGCGCCACAGAAATAAGATCTATCTATAAGGCTTTTCCTACTAGTGGATGGCGCACAATGTCGAGGCTGGCGGTGGACTCCGGTCGCCGCAACTGACCTACGATGAGGCCGACGTCATGTACCTATAGAGGATCCCCGTTCCTCTGCAGTTTAAGCTGCCGCACGGATGGCATCTCTCCAACGTCGGCTACGCCGTGCCGCCGCCGCCACCCCTGGACCGGAGACGCGCGCCCTCATCGCCGAGCAGCGGGCGCAGATGTCGCCGGCCAACCGAAGCTAGCCGGCGAACACGCAGAACAGCCCGGCGTGGCCGCGGCGCTTCCAAGACAAGCGCGACATCGAGCTCGCTCGTTTGGCCGGCCGCGACGCCGACCGTTTCAACCGCATTGGACGCCGGGCTTGTTTGCAAAGCCGCGACGTCAACTACCGCTCGCGCATCCACGGCGTCGACCCCATGTGCGTCCCGCTCTACTACCCCCAGGCGCAATGAATGGCACCGGAGGCGCAGCCTCTACAGAGGCCGGCGGCAAGGACCACATTGGCCCACTCGCGCTCCGGCTCGTCAAGCGCCGGTGGTCACACGCTCTCGGCCGCGGACGCGCCTGCTTCTACCGGCGTCGCCGTCCACAACAACCCACAACGCACGGCTTCCGCCCCAACTCGGAGGACGTCGGGGATGCTTCCACGCCGGCGCGTCAAGGAGGAGAACGCTGCTCCCTCAGCGCCGCCTCCGCCGGTGAAGAGGCAATGGTGGGTGATGGAGGCGGAGGCGCAGGCGGCCCTCCGTTGTGGTGACGACCCGGAGGACTTCCCCGGGCAGCACTTCATCGTTGGCCGCTCCGTCGAGGAGAACTACTGGTAGATCACGCTCGACCCGCGGCAGGCGGCGGTGTGGTACGCCATGGACCACGGTGAGAACTTCGTCGACCACGCCGGTCCTTCTGAGCTGTCGGCGCCAAAGGAGGAGGAGGATGATTGGTCCTTCGACTTGTCCGGCGACGACGACGGTGATGACGGCGACGACGCGGACAATCTCGGCGACAACGCTAGTTTTTTTTAAGTTTTTAGTCAAATTCGATTTACTTTTGTATAATACTAGTCTAAATTCGTATGAATTTCGTTTTTTAAATATTTTTTTGCATTTGAATTCTATTGAAGGCTGCGGTATGGAGAGCACTGGTGTGGAAACACCTTCTCCAAATAAAGAATGCAGTACAACAGTATCGGCATCCCTGCTGACGGCTATTTGGGGCGCCGGTGGAGATGCTCTTAGCCAGATCGACGATAGGGGTTGTATTTATCCCAGCACCTTTCTGTCTTTTATGCACAGTACCAGTGGCCCATGTCCGTGGCACAAATAAATGCAGTCGTTGATGTGATGCTGTCACTGTTTAGCCTGTTAGTTGATCGGCTGTTTTCTGTGTACAGGTGAAGACTTCTTCTTAGAGCCACGATAGTGATGAACTGGGTCTAAAATCATGTTTTATATCTAAATTAGATGATAATAACAAGTTACCTATCGTGGGAGAAGAAACACATGAGGCTTGGTTGACAGTACATAGCATGATGTATTGTGTTTTAGCAAACTAGTTCATCTTAATCTATATCTATATCTATATCTATACCTACTAATAAAGGAAGTAAGGTTTCTCCCTTATTTTTTCGTCCGTTTTGCGCTAAAAATAGTCCCACATCGCGTTGTTATAACGAGCTCGGCTGGTTTATATACGTAAAATTTGATGGAAACAACAAGCCTCATTACTAAGATCTGATCATAGAATGCTTCCAAAAAACGAGAGATCCGATTAAAGAAGTGCTGGGTGGCTGCAGTTGCGGGGACGAAGTATGGCACGAAAGATGGAAAGGAAACAGAGGCAGAGGCTGAGAAAAATCTAAGAAATTGACCCTGGCTGGTGGTGAGGACGGAAGGGAGATCTCTAGGCACAGGGAATCTGGAGTAGGGGAGGCGCGTCGGCGAGGCTCTGTTCGCTGTCGGGCATCGGTGCCCCGCCATTATTCAAATCCGGCTCACTCCGTTCGTTCAGCGGCGGGGGATTACTTCAGGCAGGGGATGGGGCGCGTCGGCGAGGTTGATGCAGTTCACGGCTTTGAGCGGGCGCCGACATCCAGCTCCGACAGTCTCACGTCCTATCCTGGTGGTGGGGAGTGGGGATCGGGATGCAAAGCCAAAGACGCACGACTCCCTCCCCAATCTGGCCGCATATAAGGAAAACTACTTTTTCATGTTTCACAACTCCTTTGCGGTAAATCTGAAAATGGTATTCTAAAAGTTAAAAACTACTCTGGTTTAAAAATAATTGACTAGCAAATACATTTATTTTTGGCAATTATTTTATATATGAGGGTGTACCATTCTGGACAGTTTATTTGTGTCATTCACATAGGTTGCCCCGATTTATAGTGGGGCGCGCCGTTAACGTGTACCTATCGCGCTAGCGCGGAGGATTACTATGTGCCGAGCGGAAAAAAATTCTACCCATGCACTCTCTTCGATGTAGTTATTTCCGGCGATATTTTTACCAACCTAGAGCGACGATTAGATGTGTGTCACGGTGTTTATAACCGCCAGGACCCATGTTCCGTGTGTTACCAAAGAATTTAACTGCTACGCATGCCGCCCTATGTGGAGGAAAACCATCATTTTCTTGATGGTGGGACGAGAACCGCCAAAAAAGCTATCTTAAGATAACACGAGCCAAAAAAAAAAAGCTAACTATTTTTACGTCTCCGTTACCGCATCAAAATATAAACTCATATTCAATAATAAAATTATTTTTACCTAAATAATATTAATCAATTAATAAAAACCAAACTGGAGCAACACAACCACAAACTTACTTACTTAAGAAATATCAATCCGGCATCTATCGGTAGTGACGGTGGAAGATAAGGATGTAACTTGGGACAGTGAAGGCACTAGCTGTTGTGGAAAATACAAACGGCCCAAAATTACCTAAAAAGTTTAAATCATAAAATTAACCCGTAGCAACGCACGGGCTTTTTGTGCTAGTCTATACCTAATAATAAAGAAAATAAGGCTTCTTATTCGTCCGTCTGTTATTACCCTGGTTATGAAACAAAATTACAACTCTTGCCACCGTTAAGTGAATAACGGTTCGGTTGAGCCAGACAAAAGAAAAGAGCCAGCCCTGCACCTTATCCATCCCCGCAACGCTGCCCCGCGACGGTGGCACCCTTTCCCGCAGCTTCGTCTGTCCCGTGTGCCGTGTCTCGACCAGCGGTGGCCGTGCGGTCATGCCTCTTCATCAGATCTTCCGGAGCAGCAGAGTCAGGGGAGGGGGCCTAAGCGAGTAACAGCTGCGTGGGGCGGGCGCCATTGAGAGAAAAATAAAATCCCGAGCGAACCCTTCCTGCGCCGCCCCTGGCTTCCCCGGTCCACCGACCCCGGAACCCCACGTGCACCGCCGAGCCGCCGAGGGGCGCTATACTGCATGGAGGCGACGGGTCCAGGCGCCCCATCTATCCAAGCTCCACAGCCTCACGTTCATCCTCTGCTCCGGTGGTCCCTAATCCGCTTCCCGTTTGGCGCGACGTCCGCTCCCATCGCGCGCGGAGGGGAGATGTCGTCAGGGATTCTTGCTCAGGCACGAAGCAGGACTGCAAGAGAGGGACTTGAACACCCAGTAGCAGAGGACGGGTGGAATCATATAATACAACATCCCCTTTTGCCAGCGACCAGCGCTTCTGACTGGAGATGCGGCTGCAGCGGCAGGAGTCGCTAGCTTAAAGCAGTATATCGAGATTCCCATCGTTCTGAACTTGCTGTGCTGTGCCTCTCTGAATCTCTCGCTGAAGTCCACGGGTGTTGACGTAGGTGCAGAGCCTGTAGATGCGATTTGTGATGCTGGCAGTGGCAGTCATGATAATCGGATGGTGGGCAGTTAACCGGGAGACTTCTTCTTTCCTTTGGTTTCAGAGATACTTTCTATATTCTAAAATATAAGTGTCCCGAACTATGTATTTAGATGTATTTAGTGTGTAGGTATATCTATTTCTAAAAATGTTACGACACTAATTTTGGAACAAATGGAGTATGAAGTAATATCTCATTTTTCTATTATCTACCTGGCCTTGTCACATGTAGGAATATGAATCTTGAAAAATGAATCATATATAATTTAGTAGTTTAGAAATTGTAGTCCGTGGATTGACTTATCATGGCAAATGGCAAATTTGATCGCTGATGAACTCTAACACTAAAACCGAAGAACATCAAATAACTTCAGAAATGCCTGCTGTTTTTTCTCTCTCTCAAAATTAACCTTGGGGCGCATCCTTCAACTTGATTGCATAATTATAATTAGAAAGATTAAAGTATGTTTGTATTGGATTATTAGTCTGTAGTTAGTATTTTTTCTAGAGGTAGTTATCTGAATACTTGAGAATAGAAAGTATTTGATGGCACCATATTTTGTAGGAATTTTCTCTTATAAGTGCCGGCGTCTGTTCTTAAAATGATCACGGAAACTTCTTTAAGAAAAAAGACATACGTTTTTGGTTAAAATAATTGACACTTTTTAAAACAGAGATGGAATTTAATATTGTTTTTGCAGAATATTTGTTTTGATACTTGAAATTTTAGGTAGGAGTTTCTAAATTGTATATTTAATAAATTTCGAACCGTAGCAACGCACGGGCAAATTTCCTAGTCTATACCTAATAATAAAAGCAAAAAAGCTTCTTGTTGGTCCGTTTTTTTCTACCCTTGGTTTTTGTTAAAAAAAATTACAAAGACTGCCACCGGTTAGTCAAATAACGTTTCGTTTTGTTCTGTTTCGTCCCAGTCTAAGGCTGGTGCCAATGGGGGTGGGAGTGGAGGCGGTATCGCCCGGGTTGGGGCGGTAGGCGGGCGGGAGAGGGGCGGGAGGGCAGCGCGGGGCGGTGGCGCTGGCGCCGGGCGCTATCGCCCGCTACCGCCCGCGCTGGGGGCGATAGGGGGGCGAGAGGCGGGGCGGCGCGCTGGCAGAGGGGGGCGAGAGGCGGGCGAGAGGGAAGGGCTGAGGTGGCGCGTTGTGATTGGTCGTTGGGGTAGCCGTTGGGGTAGCCGTTGCTGGTTCAAAAAATCCGAAAAAACCCCAAAAATTCATCCCCACCCCTATAAATACCCCCATATAGTTTCAGCCATTCCACACCTCACTTCATCTCCTCCACTCTCCATTTCCACTCCACTCAACGCCATGTCTTCGTCCGACGAGCAGTTCGAGCGACGGAATGGAGGGTGATATGATCGCTGCATTCCAGGCGGAGTATGAGGAGGAGATGCTCAACGAGGAGGTGGTGCCAAGACGTCGACGCGGCCGAGAGTTCATCAGGCGTGATCGTCTGGGTGCCCACGATCGGCTCTTCGAGGACTACTTCGCCGACGACTGCAACTATCCTCCGAGCTACTTTCGGCGAAGGTATCGGATGAGGCGATCCCTTTTCTCGCGCATTGTGGATAGATTGGGTGAATACTCTCCGTATTTCACCCAAAGAGTTGATGCTCTCAACCGTGCTGGTTTTTCTCCCCTACAAAAGTGTACTGCGGCTTTGCGTCTGTTAGCTTATGGAGACATCAAACACCCTACCATAATCTTAGAAGCCATTCCGTCGTATGATCGTTGGATCTGGCATGCCTTTTTTGGAGTGGCCGGGTCCAACAACGACCTCAATGTACTCAACCAGTCGCCGTTGTTCACTGATGTGCTTAGGGGAGAAGCACCCGTAGTGAACTTCACGGTGAATGGACACGAGTACAACTATGGTTACTACCTTGCCGACGGCATCTACCCCTCCCGGCCGGTGTTCATGAAAGGTGTTACTCTTCCACAAAGTGAAAAGCGACGAGTGTTCACTGCTGCTCAATCAGCGCATCGCAAAGATGTCAAGTGTGCCTTTGGAGTGTTGAAGGCTAGGTTCAACATTCTAGCAGTTCCGGGACGCTCCTACTCGAGGCGTACTCTTGGATTGATCATGCGTGCGACGATGAGCATGGTACAAATTTGGACAACATCTATGAGACAGTTGCTTCAAATGTCGGCCCTGCAATACACCACCATGCACCACCAAGCCTAGCAACCAGGATTCAGATGGACACCAAAATGAGGG
This sequence comes from Lolium rigidum, assembly GCF_022539505.1. NCBI lineage: Eukaryota > Viridiplantae > Streptophyta > Magnoliopsida > Poales > Poaceae > Lolium > Lolium rigidum. Next base: position 163,955,674 of record NC_061514.1, read on the forward strand.
AGTCACCGATGTATACACAGCTCCGACGATGATTTGATGGAGCATGTGTGGGCTAATTCCTAGATTATGTAATTTTTTCAAATCTTTATGTAATCTTTTCAAATTTTTATGTAATTTTTTTTATGATGTAATCGGTAACAATTTTAGTTCAATAAAATAATTTCCTTGCATTATTTATATTGTTGTAATTTGAAAATGAAATGCTGATGTCGAGGAGAGAGAAAAGCTAACGTGGAGGAAAGAGAAGTAAAGCTGGCACTATAGCCTGTGCATTGGCACCGTGGGATGAGAATGGGGTTAGAGTGGGGTGAGAGTGAGGAAAAAAACTGACGTGACGGGTAAGAATGAGGCTATGCATTGGCACCAGCCTAACTTATGGTCAAGAGACAGTGTACAGCGTGGATGAGATTCGGAATTAACCGTCGAGGTCGCAGGCGGATCTGGGAAGGGCCGGCTTGGGCCGCAGACGAACGAGTGGTCAACTCGCGCGCTCGGTGCTACCTACCGACCGCTGGCTAGAAGTGGACGAGGACAAATCCAGAACAGATCAAGCTGAAAGACTTTTGGTGTACGAATCCAGATCGGGGAGATGTAAGATGTTAATCAATCCCAAAAAAGAGATCGAGGCTGCTGAATGTGAGACTTCCGGCGGACAAATGCTAGATCGGCGAGGGTTTCCCAAGCGATGAAGTCCATTGATTCCATTTGAATTTTTCTGTTGCCTGCGCCTCCGGCCGGCCTCCTCCCCATACAGGATCTGGCCATCCCAACATCGAGCTCTTCCGCAGCCTGCCTGTCCGATCCAGGTGAGTTCCGCCCGTTCTCTGTTAGATCTGCCGGAACATTTGCCATAGAAGAAGAGAAGCAGAGTAGGAGTTGGGGGAGGGGGCCTGAGCGAGCAGCAGCTGCGTGGGACGGGCAACTACGGACGAGGACTGAGTCGTGCTTGCGGTCCTGCTGCGCTACAAAAGCTGATTAGTTTCCCCTTAATTTGTTTTCTGATTCACGTGTCCAAGTACCGCTGTTGATCCCATCAGAATATACGTAACGAAATTAACTAATGAGATTTCATTACGCTGCTGTATTGTAGGTCACGAAATTCACTTGAGATAGATGAGCGCCGAGGCAAATAAGCTCGTGAGTTAATTTGTCTGGACTCTGGAGTGAGCGTTCAGCGCAAAGCACGTCCTTCTGCGATGGACCAACATACTAATATAGTTTGGGTACATCGACCTATATGCAAGCTTCCAAAACTTTTGCTATTCTCATACCAGTTGCACAAATATTCTGTTCATGCTCACAGTTGTTGGATGTCATAATGCAGTACATATAACCTCCATTACAATAAATAAGGTGCCCTTGTTTTTCGTATTTTTTCTTTCACCAAAATTACTCCAAACATAAAAAAGTTATTGGTATAAAATTAGCAGTATTTAGAAGTGTTTTTCAATACGAGTCCAACGATACTAAATATGTACAATATAATCAAGATTTTATTGATTAATTTTTTTGATCAAACTTCATCTTAAAACGTGTGTATATCTTATTCGTCGAAACAAAGGTACTAATTGTGTAGATATGAAAGTTAATATGATTATGCACATCTTGAATAGTAGAAAACTTGGCCACCATCAACATGGTGAAAAATAGGAGAAGTGTCAATACAGATTGTTTAATAGAGCGTTTAAGCATTTTATTTCTTTCGGTGCAAGGCACAGGTTGATCAAACTTCATCTTAAAACGTGTGTATATCTTATTCGTCGAAACAAAGGTACTAATTGTGTAGATATGAAAGTTAATATGATTATGCACATCTTGAATAGTAGAAAACTTGGCCACCATCAACATGGTGAAAAATAGGAGAAGTGTCAATACAGATTGTTTAATAGAGCGTTTAAGCATTTTATTTCTTTCGGTGCAAGGCACAGGCACTTTTACTAATCTGCATAACCATGTTTCGATTCGAGATAAAGCGTAAATGAAAAAAAAAGCACTGTGATTCCATTCACTTGATCGTTTAATAGTTTTCATCTACCAATGTCAAAACAAAAAACTATAAACACTAAAGTTCTGTAAAACAGCGAGATGAACTTACTCCTCCAAGAAATTTTCAAACAGTCGAACGAGTCCCTCTAACTTGACAAAATTCGATCAGAAAATCTCTAAAGGGAACACGAAATTGACATTCAAAAACTCGATGAAACTCTAACTGGTGGTGGAAATGTATTCGCAACATCGAGTCACATCTTTTTTCATGTAGAGATCATCTTGAATCAAAGCCCAGGACTGCGGCTGGCCCTGGTCCCTCGAGCGACGGCCCGCAAAGCCTCGGCACGCACGTCCGATGCTGGTGCAAGGGCGTGCCACCTGACCTATACCTGGGCAGGAAGGTGATGGATTTGCTTCGCTTAGTTTCTCGCATGGCATACACGTAAACATTAAATACGAGCCTCGATCGGCTCCCGAGGTTGTCCCGTGGATCGGCTCAAGGAGCCGATCCACCCATGATTCGTACGAGGTGTACGATCATATGGTGGTCCTGCTTGATCGGTATAAAGCTAAAACGACCTACGACGATTTGGGGTTTTCACCACATAATCGGAACATCCTACGCGTGATTGAGCCTGGCGGCCACGCACGGTGATCGTAAACCGACCCTAGACAAGGCCTAAAAACCAACGTGAAGTTGATCCCCGGAACATCTTGTCTAGGGCTAGCAAACTACACTCTACGTGCCACTGGATCCTTCAACCCGTTTGTAAGGCCTAACTATGCAGATATTAAACTAATCCTTGAAGAACAAGGAGCAATCATAACGGATCGGATCTACTAAATAATGATCAAGCGAGGTGCCGCCCTTACACCTAAGATAGATGTAAGGGCGGCTAGACGTCTAAGGGTTGCACGGACGAAAGCATATGATACGATGAAGCAATGCTAACCCTAACACGTCTATGATAACTACGTTGCTCGCCATCAACAAGGCTTCAGCACGAGCAACGCATGACCAGCATATAAACGTGTACTGCCTAGATCGCAAGATGCGATCTAGGCAGCATGATGCTTACCCGGAAGAAACCCTCGAAACAAGGGAGTTGGCGATGCGCCTGGATTGGTTTGTGGTGAACGTGATTGTTGTTTATTTCAGAAACCCTATATACATATATATAGTCCGTAGACTTTCTAACGTGGGAGTAATCCCAACCGTGCACGAGCCAAATTCTATCTAACCGACACGTATCCTACTATATTTACAGATACACGGGCAAACTAGCCCAAACTTTGTATACAAGGCCGATTCATGTATTTCTTCCATATATATTCTTCAAGCCCATCTTTATCGCGGCCCACCTCTGATCCGGTCAAATTCTGGTGATAACAGATGCACCAGATTAGAGCAAGGTTTTTTTTTAGAGAACCCGCAGGAGATCTGCGCGTCATTGTATTAAGGTTTAGAGCGGACGAAAGAAAGCCCGAGACAAGGATGGTTCATTGTACAACCCAAGAGGGGACACGACACACACCCTGCCAAATCACCACTGGCTTGCGAAAGCTACTCTATCTCTCTCGCTGACCCGCCGCGGTTAACCAACCAAGACTCGTCTAACATAAGGGATAGGGTGGACGTCAGGGGCAAGTGCTTGTTTTCGAAGACACGCGCATTGCGCTCCAACCAGAGGGCCCTTATGGCGAGCATGATTAGCGAGTTTGCTTCTCGCCTTCTTCCTGCACCAAAACGGGAGGCAACCTGAACCTACCAGTCACCTAAACCCAGGTTGCCCCCCGCACGATATCGGGGAGGGTGAGGCGCTGCACTAACCCTCGCCATATGCCCTGCGCATAGCTGCAGTGCAGGGAGATATGGTCGATAGTCTCGTCGGCGACGTCGCAGAGCGGGCATAAGATGTGGGATGGGAGGCCCCGTCTGAGCCGCCGGTCAGCAGTCCAACACCGTCGTCTTAGCGCAAGCCAAGCATGGAACCGGTGCTTGAGCGGGGTGAAGGAAGCCCGGATCAAGGGCGCCGCCGTGATCCCGGTGGTGTCATGGAAGAGCATCCTGTAGGCGGAGCGAGAGGAGAAAGAACCATCTCCGCTCCACTTCCATCCGAAGACATCACTATCGAAGCTTTCGTCGCGGACAATAGCCGCCGCGCGTACCGCATCCCATAGCCGTAGGTATTGCACGGTGGCGTCCACGGATAGCTCGCCGGCGATATCGAGCACCCACGCGTTGTTTGCGAGGCCCTCCCGGATAGATCGCCGCTTGCGAAACGCCGGCTTGATGAGCTTCATCAGCCGCGGGCGCGATGGCCCCAGCGGTGAGGCCGGCCAACCAGGGATCCTCCCGAAGAGGGAAGCCCTACCGTTGCCCACAACAACCTCGACAGACGCATTGAAGAGGGCCCAGGAGTCCGGACCAACGTGTAGGTCCAGGCCAGCCCATGGTTTGGATGCCTCCGTCTTCTCGAAACCAGATCCAACGCGAGCGCAGCGCCGTGTTCATGCGACGCAGGTCTAGCAGCCCGAGCCCACCCAATGACTTGGGCTGACAAACGAGACGCCAAGCCACCTGACAGCAACCGCCCTTGGCGTCGTCATTGACCAGCCAAAGGAAACCCCTTCTCATCTTGTCGACCGCGCGGAAAACCAGGGGTCGAGGTCCAGCCGCAAGGAGGTGGTACACCAAAGAGGATGTCATAACCGCCTGCACGTAGATGGCTCGCCCCTCCCGCGACATGAGCCTTGCCTTCCAAAACGGCAGCTTGGCCGCCAGCTTATCAAGGACCGCCTGGAGGTCCTCCTTCCGTGGCTTCCGCAGCGACAGGGGAAGACCGAGGTAGGTGCACAGGAGGTGAGAGATGGGGCAAGGCAGCGTCGCCGACAACTCCAGTACTTCCTGTTGCGAGCAACAGATATGCGCGGCGGAGCTCTTCTGGTAGTTTACCAGGAGCCCGGATGTGGCCCCGAAGGATCGGAGCACCCCCCAAACAGTCGCGAGCTCGCGGCGGCCAGGCTTGGCGAACACCACCACGTTGTCGGCGTAGAGGGAGATGCGGTGCCTGAGGCCCACCGCAGCAAGATCCGACAGCAGCCCTGCCTGCACCGCGGTAGAAAAAATGGCCGGGAGCACCTCCATGGCGATGACGAAAAGCAAAGGCGAGATTGGGTCTCCCTGCCGCAGCCCTCGACCATGCCGGAACGCGTCGTCAGCGACTCCGTTGACGAGCACACTCGTAGAGGCGGTGCGCAATCCAACCAAGCCACACTCGTAGATTAGAGCAAGGTTACTTACAAACTATGCACGCGCAGAGCCATGAAGGGCCCACTTTTGCGCTCGCCAGCTCCTGCACAAGCAAGAACGCTGGAATCGAGTGTGCCTCAATGATCAAATTTTTGGGCTGCTTTAAGAATCATGCGATGCACGAACGCTTAAGCCCGTGGCACACGGAACACGCCAAACTTGTCCTACCATGTGTGAGAATTCACTCCGCGAGCTTGTGGACAATTCTAGACCGAGATGGGCGCAGATAATAATATACAACTAGAGAGGCAAGCGCGCTTCGCCGCGCCGCCTAAAATGTGTTCGGGCATCGTGCGGTAGGCTCGCTGGATTTTCACGTTTTCATCTTTCAGATGCATCGCTGTTGTAAGGATTCTACTATTTGAGGAGCTGAAAGCCTGTGGGGGTTTCATCTTCAGTTATCACATACACCTTGTTTTCTGAATTTCGTAGTGAGCAAAACAGTTCTAGGATGATCTATGAAATTCTCGATTCAATAAAGGCAAGCTGGCATAATTGTACACTTTTGGTGATTTCAGGCAAAACTACAAATTAGAAATAAGATATAATTAACTACCCCCAATTTAAGCACCAAGAGGTGAAACGATCATATATTAGGCTACTCTAAAGAGTCATGGGGCAATGCACCCATTTCATGCCAAAGTCTTAATACTATCATGTGCTTTTTCAGCGAGGCTTGTTTTTCTACCACTTGTAGAAACAGATATTTCAAGATATAAAGCACCATTGTGATCGAATAGCCTACATCAGAGGCGTATGTGTGTTGTCGTAATATTAAGAAGATAATACTACAGGAGACATAAATCCATGGTAGAAGTGAATGTTGATGATTCCTGCCGAGCATTTAACACCAAATTTGAAAATTAAGAGACATTCTTTTCTAATTGTATAGCATTGTCAGAAATAAAATACATTACATACAAACGAATTTTACTGAATGATTATTTCCAATTATAGAAACATCGGTGATAGTTGCGACAGGCGCAATAAGTGGGGTCACTATCTACTATTTTCTCAATGTAGACATTTGTGTGTGTACATCATGCAGCAGAAAGCGGTGAGCTGATTATTTCATACTGGTTTACCAACAGTTACTGTTTACAGTGGCTTGGAACAGAACATAAACACCACAAAGTTTAGTGCCAGAATGCAATATTTCTGGCTTATTTCTGCTGAAGCATTTGATCCCAAAGTGGCCCAATGACCAGCCAGTACATCCCACTTTCATATTCCTAATGGCAGTGTCATTATTTTGTACTGATGAACTGATTTCCAGTAAATTTTGTTTTAACGAAAAAAGATTTAATATTCGAAATCTATAAATCTGGTGCTCATGCTAATGTATCACTTGTCCGCAATGATATGAAGAATAGACTCGACACACATTCACTTTCTTTTAGAAACCACTACATTAGAATTAGCCAATATGCTTACAACAGTTGATATGGTCGATAGTCTCGTCGGCGACGTCGCAGAGCGGGCATAAGATGTGGGATGGGAGGCCCCGTCTGAGCCGCCGGTCAGCAGTCCAACACCGTCGTCTTAGCGCAAGCCAAGCATGGAACCGGTGCTTGAGCGGGGTGAAGGAAGCCCAGATCAAGGGCGCCGCCGTGATCCCGGTGGTGTCGTGGAAGAGCATCCTGTAGGCAGAGCGAGAGGAGAAAGAACCATCTCCGCTCCACTTCCATCTGAAGACATCACTACCGAAGCTTTCGTCGCAGACAATAGCCGCCGCGCGTACCGCATCCCATAGCCGTAGGTATTGCACGGTGGCGTCCACGGATAGCTCGCCGGCGATATCGAGCACCCACGCGTTGTTTGCGAGGCCCTCCCGGATAGATCGCCGCTTGCGAAACGCCGGCTTGATGAGCTTCATCTGCGCGGGCGCGATGGCCCCAGCGGTGAGGCCGGCCAACCAGGGATCCTCCCAGAAGAGGGAAGCCCTACCGTTGCCCACAACAACCTCGACGAGACGCATTGAAGAGGGCCCAGGAGTCCGGACCAACGTGTAGGTCCAGGCCAGCCCATGGTTTGGATGCCTCCGTCTTCTGAAACCAGATCCAACGCGAGCGCAGCGCCGTGTTCATGCGACGCAGGTCTAGCAGCCCGAGCCCACCCAATGACTTGGGCTGACAAACGAGACGCCAAGCCACCTGACAGCAACCGCCCTTGGCGTCGTCATTGCCCAGCCAAAGGAAACCCCTTCTCATCTTGTCGACCGCGCGGAAAAACCAGGGGTCGAGGTCCAGCGCAAGGAGGTGGTACACCAAAGAGGATGTCATAACCGCCTGCACGTAGATGGCTCGCCCCTCCCGCGACATGAGCCTTGCCTTCCAAAACGGCAGCTTGGCCGCCAGCTTATCAAGGACCGCCTGGAGGTCCTCCTTCCGTGGCTTCCGCAGCGACAGGGGAAGACCGAGGTAGGTGCACAGGAGGTGAGAGATGGGGCAAGGCAGCGTCGCCGACAACTCCAGTACTTCCTGTTGCGAGCAACAGATATGCGCGGCGGAGCTCTTCCGGTAGTTTACCAGGAGCCCGGATGTGGCCCCGAAGGATCGGAGCACCCCCCAAACAGTCGCGAGCTCGCGGCGGCCAGGCTTGGCGAACACCACCACGTCGTCGGCGTAGAGGGAGATGCGGTGCCTGAGGCCCACCGCAGCAAGATCCGACAGCAGCCCTGCCCGCACCGCGGTAGAAAAAATGGCCGGGAGCACCTCCATGGCGATGACGAAAAGCAAAGGTGAGATTGGGTCTCCCTGCCGCAGCCCTCGACCATGCCGGAACGCGTCGTCAGCGACTCCGTTGACGAGCACACTCGTAGAGGCGGTGCGCAATCCAACCAAGCCACACTCGTAGATTAGAGCAAGGCTACTTACAAACTATGCACGCGCAGAGCCATGAAGGGCCCACTTTTGCGCTCGCCAGCTCCTGCACAAGCAAGAACGCTGGAATCGAGTGTGCCTCAATGATCAAATTTTTGGGCTGCTTTAAGAATCATGCGATGCACGAACGCTTAAGCCCGTGGCACACGGAACACGCCAAACTTGTCCTACCATGTGTGAGAATTCACTCCGCGAGCTTGTGGACAATTCTAGACCGAGATGGGCGCAGATAATAATATACAACTAGAGAGGCAAGCGCGCTTCGCCGCGCCGCCTAAAATGTGTTCGGGCATCGTGCGGTAGGCTCGCTGGATTTTCACGTTTTCATCTTTCAGATGCATCGCTGTTGTAAGGATTCTACTATTTGAGGAGCTGAAAGCCCGTGGGGGTTTCATCTTCAGTTATCACATACACCTTGTTTTCTGAATTTCGTAGTGAGCAAAACAGTTCTAGGATGATCTATGAAATTCTCGATTCAATAAAGGCAAGCTGGCATAATTGTACACTTTTGGTGATTTCAGGCAAAACTACAAATTAGAAATAAGATATAATTAACTACCCCCAATTTAAGCACCAAGAGGTGAAACGATCATATATTAGGCTACTCTAAAGAGTCATGGGGCAATGCACCCATTTCATGCCAAAGTCTTAATACTATCATGTGCTTTTTCAGCGAGGCTTGTTTTTCTACCACTTGTAGAAACAGATATTTCAAGATATAAAGCACCATTGTGATCGAATAGCCTACATCAGAGGCGTATGTGTGTTGTCGTAATATTAAGAAGATAATACTACAGGAGACATAAATCCATGGTAGAAGTGAATGTTGATGATTCCTGCCGAGCATTTAACACCAAATTTGAAAATTAAGAGACATTCTTTTCTAATTGTATAGCATTGTCAGAAATAAAATACATTACATACAAACGAATTTTACTGAATGATTATTTCCAATTATAGAAACATCGGTGATAGTTGCGACAGGCGCAATAAGTGGGGTCACTATCTACTATTTTCTCAATGTAGACATTTGTGTGTGTACATCATGCAGCAGAAAGCGGTGAGCTGATTATTTCATACTGGTTTACCAACAGTTACTGTTTACAGTGGCTTGGAACAGAACATAAACACCACAAAGTTTAGTGCCAGAATGCAATATTTCTGGCTTATTTCTGCTGAAGCATTTGATCCCAAAGTGGCCCAATGACCAGCCAGTACATCCCACTTTCATATTCCTAATGGCAGTGTCATTATTTTGTACTGATGAACTGATTTCCAGTAAATTTTGTTTTAACGAAAAAAGATTTAATATTCGAAATCTATAAATCTGGTGCTCATGCTAATGTATCACTTGTCCGCAATGATATGAAGAATAGACTCGACACACATTCACTTTCTTTTAGAAACCACTACATTAGAATTAGCCAATATGCTTACAACAGTTGATATGGTCGATAGTCTCGTCGGCGACGTCGCAGAGCGGGCATAAGATGTGGGATGGGAGGCCCCGTCTGAGCCGCCGGTCAGCAGTCCAACACCGTCGTCTTAGCGCAAGCCAAGCATGGAACCGGTGCTTGAGCGGGGTGAAGGAAGCCCAGATCAAGGGCGCCGCCGTGATCCCGGTGGTGTCGTGGAAGAGCATCCTGTAGGCAGAGCGAGAGGAGAAAGAACCATCTCCGCTCCACTTCCATCTGAAGACATCACTACCGAAGCTTTCGTCGCAGACAATAGCCGCCGCGCGTACCGCATCCCATAGCCGTAGGTATTGCACGGTGGCGTCCACGGATAGCTCGCCGGCGATATCGAGCACCCACGCGTTGTTTGCGAGGCCCTCCCGGATAGATCGCCGCTTGCGAAACGCCGGCTTGATGAGCTTCATCTGCGCGGGCGCGATGGCCCCAGCGGTGAGGCCGGCCAACCAGGGATCCTCCCAGAAGAGGGAAGCCCTACCGTTGCCCACAACAACCTCGACAGACGCATTGAAGAGGGCCCAGGAGTCCGGACCAACGTGTAGGTCCAGGCCAGCCCATGGTTTGGATGCCTCCGTCTTCTGAAACCAGATCCAACGCGAGCGCAGCGCCGTGTTCATGCGACGCAGGTCTAGCAGCCCGAGCCCACCCAATGACTTGGGCTGACAAACGAGACGCCAAGCCACCTGACAGCAACCGCCCTTGGCGTCGTCATTGCCCAGCCAAAGGAAACCCCTTCTCATCTTGTCGACCGCGCGGAAAAACCAGGGGTCGAGGTCCAGCGCAAGGAGGTGGTACACCAAAGAGGATGTCATAACCGCCTGCACGTAGATGGCTCGCCCCTCCCGCGACATGAGCCTTGCCTTCCAAAACGGCAGCTTGGCCGCCAGCTTATCAAGGACCGCCTGGAGGTCCTCCTTCCGTGGCTTCCGCAGCGACAGGGGAAGACCGAGGTAGGTGCACAGGAGGTGAGAGATGGGGCAAGGCAGCGTCGCCGACAACTCCAGTACTTCCTGTTGCGAGCAACAGATATGCGCGGCGGAGCTCTTCTGGTAGTTTACCAGGAGCCCGGATGTGGCCCCGAAGGATCGGAGCACCCCCCAAACAGTCGCGAGCTCGCGGCGGCCAGGCTTGGCGAACACCACCACGTCGTCGGCGTAGAGGGAGATGCGGTGCCTGAGGCCCACCGCAGCAAGATCCGACAGCAGCCCTGCCCGCACCGCGGTAGAAAAAATGGCCGGGAGCACCTCCATGGCGATGACGAAAAGCAAAGGTGAGATTGGGTCTCCCTGCCGCAGCCCTCGACCATGCCGGAACGCGTCGTCAGCGACTCCGTTGACGAGCACACTCGTAGAGGCGGTGCGCAATCCAACCAAGCCACACTCGTAGATTAGAGCAAGGCTACTTACAAACTATGCACGCGCAGAGCCATGAAGGGCCCACTTTTGCGCTCGCCAGCTCCTGCACAAGCAAGAACGCTGGAATCGAGTGTGCCTCAATGATCAAATTTTTGGGCTGCTTTAAGAATCATGCGATGCACGAACGCTTAAGCCCGTGGCACACGGAACACGCCAAACTTGTCCTACCATGTGTGAGAATTCACTCCGCGAGCTTGTGGACAATTCTAGACCGAGATGGGCGCAGATAATAATATACAACTAGAGAGGCAAGCGCGCTCGCCGCGCCGCCTAAAATGTGTTCGGGCATCGTGCGGTAGGCTCGCTGGATTTTCACGTTTTCATCTTTCAGATGCATCGCTGTTGTAAGGATTCTACTATTTGAGGAGCTGAAAGCCCGTGGGGGTTTCATCTTCAGTTATCACATACACCTTGTTTTCTGAATTTCGTAGTGAGCAAAACAGTTCTAGGATGATCTATGAAATTCTCGATTCAATAAAGGCAAGCTGGCATAATTGTACACTTTTGGTGATTTCAGGCAAAACTACAAATTAGAAATAAGATATAATTAACTACCCCCAATTTAAGCACCAAGAGGTGAAACGATCATATATTAGGCTACTCTAAAGAGTCATGGGGCAATGCACCCATTTCATGCCAAAGTCTTAATACTATCATGTGCTTTTTCAGCGAGGCTTGTTTTTCTACCACTTGTAGAAACAGATATTTCAAGATATAAAGCACCATTGTGATCGAATAGCCTACATCAGAGGCGTATGTGTGTTGTCGTAATATTAAGAAGATAATACTACAGGAGACATAAATCCATGGTAGAAGTGAATGTTGATGATTCCTGCCGAGCATTTAACACCAAATTTGAAAATTAAGAGACATTCTTTTCTAATTGTATAGCATTGTCAGAAATAAAATACATTACATACAAACGAATTTTACTGAATGATTATTTCCAATTATAGAAACATCGGTGATAGTTGCGACAGGCGCAATAAGTGGGGTCACTATCTACTATTTTCTCAATGTAGACATTTGTGTGTGTACATCATGCAGCAGAAAGCGGTGAGCTGATTATTTCATACTGGTTTACCAACAGTTACTGTTTACAGTGGCTTGGAACAGAACATAAACACCACAAAGTTTAGTGCCAGAATGCAATATTTCTGGCTTATTTCTGCTGAAGCATTTGATCCCAAAGTGGCCCAATGACCAGCCAGTACATCCCACTTTCATATTCCTAATGGCAGTGTCATTATTTTGTACTGATGAACTGATTTCCAGTAAATTTTGTTTTAACGAAAAAAGATTTAATATTCGAAATCTATAAATCTGGTGCTCATGCTAATGTATCACTTGTCCGCAATGATATGAAGAATAGACTCGACACACATTCACTTTCTTTTAGAAACCACTACATTAGAATTAGCCAATATGCTTACAACAGTTAACGACAAACTCCGGCTCCCAGGCCGCCGTTGTTACTCAAAACTTATACATTAAGACACGAAGATGCATTGAATTTCTAGTCAAAATTAGAATATCCCGGTAAAAATATACATGCATGTAGAGCCAATCATGAAATAGTTTTTTTTCTCCTAAAGATGGATAGTCCTCTATGTTTTTGTCGGCTCTGAACATTTTGTATAAGAGATACTGCACAAGAAATGTATGTAAAGATAAAGAAGTACCTGCCAGAACATGGCCTTCACCTCCATTTCTCAAAATCCAATTCATTATGCAGATATATATTACCTCATGTTACCCGAAAAATCTCGAACTCTTTATTTCTAGACTACTACGCCATTCAACTTTCTCTTTTTTTAGAACACGTCCATTCTACGATTTACCTCAAATCTGCTGGGACTGACTTCAGTAAATAGATTACTATGATCTGTAAGAAACGTAGTGCACATAAGTTGCACTAAAACTGAACCTTCCAAATTCCCAGTTTTCTAAATTTGCCTGATGTAGCTGCAGACAATTTGAAAAATAGGAGGCACAGATTGCAAGGAATAGGAATAACCAGTGAAGTATACGATGTAGAGGTTAAGTTTCTCCTCATGTGCCGATGCGGGAGAGATTGGGTGCCGTTTTTACCGGATGCACTTTACCCAGCAACTATGCTTAAAGCGGGGCCAAGATGCTAGTCATGGAATTACATATAACATAACAGTAATTTGCTTCTATCTACCCGAACTGATGATCCTGTTCGTTCATAGCTACCATCTGACGGACAAAAAAGGGCGCGCCGGAGTGCGCTCAGCAAGCTGGAAGGGTGGGAAAGAAGGAGACACTACCTGGAGAGATTCACGGTAGCGGCGCAGAGGAGATCAAAACTCTAGGAGCATTCTACCATGAACCGAACTGCACTGATCCAATGGTCGACCAGGTGCGCCGCGCTCCTCACAGCTGTCCGGGAGCCCTCCTGAAGGCGAAGGCCTTGATGGGAACGGAGCGCCTGAAAAATACAATATATCATGTTCCTTAACCGAGTCTTAACCCTAAGAATCACTACACAAAAAGTGTACATAAATCAGAAATCACTAATCTGCATCTCAAGGAGGGACGATGCATCATGCATCGGAACAATTTTAGTGTATCCTCACTAATGTATAGAGTGGACAATGAAGTAGATGCTACAATCTTTTTGTTAAGATCACACGCAGGATTGTTGCTAGATTCACAGGAATTGTAGCCAAGGTTACAGCGAGTTCGAATTCGAATTTGGAAGAACAGCGAGAGAGAGAGAGTTACAGGCCAACTGGCCAGGCCGAAGCCAATCACTACTTTTCCTATCCTTTCCTTCTGTCGACGTGGTCTTTATATAGGTGACCAATCCTCGTCCGCCAAGTCATCAGCGGGCCCAGTCCTTCGCAGGGAATCGGGAGCTCTCCTTGCGTGCACGCCTTTCACGTTGCGCCACCTGGTGCGGCTCCATGTCCTCAGGGTCAGTGTTAACATTCTCCCTCCCTTGATGGCCGGCTTGTCCCCAAGCCGGTGCCTTGGGAAAACGACGCTTCAGATCATCATGATCTTCCCAGGTAGCCAACGACTCCGGTTGACCAGACCATTGCACCAAAACTTGAGCTACTGCAACAGGTCCTTGCTGACGAAGGCGCCGCTGCAACACACGAGCTGGAACCAACAACTGATCCAGAGGAGAAGGAAGGTGTGTTTGTACCTGAACCTGAGGTCCAATAGCCTTTTTGAGTTGAGAAACATGAATCACCGGATGGATACGGCTGGTTGCTGGTAAGGCCAAACGATAAGCAACTTCGCCCACCCGCTCAAGAACTGAATATGGTCCATAGTACTTGAACCACAACTTATGATTTGCTCTCGGCGCGACAGACGATTGAACATAGGGTTGTAATTTCAGATAAACACTATCTCCCACAGCAAATGTTCTTTCAGTTCTGTTCTTATCCGCCTGATGCTTCATACGCATGCGAGCACGCTCTAGGTGCTGCTAGAGAAGACCCTGCATTAACTGACGCTCATCGAGCCATGTCTGCAGATCAGGAACAGCACACAAATGTTGCGGCACAATGCCCAAATGGCGAGGAGAGCGACCATACAGTACTTCAAAGGGAGATCTTCCCAAAGCAGAGTGTGGGCTAGTGTTATACCAGAATTCTGCTAAGGTTAACCACTGGACCCACTTGGTAGGGCAAGCATGCGTGAAGCAACGAAGATATGCTTCCAGGCACTGATTAACCCTTTCAGTTTGGCCGTCAGTTTCAGGGTGATAGGATGAACTCATTGCTAATGTAGTTCCAGTCAGAGCAAACAGCTGTTGCCAAAAGGTACTGGTGAAAATTTTGTCTCTGTGAGAAATGATTTGCTCTGGAGCACTATGCAACTTGTAAATATTATCCATGAACGCTGAAGCAACTGTGGCAGCCGAAAATGGATGTGCTAAAGGAATGAAGTGAGCAAAACGACTGAACTTGTCAACCACAACCATAATGCAGTTAAAACGACCCGATCGAGGCAATCCTTCGATGAAATCCATGGAAACTACCTGGAATGCAGAGTCAGGCACTGGTAGGGGTTGTAATAGGCCTGGATACTTGGATCGATCAGCTTTGGCTTGCTGGCAGACAGAACAGGTCTTCACAAACTGCTGGACTGACGCTGCCATCCCTTGCCAGACAAATAACTGTTTCAAGCGTCTTAGGGTAACTGGAATGCCAGAGTGACCTCCCATAGGGCTCGCATGGAATTCCTTAATTAGTTGTTCTTGCATTGCTGAATCAGGAGGTAACCATATTCTCCCTTGTTTCCTGATAACACCTCCATGCAAGGAAAACTGATCGTCTGGTTCCTTAGCGATCGACAATCGTTGTAGGAGAGCTTTGGCTTGAGCATTCTGTTGATAAGCGTCAAGAACTGCCATAATCCAAGCTGGTTGACAGCAAGAAATGGCCTGCGCTTCAAGTTCAGGATGTGGCCTCCTTGATAAGGCATCTGCAACTCTGTTTTCCAATCCCTTTTTATACACAATTCTGTACTGCATGCCCATTAACTTGGACAAAACCTTATGTTGCCAAGGTGTATGTAATCTTTGGTCAGTGAGATGAGTAAGGCTAGCATGGTCAGTTCGAATAATGAACTCCTTATGCTGCAAGTATGCTCTCCACTCGTCGGATCGCTAATAATATGGCCATATATTCCTTTTCATACGTGGACAATCCTTTGGAGCGAGGACCTAAAGCTTTGCTGACAAAAGCCAGAGGATGATCCTTCTGCATGAGAACAGCTCCAATGCCAGTGTCACAGGCGTCAGTTTCCACAACAAATACAGCAGAGAAATCAGGCAATGCCAAGACAGGAGCTGCAATGAGAGCTGATATGGGGTTGCCCGATCTTCTCAGTAAGCGACGGGTGTTGATGAACACGTGATGGTAGCAGCGGATGAAATCGATGATGATGAGGAGGATAACTTGTATGACGCCGACGAAGTCTCTCGATTGATTCCTGATGCCAATGCAACAGCTCTCAACCCCGCAAGATATTCGCAACTCCACACACTTGCGCACGTAGCCGCCGACCACGAAGCGGTAGATTGCAATCTTCTAATCCCCAATGGAACAACGAGATCACACAAACTTTCGGTAGCATAAAACTCCGGATCGCAACGAATTGGAGAGTTGGGGAACAATAGTTTTGCTTAGCAAACAACTATGAACTAGGGTTTATCTTAAACGTGGTCTAAAGCAGCTAGGGGGTCGTCCAAGGCACTTATATAGGCGTCCGGGACGAGTTCTAGTCGAAAAATACAAATAAAACCGACCCAGAATAGATCTGGTCGAGACGGACTCGGACCTGGTCCGGTTCGGGATCCGGTCGACCGGGCCGTGGACCGGGCGGGCCGGTCCGTGGTCCGGTCAACCGGTCGGAAACCGGAAACTGCGAAGTTTCCGGTTTCGCCCCGTACGATAAATTTCCTCCGGTTGGCGGCCGGTTGTCGACCGGTCGACCGGGCCGGGACCGGGCTGCCCGGTCCGGAGGCCGGTCCGACCGGGTTCCGGACCGGCCCGGACTTCTTCTTCTCCTCTCGCGCATTCCTCCCGCTCCTCCCTCGCGCGTCCATGAGATATCTTCATGTCCAGCTCCATGTCCAGCCTTCACGGCCCTCTTAACGTCCGTCTTCATGTCCAGCTGCTCCTCTCCTCGTGCGATGCTTGTCTCCTCTTGATACCCGATGATACATAAATAATAGGACTTAGGCAAGTATAAAGTTCTCATCAATCAAAGTATCGTTTAGGAACAAGTTCACCTGTTGTTTAAGTAGCTTCGCACGAGCTCTTGTAATTGGTCCAATCCGAACTTCATTGGACTTGAGCTTCACAGCAGGTTCATCTTCATTTACTAATGACGGAGGTAGTAGTGAGGTAGGGATGTCCTCATCATCTCCCCCCCCTTCAAAAAGCGTCGACCCCGACGCTCCAAGGTCTTCTCCGTCATATGGTGTCAAATCAGCAACATTGAAAGAATTACTGACACCAAACTCATCAACTCGGAAGATCTATCGAGTATGCATTATCATTGATCTTGGCAAGCACTTTGTAAGGATCAGCACCACGAGGCTTCAACTTAGACTTCCGCAGCTTCGGGAACCTATCCTTGCGAAAATGTACCTGCACCATATCACCAGGCTTGAACAACATCTCTTTGCGCTTCTTGTTCATCCTTGCAGCATTGCTCTTGCCTTTCTTCTCGATCAACTCTTTAGTCTTCACATGGATCTTACGCACAAAATCTGCCCTCTTGGATGCCTCCATATTAACTCTCTCATGTATGGGCAAAGGCAACAAGTCAAGTGGAGTAATGGGTTTGAAACCATACACCACCTCAAAAGGACACAGCTCCGTGGTAGAGTGTACCGCCCTGTTGTAAGCAAACTCCACATGCGGCAAACACTCTTCCCACTCCTTCAGTGTTCTTCTTGATCATGGATCTCAACAATTGTGACAAGGTTCGATTCACCACTTCAGCTTGACCATCGGTTTGGGGATGACAAGTGGTACCGAAAAGTAGCTTTGTCCCCGGCTTTCCCCAAAGTGTCTTCCGAAGTAGCTCATGAACTTCACATCACGATCGAAACAATAGTCTTCGGGACTCCATGTAGTCGAACAATCTCCCCGAAAAACAGGTTAGCAATATGCGACGCATCGTCGCTTTTGTGGAGTGCAATAAAGTGTGACATTTTAGAAAATCTGTCCACTACCACAAATATAGAATCATGGCCTCTCTTAGTACGCGGCAAACCCAACACAAAATCCATACTAATATCTTCCCAAGGTGTAGTAGGTGCCGGTAACGGAGTATACAAACCGTGAGGCTTCAGCTTGGACTTGGACTTGTTGCAAGTAATGCACCTCTTTACATACCCGTCCACGTCCCGCCTCATCTTTGGCCAATAAAAATGATCAGCGAGCATGAGTAGCGTCTTCTCACGCCCAAAGTGACCCATCAAACCTCCAAGCATGTGATTCCCGCAATAAGAGCAAACGCACGGACGATTCCGGAACACATAGTTTGTTAGCTCTAAACAAGAACCCATCGTGTATGTGATATTTTTCCCATGCTTTACCCATAACACACAAGCGGTACGGTTCAGCAAAATCATGATCGATCGCATATAAATCACATAACACCTCTAATCCAGGAATTTTAACATCAAGATGGGTTAATAGCATAGTCTTCCTAGATAGAGCATCAAGCAACAATATTATCTTTTCCCTTCTTATGCTTAAGAATGTACGGAAAAGACTCAATAAACTCAACCCACTTAGCAAGACGCCTATGCAAAGTAGATTGGGCTTTCGGATATTTCAAAGCTTCATGATCGAATGTATGAGAAATTCTTTTGGCCACAAGTAATGTTGCCAAACCTCAAGAACTCTAATTAAAGCATACAATTCTTTATCATATATAGGATAGTTCAACTTAGCACCGAGAAAGTTTCTCGGAAAAATATGCAATTGGGCGACCCTCTTGCATCAACACACCACCAATTCCAATACCACTAGCATCACATTCAATCTCAAATTGCTTATTGAAATCGGGAAGTGCAAGCAACGGTGCGTAAGTTAACAATCGTTTCAGTTCATCAAAAGCATGATCTTGGGCAACGCCCCACTCAAAAACAACACCCTTTTTAGTCAATTCATTCAAAGGTGCAGCAATAGTAGAAAAATTGGGCACAAAACGGCGATAAAACCCAGCTAGACCATGAAAACTTCTAACTTGACTCACATTCATGGGAGTAGGCCAATTTTGAATAGCTTCAATTTTAGACACATCTACTTCTACTCCATGCTTAGAGACAACATAACCTGTAAATATGACCTTATCTTTGCAAAATGTGCACTTCTCAAGATTACCATAGAGTTTACTATCACGCAACACTTGCAAAACATGTCGAATATGTATAATATGATCAGATTCATTGCGGCTGTAGATTAATATGTCATCAAAATACACAACCACAAACTTGCCAATAAAATCACGCAAAACATGGTTCATCAGCCTCATGAAAGTGCTAGGTGCATTAGTCAAACCAAAAGGCATTACTAACCACTCATATAAACCAAATTTTGTTTTAAAGGCGGTTTTCCACTCATCCCCTTCTTTCATCCTAATTTGATGATAACCACTACGCAAATCAATTTTAGTGAAAACAAGCAACACCACTCAATTCATCTAGCATATCCTCTAAACGGGGAATAGGATGACGATATCGAATAGTAATGTTGTTTATCGCTCTACAATCTACGCACATACGCCATGTACCATCTTTCTTAGGAACAAGAATAACAGGAACAAGCACAAGGACTAAGGCTTATGCGGATATAACCTTTGTCGAGTAGCGCTTGTACTTGCTTCCGTATCTCCTTCGTCTCTTCGGGATTCGTTCTATATGGCGCCCTATTGGGCAGCGATGCTCCGGGGATCAAGTCAATTTGATGCTCAATACCTCGCAATGGTGGAAGTCCTGCGGGTACCTCTTCCGGAAACACGTCGCTGAATTCCTGCAAAACATTAGAAACACCAAGAGGAAGAGGGGTCATGTCGTTAGAAACCAAAACCGTACCCCCGTACATGAGCACAAGAGGCATGGCTGTAGGATCCTCACTAAATTCTCTCATGTCTTGTTTGGTGGCTAATGAGACTAAAGAATTCACTCTCTCACTTTTCGTTATATCACTCACGGCATTACAATTCTCTCGCCTATCTATGGATGCATCCTCCAAGTTCACTTCAATCTTCTGACGAGACTCATTGACAACTTGCTGTGGTGACATAGGCTGTAAGTTAATTTTCTTGCCCTTGAACTCCAAGTGATATGTATTGGCGCGGCCATTGTGTTGCACAGAACGGTCATAGAGCCATGGCCGGCCCAACAACAGGTGACAAACCGTCATAGGAACCACATCAAAGTCAATGGAATCCTTATACGGTCCAATCTCAAAATCAACTCGCACCATGTGGCTCACCTTCATCTCACCATTATTGCTCAACCACTGAATATAATATGGATGCGGGTGCGGTAGATACTTAAGTTTCAGCTTGGCACATAACTCTTTGCTTGCTAGATTGCGACAACTCCCGCCATCAATAATGACCTTGCAAGCTTTATCAGGACCAACTAGTGCCTTTGTTTGGAACAAATTACAGCGCTGTGTAGATGCACTTGACCGCACATTAAGAACACGCTCGTGAGACAACAATAGTTTGAGCTTCGAAGGAAAAGCATCATAACCATCGCTATCATAATCATCCTCATCTGGAGCATTTGGATCAACATCATCTCCAGTTTCATACTCATTGTCCTCATTAATGATCATAACTTTGCGGTTAGGACAATCCTTCTTGAAGTGACCCTTGCCACCACATGTATGACAAACCATATCACGGTTGCGCGCTGTCGACATGTTAGAACTAGTTCCACTTGCTGCAGGAGCGGGCTTCTTTGTGTTGGCGACACTAGAGACCGGCTTGCTAGACGAAGAAGGAACATCCGCAGGGCGCGTAGATGGCGCCATGGAGGGCGGCGCACGGGGTGTGTAACGCCCAGCGCACCGTAGCACGGCCCTTCATTTGCGGTTCTTCAGCCAAGTGTGACTCAGCTTCTCTTGCATGATGTAGCAACTCATTCATAGTAGCATAAGTGTGATGACGCACAATACCCTTGATGTTAAATCTGAGACCATTCAGAAATCGCTGTAGTGTCATCTCAAGGGATTCTCGGACACGGGCACGCTGCATAAGCATCTCCATCTCCATGTAATAAGCATCAACTGTCAACACACCTTGTTTCAATTGGGTCAACTTGTCAAAGACGGAACGCAAGTAATTGGTGGGCACAAAACGAGCTCTCATTGCCGCCTTCATAGCACGCCATGTGATAATAGGCAGCTCACCATCTTCTTCTCGAGCACTCACAAGTCCATCCCACCAACGCAATGCATAGCCATCAAATTCAGAGGAAGCAAGCTTGATCTTCCTATCTTCAGTATAGTCGGGATGTAAACGCCATAATCTCTCAATCTTCGAGCTCCCATGTAAGATATTCTTCAACATCAGTACCTCCTTCAAATGCGGGAATTGAGAACTTGGGCTTACCCAAACCATCGTCTTGTTGTTGTAGAACACGTTGGGCTCCGACGGGGACAAAACCACGACCACGGAACGCATCACCAACGCCACGTCCAAGACCACGACCAACACCACGCCCTTGAGCATGAGCAGCTTCGGCATTGTCACCTTGCACACTGCCATCTTCATCAAGTGGTGGTTGTTGTTGCACCATTGTACGTATCTCACCAACGGCGGTTGTCAAAGCTTGTATAGATGCTTGAAGAGTCGTCACCGATGTTTGAACGGTATGAACCGCTGTAGTAGTCTCATCGACCTTCAAGTGAACACTCTGAATATCCTTGTCCAACGCTTCATTGGCAACACGGATTTCACGTTGTAGGTGATCACGTAGTGCCTCATACTCCAGCCAAGTAACTGTCGCTGCTGGATCCTTTTTCTGCATCACATCAACATTCTCGGTAGAAGACATGATTAGTAGGTTAGTGCACTAAACAAAAATCTTTGGTGGTACTCTCACAACTCACTCAAAACTGATAAGAAAGGTAAATCTTACCGCTCCAAAGTGAATTAGTATTGCTTACCAACTTGGATTGACGGACTAGTGCACGGATGTAGCGAAGCGAATATCAAGGGTATAAGAACAATCACACGACAAAGCAGGATATATGTGGGGCTGTAGGTGGGCTACCTATTTGCACCAATAACAAGCTCTAGCGCTGACCGTAGACAACCAATGATACTCACACAAGGCGATATAATGGGGCAATGCAACTATATGTGGGAAAAGTTGCAATGCACTAGAGAGACGCTAGCAAAGCTCAACGAGACAGGCACAAGATTGCTCAACTACGGGTGCAGTAAAGTAAACTTAGGCCTTCACTTGATTCAACTAGCACAACACTTTTCTTTTTGGATTTTTCTTTTTGTATAACACACGCAGCTATGTAGCTCTTTTTGCTTCTTTTCAATTTTCTTTTTTTTTTTTTGATTTTTTGACACAACTCCTTGATAACACGGCCAACAGAAAATGCAAAGCACCGATAACCTAACGAGCAGCCTGTCGAGCGGTAAAACTAGTCTCTTCTGGGGAAGTTCCTAGTCACTTTATATCGATAGGCTGTGTCTATGGTTGGGAACAAGCACACTGTAAGCTATATGGACTCGGAATAACAAAAACTGACACCACTAGATATAGTAACACAAGATGATAGAGTAAATACAAACCCTAACAATTCTACTAGGTGAAAGAGAAAGAGACGCAAAAACAACTACGATAAGCAACTAAAACTCGAAATTAGTGCAATCTAAGGCTATGGCAAACCCTAACCCTAACTTTTTATGGCTTTTTCTGGATAGGAAAACACTCACAACTCAACTATGGGGTGGATTGTGGATGGCTTACCGAGGAAAACTGGAAATCTGATACCAAGATGATATGGGGTTGCCCGATCTTCTCAGTAAGCGACGGGTGTTGATGAACACGTGATGGTAGCAGCGGATGAAATCGATGATGATGAGGAGGATAACTTGTATGACGCCGACGAAGTCTCTCGATTGATTCCTGATGCCAATGCAACAGCTCTCAACCCCGCAAGATATTCGCAACTCCACACACTTGCGCACGTAGCCGCCGACCACGAAGCGGTAGATTGCAATCTTCTAATCCCCAATGGAACAACGAGATCACACAAACTTTCGGTAGCATAAAACTCCGGATCGCAACGAATTGGAGAGTTGGGGAACAATAGTTTTGCTTAGCAAACAACTATGAACTAGGGTTTATCTTAAACGTGGTCTAAAGCAGCTAGGGGGTCGTCCAAGGCACTTATATAGGCGTCCGGGACGAGTTCTGGTCGAAAAATACAAATAAAACCGACCCAGAATAGATCTGGTCGAGACAGACTCGGACTGGTCCGGTCTGGGATCCGGTCGACCGGGCTGTGGACCGGGCGGGCCGGTCTGTGGTCCGGTCAACCGGTCGGAAACCGGGAAACTGCGAAGTTTCCGGTTTCGCCCCGGTACGATAAATTTCCTCCGGTTGGCGGCCGGTTGTCGACCGGTCGACCGGGCCAGGGACCGGGCTGCCCGGTCTGGAGGCCGGTCTGACCGGGTTCTGGACCGGCCTGGACTTCTTCTTCTCCTCTCGCGCATGCCTCCCGCTCCTCCCTCGCGCGTCCATGAGATATCTTCATGTCCAGCTCCATGTCCAGCTTCACGGCCCTCTTAACGTCCGTCTTCATGTCCAGCTGCTCCTCTCCTCGTGCGATGCTTGTCTCCTCTTGATACCTGATGATACATAAATAATAGGACTTAGGCAGTATAAAGTTCTCATCAATCAAAGTATCGTTTAGGAACAAGTTCACCTGTTGTTTAAGTAGCTTCGCACGAGCTCTTGTAATTGGTCCAATCCGAACTTCATTGGACTTGAGCTTCACAGCAGGTTCATCTTCATTTACTAATGACGGAGGTAGTAGTGAGGTAGGGATGTCCTCATCAAGAGCTTTCTTCAGTGACTGGAATGCAAGTTCAGTTTCAGTTGTCCATATGAAAGGAACATTTTTCCTGAGTAAAACTGTCAATGGCTGGCTAATAGATCCATAACCTTGCACAAATTTTCGATAATAGCCAGCCAGGCCTAAGAAGCTACGAAGCTGCTTGACATCCAGAGGTGTAGGCCATTCCTTGACTGTTTCAATTTTTGCTTCGTCAGTGGCCACACCAGAAGCCGAGATCACATGTCCCAGATAGTGTATACTTGGCTGGGCGAACGAGCACTTTGACAATTTGACCTTCCATTGATTATCCTGTAATAGCTGAAGTACAGACTGGAGGTGCTGTAGATGCTCCTGATAATCATTACTATATACCAGGATATCATCAAAGAAAACGACAGCAAATTTACGAAGAACTGGAGCTAATGTCCTGTTCATTTCTGCTTGAAAAGTTGCTGGTGCACCAGTTAACCCGAAGGCCATAACAGTAAACTCATAATGGCCATGATGTGTATGAAATGCTGTTTTATGTTCATCACCTTCTGTCAGTCTAATCTGGTGATATCCAGCACGCAGGTCCAACTTGGAGAACCAACAAGCTCCATGTAATTCATCCAAAAGTTCATCAATGACAGGTAAGGGATATTTGCTCTTGACTGTTAAAGCATTCAAGTGGCGAAAATCAATACAAGGTCGCCATGTCTGATCCTTCTTCTTGACCATGATCAGAGGTGAAGCAAAATTGCTGGCACTAGGACGAATAACTCCCGACTGCAACATTTCTGCAATCTGTTTTTCCTCTTCATTCTTCAGTTCAGGAGCCAAGCGGTAGGGTCTGATTTGGACAGGCCGAGCTCCTTCTATCAAGGGAATAGAGTGAGATACTGCCCTGTGTGGTGGGAGCTCTTCAGGTTCAGCAAATATGGAAGCAAATTTATCAAGGATAGACTGAACTTCAGGAGGCACCACAGATTTGACACTGTCGTCAGCTTGTACAACATGTAGTTCTATCACAGTACAAGCAAAGGTATCAGCTGGATTTCCTTGCAAACACACCCATGCCTCCTTGTGCTGAAATGCAATCCATTTCTGTTGCCAATCGATAAGCTGAGGGCTATGAGAAGAAAGCCAGTCCATGCCCACAATTCCATCATAGCTCTTGAGTGGCAATATTTTGAAACAAGAAGTAAAAGATAGCTTGTCACAAGCCCATTCACACTGAGGAATATATGTGTCACAAGTGAGGATACCACCACCAGCAACCTTAACTCGACGAGGAGTAGGTAATGGAACATGTCCAGTCAGTTTGGCAGCCAGAGATGCATTCACAAAGGAATTGTTGCTACCAGAATCCAACAGAAACACAGCAGGATGTCCTTGAACAGTGCAGTGGAGCACAATAGACTGCTCAGGAGGTTCATCAGTAAAGGACACATCTGCTAATTGCATCAATTCCATATCTGTTACTGAATCTGCACTCTCCCATTGATAACTATCTGGCTACTGGAAAAAGTCCACCAGTTCCTGCACAACATGTAACTGAACTGTGGACTGACATTTGTGCTCACGTGAGTATTTTTCACCACATGTGAAGCACAGATTCTTAGCACGGCGATAATTTCTCAGAGCTGCAATCTTGTCGTCCGTTGTCCTGGACATTTCTGTAGATCGAGTTTGAGGACGATCATCCAGAGGACGGCTATACACAGGGGCAGTTGCAGGAATTCTTCGAGCTGTGGTCATGACTGAAGAATTCAACGCTGTTATGCCATCACCAACTTCCTCCTGCACCAAAGCAATAGTATACGCAGTATCCAAGTCTTGAGGAAGCTGAATTGCTACTAACAGGCGAACTGCAGGTTTAAGGCCCTCTAAGAAGCGTGTGACATAGTGGAGCGGATCAGGTTGATTTTCATACGCAGCAAGTTGATCAACTAATTCAGCAAATTGGTTAACATACTCTTCTACGGTTCCTGTCTGAACTAGCTTATACAAGCGTCTAATCAGAGACTGGTGTTGATTCCTACCAAAGCGTAGAAGAACTTCCTGGCAAAATTCAGACCACGTGAACTTCCTAATTGATGTTTTAATGGAATTTAGCCAACGAGCAGCTGGGCCAGTGAACTGCATGGAAGCAAGCTTGACCCATAGATGTGACGAAGTGTCAAACAGATCAAAGTAATCCTCACAACGAATCTGCCACAGCTGAGGATTTTCCCCATCGAACTTAGGGAAATCCACGCGAGGAACACGCCCCCGCGGCGGTGAATCAGTACGCTCATCTCGGAGATCAAATGAACGAGGAGCAGGATCTGAATTGCGATGCGGACGGATACCTCTTGCCGGAGGTGGTATGTAAGGGCCAGCAGCCCCAACACCCGACCTCCGTGTCGCTGATGAAGCGCGGCGCCCCTCCGGGCCGGTCTCCGCGTCGCCCCCAAGCGTCCTGATGGCCTGATCCGGATCGTCCTGGTTGGCGGCGAGACCCACTTGCTCCCGCAGCTCAGAGATGTGCTGCTGAAGTGTGTTCTCGACTCCATCGGCGTACAGCTGCATGGTGCTCACCGCCTTGTCGATGGAGGAGCGCACGGCCGATTCCACGGCGGTGTTGACGGCCTTGGTGATCAAGTCGTCGATGTCCTTCTTCCGCTGCTCCTGCTGCACCGCTGAGGCCGCGGTGAGCGTGTCGTAGATCGCGCGGCCTTCCGGCGTCAGCGACTCCATGATCTGTTGCCGAGCGAGATCTGCGGCGCGGCGAGCTCGAGTCTCCAGCGCGATCCGTTGCTTGCGAGAGGGAAGAAAAATTTCCGGCGGATTTGAGTGGTGGGTAGGCTCTAGATACCAATTGTTAAGATCACACGCATGATTGTTGCTAGATTCACAGGAATTGTAGCCAAGGTTACAGCGAGTTCGAATTCGAATTTGGAAGAACAGCGAGAGAGAGAGAGAGTTACAGGCCAACTGGCCAGGCCGAAGCCAATCACTACTTTTCCTATCCTTTCCTTCTGTCGACGTGGTCTTTATATAGGTGACCAATCCTCGTCCGCCAAGTCATCAGCGGGCCCAGTCCTTCGCAGGGAATCGGGAGCTCTCCTTGCGTGCACGCCTTTCACGTTGCGCCACCTGGTGCGGCTCCATGTCCTCAGGGTCAGTGTTAACACTTTTTTGTTGTCAATACATAATAGTCCTCGAATGTCTACACAGTGAAACCATAAGGTATAGCTTAGTGCAAAATTTCCAACATTATGATGGTGGTATGAGAGATCAATAAAATTCAAGCATGAAACAATCATCAATGTAAAACAAAGACATCACAATCCGAGATGACAAATGATATCATCGGTCAAATACACATATGCGTACTTTCTCTTGAGGAGATGCCAACAGGCATTGCATTAGAAAGAACAAATCATTATACCATATCACCTTGGTTCTTCATTGCTCAGGAATGGTGCAGGTGAGCGAGGTGGCTAAGCATTGCATAGCAGCCCGAAGCGACGATCTTATACTGCTTCTGCTCCCACACTTCCTTGCACTGCTTCTGCTCCTACACATTTGCGTTTTCCAAGCCATCGACCCCGAACACACATGCCGACTTGGTGCGGCTGCTGCACCAGATGGTTGCTAGGTGGAGGCCTGTGAGGGTGGGAAGGAGTGCAGGTGTGTGGGTCAGCTGAATATTTTTTGATAGCAGAGGTAGGAAAAAGAAATGATAAACCACCTTTTTTGGACAATTTTGAGAAGCATCTTCAGAGATGAGTGCCCATGCCTTGAGCCTGCAAAAATAAAAGTTCCACATAAGGATATGCTATCTAGAATCAAATTATTTTCAGATGAGTGCCCGTGCCTTGAGCGTTTGCCAATTATTTTCATATGATGCAATTCACAACCTAATATAGGCATATATGCCCAACCGACCAGAAACAAATAATATTATGGAGATGAACAAAGAACCTTCTGGAGTTTAAGCAGAAAAACCTGTGCTACGCAAGTTTTTCTGCAAACGGTCCTTCCTCTTGTCAAGATCCTTTCCTGCAAACAGAAAAATTAGAGGCACACATTTTAGCTAATCTTCAGTTACCATCCACTGCAGGAACCATGTCGCATCACAAACAGTTGCACCTGCAAGATGCGCTTGAGGAGGTGATTCATGCTAGTTATCGATATGGGTGGGAATGCACTGATAGATCAAACCAAAAGTGGGATAAACGCATCCCGGACAACCAGCAGGACCTCAATACTAGCCGACGAACAACGAATTCATTCAGATACCGAAATTGCTGAAGGAGGCCGCGGCGAGACGCGCCGTTGAAGGCATCATCCTCATCGTGTCGTCTGCGTCCTCTGCGCCAAGTGGACTGTCAGCTCAAGCCCTAACCGAACGAATCAAGTTCGTCTTCCCGTGCTTCGGCCGTCGCTGCGGATTCGTCGTCCGGCCATCCCGAACCTTGCCGAGCACCTTCTCCCATCAGGATGAGCCACTGATTTGTTTCCCTTTGCCCCGTCTCTCAAGTGATGCCGTCGTGCACCCCCTCCGGCGAGCCGTGCGTCGCCGCAACGGCCTCCGGAGATCCAGTCCAAATCAAACCCCACTGGTCAAAGCCTCGGAGGAACCCACTAAGAGCATCTGCAATCACGTCCCCAAACCGTCTCCCAACGGAATTTGGGACGCCGCCGGATAAAAAAAAGTTTCCAGCCACGTCCCTCA
Source organism: Lolium rigidum (assembly GCF_022539505.1). Classification (NCBI taxonomy): domain Eukaryota; kingdom Viridiplantae; phylum Streptophyta; class Magnoliopsida; order Poales; family Poaceae; genus Lolium; species Lolium rigidum. The sequence continues at coordinate 163,984,049 of NC_061514.1, forward strand.
AAGCTTCTTTTTGTCCGACGCGTTCCGATACGGTGTTCGGCGGCCCGAGCCCATCCCCGCCCCACAGGGGACGTTCCGGGCACGCCGGATACAATGAAAAGCGAGGCGGGGAGTGACGGGACCGACGCGTCAGCGGCACAGGAAAAATTCTTCCCCCTCTCCCGCAAACGTGCCTCTCCCGCCACATCGCGCCTCTCCCGCCGCGCATTTCTGCCGTCCCAACACATTAGATCTATCGCGCCGATTCATTTCTCCCTCCTGTCGTCGCTACTTTGTTCCTCCCGCTGCCGCTACCCACTCCCCATCCATGGCACCGCCGACAGTCCCCAAAAAAATGGCCAAGAAGCCGCCGGGCAATGAGACGAAAGGGGCGAAGGCGCCTTTCGGGAAGCCGCGGAAGGCGCCGGCTCCGAAGAAGAAGCCGGAAGGCTGGACCGATGATCAGTAGCATCAAGACTGTCTGCGCCAGAAGATGTCGACGGCGGAGCGGAAAGGACGGAGGGCGCGCAGCAGGAGAAGAAAGCGTTGGCGGCGCGCGCGCACCAGCACGCGCTGGCCGGGTGTATCGTTGCCACCAACGCGAGCCCATAGAGTATGTCGACGTCGGTGTACGTTTTGGAAGTGGTCTCTCCGTCGACATCCGGGTTCTACAACGATGGCCCCTCCGCCACTCCCGGGTGCGTGACGTGAAACTTGTCGTCGCACTACCAGGATACGCTGCCGCATGGCGGCTTCAACCCCAACTCCGTCTTATACTTCCCGGCGTACGAGCCAGGACCCGGCGCGGACGGCGCAGCGAGAGCGTCGACAGAAGGAATGTCTCACCGGACGCGGGTGGCGCACAACTTCTTCAAATGCCAGATCCTCGACGACATCGAAGCCAAAATGGCGGCGGCCGAGGCGGCTGATGACGCGTAAAGCACACGCCCGTTTGGAACCCCAAGTGGAAGGTGTGATGCGTACAGCAGCAAGTTTCCCTCAGTAAGAAACCAAGGTTTATCGAACCAGTAGGAGTCAAGAAGCACGTCGAAGGTTGATGGCGGCGGGATGTAGTGCGGCGCAACACCAGGGATTCCGGCGCCAACGTGGAACCTGCACAACACAACCAAAATACTTTCCCCCAACAAAATAGTGAGGTTGTCAATCTCACCGGCTTGCTGTAACAAAGGATTAGATGTATAGTGTGGATGATGATTGTTTGCAGAAAACAGTAGAACAAGTATTGCAGTAGATTGTATTCGATGTAAAAGAATAGACCGGGATCCACAGTTCACTAGAGGTGTCTCTCCCATAAGATAAATAGCATGTTGGGTGAACAAATTACAGTTGGGCAATTGACAAATAGAGATGGCATGACCATGCACATACATGATATGATGAGTATTGTGAGATTTAATTGGGCATTACGACAAAGTACATAGACCGCTATCCAGCATGCATCTATGCCTAAAAAGTCCACCTTCAGGTTATCATCCGAACCCCTTCCAGTATTAAGTTGCAAACAACTGGACAATTGCATTAAGTATGGTGCGTAATGTAATCAATAACTACATCCTCGGACATAGCATCAATGTTTTATCCCTAGTGGCGACAGAGACATCCACAACCTTAGAACTTTCCGTCACTCTCCCAGATTTAATGGAGGCATGAACCCACTATCGAGCATAAATACTTCCTCTTGGAGTTAAGAGCAAAAATTTGGCCAGAGCCTCTACTAATAATGGAGAGCATGCAAGATCATAAACAACACATAGGTAATAGATTGATAATCAACATAACATAGTATTCTCTATCCATCGGATCCCAACAAACACAACATATAGCATTACAGATAGATGATCTTGATCATGTTAGACAGCTCACAAGATCCGACAATGAAGCACATGAGGAGAAGATGACCATCTAGCTACTGATATGGACCCATAGTCCAGGGGTGAACTACTCACTCATCACTCCGGAGGCAACCATGGCGGTGAAGAGTCCTCCGGGAGATGATTCCCCTCCGGCAGGGTGCCGGAGGCGATCTCCTGAATCCCCCGAGATGGGGTTGGCGGCGGCGGCGTCTCTGGAAGGTTTTCCGTATCGTGGCTCTCAGTACTTGGGGTTTCGCGACGAAGACTATATGTAGGCGAAAGGGCAGGTAAAGGGGCGTCACGAGGGGCCTACACACCAGGGCCGCGCGGCCAGCACCTGGGCCGCGCCGCCCTATTGTGGCGGCGCCTCGTGGCCCCACTTCGTAAGTCCTCCGGTCTTCTGGAAGCTTCGTGTAAAAATAGGCCCCTGGGCGTCGATTTCGTCCAATTCCGAGAATATTTCCTTACTAGGATTTCTGAAACCAAAAACAGCAGAACAACAGAATCGGCTCTTCGGCATCTCGTTAATAGGTTAGTGCCGGAAAATGCATAAATATGACATAAAGTATGCATAAAACATGTAGATATCATCAATAATGTGGCATGGAACATAAGAAATTATCGATACGTCGGAGACGTATCAGCATCCCCAAGCTTAGTTCTTGCTCGTCCCGAGCAGGTAAACGATAACAAAGATAATTTCTTGAGTGGCATGCCATCATAACCTTGATCATACTATTGTAAGCATATGTAATGAATGCAGCGATCAAAACAATGGTAATGACATGAGTAAACAAATGAATCATAAAGCAAAGACTTTTCATGAATAGTACTTTCAAGACAAGCATCAATAAGTCTTGCATAAGAGTTAACTCATAAAGCAATAAATCAAAGTAAAGGTATTGAAGCAACACAAAGGAAGATTAAGTTTCAGCGGTTGCTTTCAACTTGTAACATGTATATCTCATGGATATTGTCAATGTAAAGTAATATAACAAGTGCAATATGCAAGTATGTAGGAATCAATGCACAGTTCACACAAGTGTTTGCTTCTTGAGGTGGAGAGAGATAGGTGAACTGACTCAACATAAAAGTAAAAGAAAGGGCCCTTCGCAGAGGGAAGCATTGATTGCTATATTTGTGCTAGAGCTTTGGTTTTGAAAACAAGAAACAATTTTGTCAACGGTAGTAATAAAGCATATGTGTTATGTAAATTATATCTTAGAAGTTGCAAGCCTCATGCATAGTATACTAATAGTGCCCGCACCTTGTCCTAATTAGCTTGGATTACCGGGATTATCATCGCAATACACATGTTTTAACCAAGTGTCACAAAGGGGTACCTCTATGCCGCTCGTACAAAGGTCTAAGGAGAAAGTTCGCATTGGATTTCTCGCTTTTGATTATTCTCAACTTAGACATCCATACCGGGACAACATAGACAACAGATAATGGACTCCTCTTTAATGCATAAGCATGTAGCAAAAATTAATGTTCTCATATGAGATTGAGGATATATGTCCAAAACTGAAACTTCCACCATGATTCATGGCTTTAGTTAGCGGCCCAATGTTCTTCTCTAACATTATGCATGCTCTAACCATTAAATGAGTGGTGAATCTCCCTTACTTCGGACAAGACGAACATGCATAGCAACTCACATGATATTCAACAAAGAGTAGTTGATGGCGTCCCCGGGAACATGGTTATCGCACAACAAGCAACTTAATAAGAGATAAAGTGCATAAGTACATATTCAATACCACAATAGTTTTTAAGCTATTTGTCCCATGAGCTATATATTGCAAAGGTAAAGAATGGAAATTTTAAAGGTAGCACTCAAGCAATTTATTTTGGAATGGCGGATAAATACCATGTAGTAGGTAGGTATGGTGGACACAAATGGCATAGTGGTTGGCTCAAGGATTTTGGATGCATGAGAAGTATTCCCTCTCGATACAAGGTTTAGGCTAGCAAGGTTATTTGAAACAAACACAAGGATGAACCGGTGCAGCAATACTCACATAAAAGACACATTGTAAACATTATAAGACTCTACACCGTCTTCCTTGTTGTTCAAAACTCAATACTAGAAATTATCTAGACTTTAGAGAGACCAAATATGCAAACCAAATTTTAGCAAGCTCTTTGTATTTCTTCATTAATGGGTGCAAAGTATATGATGCAAGAGCTTAAACATGAGCACAACAATTGCCAAGTATCAAATTATTCAAGACATTTTAGAATTACTACATGTAGCATTTCCCGATTCCAACCATATAACAATTTAACGAAGAAGATTCAACCTTCGTCATGAATACTATGAGTAAAGCCTAAGGACATATTTGTCCATATGCAACAGATGGAGCGTGTCTCTCTCCCACACAATGAATGCTAGGATCCATTTTATTCAAACAAAAACAAAAACAAAAACAAACCAACGCTCCAAGCAAAGCACATAAGATGTGATGGAATAAAAATATAGTTTCGGGGAGGAACCCGATAATGTTGTCGATGAAGAAGGGGATGCCTTGGGCATCCCCAAGCTTAGACGCTTGAGTCTTCTTAAAATATGCAGGGGTGAACCACCGGGGCATCCCCAAGCTTAGAGCTTTCACTCTCCTTGATCATATTGTATCATCCTCCTCTCTTGATCCTTGAAAACTTCCTCCACACCAAACTCGAAACAACTCATTAGAGGGTTAGTGCATAATAAAAATTCACATGTTCAGAGGTGACATAATCATTCTTAACACTTCTGGACATTGCACAAAGCTACTCGACATTAATGGAACAAAGAAATTCATCCATCATAGCAAAAGAGGCAATGCGAAATAAAAGGCAGAATCTGTCAAAACAGAACAGTCCGTAAAGACGGATTTTATTGAGGCACCATACTTGCTCAAATGAAAATGCTCAAATTGAATGAAAGTTGCGTACATATCTGAGGATCACGCACGTAAATTGGCATATTTTTCTGAGCTATCTACAGAGAGGCAGGTCGAAATTCGTGACAGCAAAGAAATCTGTTTCTGCGCAGTAATCCAAATCTAGTATGAACCTTACTATCAACGACTTTACTTGGCACAACAATGCACAAAACTAAGATAAGGAGAGGTTGCTACAGTAGTAAAAAACTTCCAAGACTCAAATATAAAATAAAAGTACCGTAGTAAAAACATGGGTTGTCTCCCATAAGCGCTTTTCTTTAACGCCTTTCAGCTTGGCGCAGAAAGTGTATATCAAGTATTATCAAGAGATGTAGTATCAACATTACCTTGGGCTTTACCCTTACCTTTCTTGTTCTTTTTCTTACTCTTTGATTTAGGGAATATATGTCTACCCCCCGGTGTAGAGGTGAATTTTAGAGTGTCTTCTCCCATATCTATGACTCGCTCCCAATAGTTTCGGTAGGGATCTTCCGAGTGTGATTTGTCCCTGTTCCTGCACATTCAGTAACAAGATAATCAATGGATATTGTTCTCCCAAGAACGGTTGTATGCACACCCGCAGCTATTCCTTTAGGAATTATAACAGAGTTATCAATAAGAGTTATTCCTTCTCCCCCTTCAACGAATCCCCAAAGTTTCAAAGATTCATGAATACTCTTAGGCATTAGGCAAAATTCAGACATAATATCACAATTGGCATGAAGAGTTTGGTCACCGATGACAATTTTAATAGTAGGATCCCATAATGAAGGTTCAGAGTTCACTAAAACTTGATCAAGACGGTTACGAACATATCTATAATTTTCATTCAGGCGAGATGCACTTGTCTCAAGAGTGTTTAATCTATTATAAATGCTAATAAGAGCTGAATCAAAGTTATTAGCTGAATCATGTGATGCAACCAACTTCTTTATGGCATTAAAAGCTTGATCCCCATTGCAATGAAGGAAATCTCCTCCCACTACAGCATCCAAGGCATATCTGTAGCGAATCATAAGACCAAAATAAAAATTACTAAGGAGCAAACTTAGAGTCATTTGAGGTTCAGCTTTACGATAAGAAGTAAAAAATTCTGGACCAAGCATCTTTAAAACTCTCCTCATCCCCTTGTTCAAAAGTGAAGACTAATTCCTCAGGTGATGAAGTAACAGGTGCAGAACTAGACATGGTAACAAAAGTAAAATGCAAGTAACTAATTTTTTTGTGTTTTTTTTTGATATATATAGTGCAAGACAGTAAATAAAGTAAAGCTAGCAACTAATTTATTTGTGTTTTGATATAATGCAGCAAACAAGAAAGTAAATAAAATAAAGCAAGACAAAACAAAGTAAAGAGATTGGATTGTGGAGACTCCCCTTGCAGCGTGTCTTGATCTCCCCGGCAACGGCGCCGTAAATTTAGCTTCATGACGCGTAAAGCACACGCCCGTTGGGAACCCCAAGTGGAAGGTGTGATGCGTACGAGCAGCAAGTTTCCCTCGGCAAGAAACCAAGGTTTATCGAACCAAGTAGGAGTCAAGAAGCACGTCGAAGGTTGATGGCGGCGGGATGTAGTGCGGCGCAACACCAGGGATTCCGGCGCCAACGTGGAACCTGCACAACACAACCAAAGTACTTTGCCCCAACGAAACGAGTGAGGTTGTCAATCTCACCGGCTTGCTGTAACAAAGAATTAGATGTATAGTGTGGATGATGATTGTTTGCAGAAAACAGTAGAACAAGTATTGCAGTAGATTGTATTCGATGTAAAAGAATGGACCGGGGTCCACAGTTCACTAGAGGTGTCTCCCACATAAGATAAATAGCATGTTGGGTGAACAATTACAGTTGGGCAATTGACAAATAGAGAGGGCATGACCATGCACATACTTGATATGATGAGTATTGTGAGATTTAATTGGGCATTACGACAAAGTACATAGACCGCTATCCAGCATGCATCTATGCCTAAAAAGTCCACCTTCAGGTTATCATCCGAACCCCTTCCGGTATTAAGTTGCAAACAATGTACAATTGCATTAAGTATGGTGCGTAATGTAATCAATAACTACATCCTCGGACATAGCATCAATGTTTTATCCCTAGTGGCGACAAGACATCCACAACCTTAGAACTTTCTCGTCACTCTCCCAGCATTTAATGGAGGCATGAACCCACTATCGAGCATAAATACTCCCTCTTGGAGTTAAGAGCAAAAACTTGGCCGGAGCCTCTACTAATAACGGAGAGCATGCAAGATCATAAACAACACATAGGTAATAGATTGATAATCAACATAACATAGTATTCTCTATCCATCGGATCCCAACAAACACAACATATAACATTACGGATAGATGATCTTGATCATGTTAGGCAGCTCACAAGATCCGACAATGAAGCACATGAGGAGAAGACGACCATCTAGCTACTGCTATGGACCCATAGTCCAGGGGTGAACTACTCACTCATCACTCCGGAGGCGACCATGGCGGTGAAGAGTCATCCGGGAGATGATTCCCCTCTTCGGCAGGGTGCCGGAGGCGATCTCCTGAATCCCCCGAGATGGGATTGGCGGCGGCGGCGTCTCTGGAAGGTTTTCCGTATCGTGACTCTCAGTACTGGGGGTTTCGCGACGAAGACTATATGTAGGCGGAAGGGAAGGTAAAGGGGCATCATGAGGGGCCCACACACCAGGGCCGCGCGGCCAGCACCTGGGCCGCGCCGCCCTGTTGTGGCGGCGCCTCGTGGCCCCACTTCGTAAGTCCTCCGGTCTTCTGGAAGCTTCGTGTAAAAATAGGCCCCTGGGCGTTGATTTCGTCCAATTCCGAGAATATTTCCTTACTAGGATTTCTGAAACCAAAAACAGCAGAAACAACGAATCGGCTCTTCGGCATCTCGTTAATAGGTTTGTGCCGGAAAATGCATAAATATGACATAAAGTATGCATAAAACATGTAGATATCATCAATAATGTGGCATGGAACATAAGAAATTATCGATACGTCGGAGACGTATCAGCGGCGTCCCAGGCAGCGGCAGCGGCGACAACCCCAACCCCAGAGCAAGAGCCGGCAGACGCGTCTGCGACATCATATGCTAGTACACATGCGTCGGCCTCTGCCTCGGCATCAGCGACGGAGCTTGCACACTGGTAGATCACGACGAGTTTATCGTGATCGACGGGCCTACGTCGACTCAGGATGAGTCGGCCTCGCCCAACCCCTTCTTCTAATTTAGCTTGCACCATCGTTCTGTAATATGATCGCGCGCCCAATAATTTTATCGCTGCTACTCTGATCGCGACGACTTCGGCGGGAACGATCTCTTTTGAATGCAAACTATTTGAATTTCTAATTGGGGACGGCGTTTGGGGGACACGGCTGGGGAGCGACATCCCCCAAACGTGGCACGAACAAAACTCGTCCCCCAAGCGGTCGATCCGGCGCCCTTTGGGGGACGCGACTGGAGATGCTCTAAGAGCATATCTAGCAGATCCCCAAACCGCAAACCCCATATCCGCCTATCCAGGCCACCCCAAACGCGTTTTGAGGGTCGAAAAATAGCCGCGCAGTCCAGACGCGACAAACGCGTCCCGCATAATAGCATACTCCGAATATGCAGTTATGCGGGCCGCGTTTGGCGCCTCTGGACTGCGCGGCTGTTTTTCGACCCGCAAACAAAACCGAATGCAAATGGTTTTGCAAAATAACACAATCTAAATTATTACACAAATTGATACGACAAATACAACAATAATCCAAGTTATTACGCGAATGTTTACCGTCATACATTACAAACAATACAAATTGGAACAAATGTTTTCGAACAATATGAATCAAATGGTACAACAACAAATGAAGCAAACAACAAATTGGAACACAAATAAATCCTAGTTGTCGTGCCTTTGCCAATAGTGGCGAACAAGATCTTCCTGGAGCTGTGCTGCATCCTTATCTTTCTCAATTTGACACTATGTTTCAAGGAATGCTTGCACAATATCTGGATTTCTTGCAGGTTTGACCCGGGTGCCAACATTATCAAAGAAAAATGATAAGTTCAAACCCCTCTCATCCTCAATGATCATATTATGTAGAATGACACATGTGGTCATGATGTCCTTGAGTGTGTCCATATCCCAAAATCGGATAGGTCCTCGGACTATTGCAAATCTAGCTTGCAAAACACCGAAAGCTCGTTCTATATCTTTTCAAGCTGCTTCTTGTGCTTTTGCAAACTCAGCTTCAACTTTGTTCCCTGGCTCTCGGATGGTTTACACAAATGTGGCCCAATCCGGGTATATACCGTCGGCAAGGTAGTACCCCATTGTGTACTCCCTCCCGTTGACGGTGTAGTTGCAAGCCGGGGCATCACCTTTAGCAAGCCGGGCAAGAAGATGGGATCGATGCAAGACATTGATATCATTGACTCAACCGGGTGCCAAATCCAAAGATCCTGTGATGCAACGGCATCAAGAACGATTGTTGGGTCGCCTCTCCGGCCACAATACAAACCTTGCCAAGCTTTTGGATAATTTTTCCATGTCCAATTTATACAATCTATGCTTCCTAGCATGCCCGGCCACCCCCGTTGTTCGTTCTATGCAATTAATCTTGCGGTATCTTCGTCATTAGGAGCTCGAAGATATATCGGCTCATACACGTGCATCATAACCTTGCAAAAACATCGGACGGACTCCAACGTCGTATCCTCGCCTATGCGAAGATACTCGTCGGCATAGTCCGCCGGAATGCCGTATGCAAAGGCGCTTGATGTCTACGGGAGCTTCTATTCTTGTAGACAGTGTTGGGCCTCCAAGAGCAGAGGTTTGTAGAACAGCAGCAAGTTTCCCTTAAGTGGATCACCCAAGGTTTATCGATCTCAGGGAGGAAGAGGTCAAAGATATCCCTCTCAAGCAACCCTGCAATCACGATACAAGAAGTCTCTTGTGTCCCCAACACACCTAATACACTTGTCAGATGTATAGGTGCACTAGTTCGGCGAAGAGATAGTGAAATACAAGTAGTATGGATGTATATGAGTGGTAATAGCAATCTGAATAAAATATGGCAGCGAGTAAACATGCAACGTAACGATAAATAAACGGAGATTCGATGTTTGGAAACAAGGCCTAGGGATCATACTTTCACTAGTGGACACTCTCAACATTGATCGCATAATAAATAACTCTTTCTCTTATGTGCTACATACACTCTTTTGTTGGATGATGAACACATTGCGTAGGATTACACGAACCCTCAATGCCGGAGTTAACAAGCTCCACAATTCAATGTTCATATTTAAATAACCTTAGAGCATAATAGATCATTGCAAAATAAACCAAGAACTAACATAGTGCACACACTCGTCCACATTACACTATGAAGGAGGAATAGATCACATCAATACTATCATAATGATAATTACTCCACAATCTACAAGAGATCATGATCATAGCCTACGACAAGAACCACACGGTGCACACACTAGTCACCTTTACACCACGCGAGAGGAATAGACTACTTTAATAACATCACATGAATAGCACATAAACTAGTAGCGATACAAAGCTCATCATATGGATCTCAATCATGCAAAGCAATTCACGAGATCATTGTATTGGAGTACGAGAGAGAGATTAACCACATAGCTACGGTAGAGCCCTCAGCCCTGGGGGTGGATTACTCCCTCCTCATCATGGAGACAGCGATGGCGGTGAAGATGGCGGTGGAGACGGCGGTGGAGATGACTCCGGGGGCAATTCCCCGCCCCGGCAGGGTGCCGGAACAGAGAGTTCTGTCCCCCAAACTGGACTTTCGCGATGGCGGCGGCTCTGGATGGTTTTCTCTGTTTCCGTCTTTTCTATCGATGTTTTTAGGTCAGGGACGATTATATAGGCCGAGAATCGGAGTCGGAGGGGCCACGGGGTGGCGCCACCATAGGGGGGCGCGCCCCCCTTGGGCCGCGCCGCCCTGTGGTGTGGGGCCCCCCTGGCACCCCTCTGACTTTTCTCCGGTGCTCCGGAAGCTTCCGGGAATTATAAGGCCTTCGGTCTTGATTTCGTCCGATTCCGAAAATATTTCGTTACTAGGATTTCTGAAACCGAAAACAGCGTAGAACAAAGAATCGGCACTTCGGCATCTTGTTAATAGGTTAGTTCCAGAAAATGCACGAATATGACATAAAATGTGCATATAACATGTAGATATCATCAATAATGTGGCATGGAACATAAGAAATTATCGATACGTCGGGGACGTATCAGCATCCCCAAGCTTAGTTTCTGCTCGTCCCGAGCAGGTAAACGATAACAAAGATAATTTCTGAAGTGACATGCCATCATAAACTTGATCATATTGTAAACATATGTAATGAATGCAGCGATCAAAACAATGGTAATGACATGAGTAAACAACTGAATCATAAAGCAATGACTTTTCATGAATAGCACTTTCAAGACGAGCATCAATAAGTCTTGCATAAGAGTTAACTCATAAAGCAATAAATCAAAGTAAAGGTATTGAAGCAACACAAAGGAAGATTAAGTTTCAGCGGTTGCTTTCAACTTGTAACATGTATATCTCATGGATAGTTGTCAATGCAAAGCAATATAACAAGTGCAATATGCAAGTATGTAAGAATCAATGCACAGTTCACACACGTGTTTGCTTCTTGAGGTGGAGAGAGATAGGTGAACTGACTCAACATTAAAAGTAAAAGAATGGTCCTTCGCAGAGGAAAGCATCGATTGCTATATTTGTGCTAGAGCTTTTATTTTGAAAACATAAAGAGAGCATAAAAGTAAAGTTTTGAGAGGTGTTTGTTGTTGTCAACGAATGGTAGTGGGTACTCTAACTACCTTATCAACCAGACTTTCAAGAGCGGCTCCCATGAAGGACGTTATCTCTACCAACAAGGTAGATCATCCCTCTTCTCTTTTGTTTACACATGTACTTTAGTTTAGTTTTTCTTTATTTATGGATGACACTCCTCCCAACCTTTTGCTTACACAAGCCATGGCTAACCGAATCCTCGGGTGCCTTCCAACAATCACATACCATGAAGGAGTGTCTATTTGCAAAATTAAGTTGCTTACTCGATGAATCGGAGCAAAACATGTGAAGAGAATTATTAATGCAAGTTAATTAATCGGAGCTGGGAACCCCATTGCCGACTCTTTTTGCAAAATTATTGGATAAGCGGATGTGCCACTAGTCCATTGTGAAAGTCTGTCAAAAGTAAATGACAAGATCGAAAGATAAAACACCACATACTTCCTCATGAGCTATAAAACATTGACACAAATAAGAGGTGATAAATTTTGAATTATTTAAAGGTAGCACTCAAGCAATTTACTTTGGAATGGCGGAGAAATACCATGTAGTAGGTAGGTATGGTGGACACAAATGGCATAGTGGTTGGCTCAAGGATTTTGGATGCATGAGAAGTATTCCCTCTCGATACAAGTTTTAGGCTAGCAAGGTTATTTGAAACAAACACAAGGATGAACCGGTGCAGCAAAACTCACATAAAAGACATATTGTAAACATTATAAGACTCTACACCGTCTTCCTTGTTGTTCAAAACTCAATACTAGAAATTATCTAGACTTTAGAGAGACCAAATATGCAAACCAAATTATCAAGCTCTAGGTGTTTCTTCATTAATGGGTGCAAAGTATATGATGCTAGAGCTTAAACATGAGCACAACAATTGCCAAGTATCACATTATCCAAGACATTTTAGAATTACTACATGTAGCATTTCCCGTTTCCAACCATATAACAATTTAACGAAGAAGAAACTTCGCCATGAATATTATGAGCTAAGAACACATGTGTTCATATGAACCAGCGGAGCGTGTCTCTCTCCCATACAAGCATTTATTCAAACAAAAACAAAAACAAACAGACGCTCCAAGTAAAGTACATAAGATGTGACCGAATAAAAATATAGTTTCAAGAGAAGGAACCTGATAATTTGTCGATGAAGAAGGGGATGCCTTGGGCATCCCCAAGCTTAGATGCTTGAGTCTTCTTGAAATATGCAGGGATGAACCACCGGGGCATCCCCAAGCTTAGACTTTTCACTCTCCTTGATCATAGTATATCATCCTCCTCTCTTGACCCTTGAAAACTTCCTTCACACCAAACTCGAAACAAACTCATTAGAGGGTTAGTGCATAATCAAAAACTCACATGTTCGGAGGTGACACAATCATTCTTAACACTTCTGGACATTGCCCAAAGCTACTGGAAGTCAATGGAACAAAGAAATCCATCCAACATAGCAAAATGAGCAATGCGAAATAAAAGGCAGAATCTGTCAAAACAGAACAGTCCGTAAAGACGAATTTTATTGAGGCACCAGACTTGCTCAAATGAAAATGCTCAAATTGAATGAAAGTTGCGTACATATCTGAGGATCACTCACGTAAATTGGCATAATTTTCTGAGTTACCTACAGAGAATTTTTCCCAGATTCGTGACAGCAAAGAAATCTGTTTCTGTGCAGTAATCCAAATCTAGTATCAACCTTGCTATCAACGACTTTACTTGGCACAACAAAACACAAAACTAAGATAAGGAGAGGTTGCTACAGTAGTAACAACTTACAAAACACAAATATAAAACAAAATACTGTAGCAAAATAACACATGAGTTATCTCCCAAGAAGTTCTTTCTTTATAGCCATTAAGATGGGCTCAGCAGTTTTAATGATGCACTCGCAAGAGATAGTATTTGAAGCAAAAGAGAGCATCAAGAGGCAAATTCAAAACACATTTAAGCCTAACATGCTTCCTATGAAAAGGAATCTTGTAAATAAACAAGTTCATGAAGCATAATGCAACAAGCATAGAAAGATAAAACAAGTGTAGCTTCAAAAATTTCAGCACATAGAGAGGCATTTTAGTAACATGAAAATTTCTACAACCATATTTTCCTCTCTCATAATAACTTTCAGTAGCATCATGAGCAAACTCAACAATATAACTATCACATAAAGCATTCTTATCATGAGTCTCATGCATAACATTATTACTCTCCACATAGGCATAGTCAATTTTATTAGTAATAGTGGGAGCAAATTCAACAAAGTAGCTATCATTATTATTCTCATCATCAAATATAGGAGGCATATAGTAATCATAATCAAATTTATCCTCCATAACAGGCGGTACCAAAAGACTACTATCATTATAATCATCAGATATGGGAGGCAAAGTATCATCAAAGTAAATTTTCTCATCAATGCTTGGGGGACTAAAAAGATCATGAAAACCAGCTTCCCCAAGCTTAGAACTTTCTATATCATTATCAACAATGGTGTTCAAAGCGTTCATACTAATATTACTACCAGCATGCAAATAAGATTCCATAGGTTTTTTAATTTTCGCATCAAACCATCCATGTCTTAAATCAGGAAATAGAATAAGAAGCTCATTGTTGTTCATTATGCCAAACTAGTGTAAACAAGAAACAAAAAGATGCAATTGTAGGATCTAAAGGAAATAGCTTCGAGTACTTACAACGGCGAAAATAGCTTAGTAGCCGAGATCCGGAGTGTGAGTACCTTTTACCTTTCCTCCCCGGCAACGGCGCCAGAAAATTGCTTGATGTCTACGGGAGCTTCTATTCTTGTAGACAGTGTTGGGCCTCCAAGAGCAGAGGTTTGTAGAACAGCAGCAAGTTTCCCTTAAGTGGATCACCCAAGGTTTATCGATCTCAGGGAGGAAGAGGTCAAAGATATCCCTCTCAAGCAACCCCGCAATCACGATACAAGAAGTCTCTTGTGTCCCCAACACACCTAATACACTTGTCGGATGTATAGGTGCACTAGTTCGGCGAAGAGATAGTGAAATACAAGTAGTATGGATGTATATGAGTGGTAATAGCAATCTGAATAAAATATGGCAGCGAGTAAACATGCAACTGAACAAGAAATAAACGGAGATTCGATGTTTGGAAACAAGGCCTAGGGATCATACTTTCACTAGTGGACACTCTCAACATTGATCGCATAATAAATAACTCTTTCTCTTATGTGCTACATACACTCTTTTGTTGGATGATGAACACATTGCGTAGGATTACACGAACCCTCAATGCCGGAGTTAACAAGCTCCACAATTCAATGTTCATATTTAAATAACCTTAGAGCATAATAGATCATTGCAAAATAAACCAAGAACTAACATAGTGCACACACTGTCCACATTACACTATGAAGGAGGAATAGATCACATCAATACTATCATAATGATAATTACTCCACAATCTACAAGAGATCATGATCATAGCCTACGACAAGAACCACACGGTGCACACACTAGTCACCTTTACACCACGCATGAGGAATAGACTACTTTAATAACATCACATGAATAGCACATAAACTAGTAGCGATACAAAGCTCATCATATGGATCTCAATCATGCAAAGCAATTCACGAGATCATTGTATTGGAGTACAGAGACAGAGATTAACCACATAGCTACGGTAGAGCCCTCAGCCCCGTGGGTGGATTACTCCCTCCTCATCATGGAGACAGCGATGGCGGTGAAGATGGCGGTGGAGACGGCGGTGGAGATGACTTCGGGGGCAATTCCCCGCCCCGGCAGGGTGCCGGAACAAAGAGTTCTGTCCCCCGAATTGGACTTTCGCGATGGCGGCGGCTTTGGATGGCTTTCTCTGTTTCCGTCTTTTCTGTCGATGTTTTTAGGTCAGGGACGATTATATAGGCCGAGAATCGGAGTCGGAGGGGCCACGGGGTGGCGCCACCATAGGGGGGCGCGCCCCCCTTGGGCCACGCCAACCTGTGGTGTGGGGCCCCCCTGGCACCCCTCTGACTTTTCTCCGGTGCTCCGGAAGCTTCCGGGAATTATAAGGCCTTCGGTCTTGATTTCGTCCGATTCCGAAAATATTTCGTTACTAGGATTTCTGAAACCAAAAACAGCAGAAAACAGCAACTGGCACTTCGGCATCTTGTTAATAGGTTAGTTCCAGAAAATGCACGAATATGACATAAAATGTGCATATAACATGTAGATATTATCAATAATGTGGCATGGAACATAAGAAATTATCGATACGTCGGAGACGTATCAGTGCGCATGACGGCAGATATTTTCTAGTGCACGCTAAATCCAAAGAGCCCGGCGGCATTCCTTTTGCGCTTGAAGCAGCGCGTGTTGTCCTCACACATTGCGACGATTTTGTTGAACAAAGATCGCCGCATTCGGTACCGGTGGCGAAAAAATGGGGTGGGTATATCGGTTCCTTGGTGAAATAGTCGCGCATGAGCAAGGTGTGGCCGAGGGCGCGGTTCCACATGATGCACAACCGCCCCATGGTCGAGCCCTTCCGCTTCTTCGGCCACACGTCCATGGCCGCCGCCGCGAGTATCACCGCCGTCTGCTCGAGGTCGTCGTCGAGCAGCTCCTCCAAGTCTGAGTCGTTGGACGAGGACGAATCCTCCAACAAAAACAGCGTGCGTGGGTGGGACGAGCTTGGGAAAAAGCTTACTAAGGAGGCATGCGCAGCGGCGTCGATTTCGGCCGATTGGTGCCCGATTCGCGCGCACCGGCGGGCGGAGTTGACGCGGCGGGCCCGCGCGCGTACTTCTACCGATCAGAATCAGTGGGGAAGGGCGGGGAAGGCCGGGATCTACGGCGGCGCGCGGCGGCGGTGGTTGGCGGGAGGAAGAGGGGAAGGGGAGAGCTGAAATTTCCTTCGCGCCAAGGGGCGGAAATGGATGGAGGCCGGCCTCGCACAGCCCCTTCGACTCGGGAACTTGGGGGTCGTGCGGCACGAATCGGGGTGGCCCGGATTTTTCTTTTTTTGAAAATGGGTGTCCGATGCGGGATCTGAACGGCGCGTTTTCTGCCCTCCGAACTGGAAATCGGAGGTTATTATGCGGATGGGGATCGGATGGGGGATCTGCTAGAGATGCTCTAAAAGAAAACCCCCGACCATCCACGACCACCTACGACGCACATATTGCCCAACATAAAGCATATTTGCATATTTAGTGTGGCATACTCCCCGCAAAATAATAAAGCTACTGTGGCACATATTTTCTAATTTTTTCATCATAAGTCTATTCAACGAATCTTCGCCATAAACAAGCCAATGCATTCTTCCCTCAGTTCCACCCTCATAGCAACCAGTGACCAATTATAAGTTGGTTCATGTCGCAGAAGTCGGT
Organism: Lolium rigidum; assembly: GCF_022539505.1. Taxonomy (NCBI): domain Eukaryota; kingdom Viridiplantae; phylum Streptophyta; class Magnoliopsida; order Poales; family Poaceae; genus Lolium; species Lolium rigidum. Next base: position 164,001,038 of record NC_061514.1, read on the forward strand.
CCATTCATTGCTGAATTATATCTCGTTGAGGTTTTCATGAAAGATTATGTAATTATATCTCGTTGAGATTTTCATGACACATTATGTAATCCCCCTAAATAGGTGCATCCATGCCATAAGCCAGGAATAGATCTCTGCATGTGTGTGGGATCTTGTAACTATGTGCAAAGCTTGATGGCATGACCTGGAATGAAAAATTAATTATAACACATGAACTAGTAAACACACAAGTAACACTCACAAAATGGTTGAGCTATAAAAACTCATGAAGACGTTGTTAGCTTGATAATTTTCATGGAGCACTGTAACATAGTACTGGATTCAAACAGATGGTACAAGTGATCCTCATCAAGCAATCTCCACTTGTTTATTTTCTTCATCATCTTAAAAGTGATGGCAGACATGTCTGAAATAGTAAAGAAATGCATATATGTGAAGACACTGCTATAAAAAACCTCTCTCGTGTTGGGATTCACACCTAGCAAAGCCAGTCATGTAAATTGCAATTAACAACGTTAAAAGGATTTCAGATGGACAGAAAATACATATACATGTACTTTTTTTTTGACGGGAAAGCACATACCACCATAAATATAAGTGAATTCTTTGATGTCACCATTAGGGGCACGTGCTGTCATTTTAAACACATGCTCAGGTCTGTTCAGAATCTCATCTTGTAGCACATCTTCCTAATCAGCTCCTGCCTCCAATCCGTCCTCATCTTCATCTTTCTCAACTCCTGCTCTGGCTCATCTGATTAATGTGAAGGTCACAACATCAAGAAGATCAATGTTTTGTGACCTACAGAAGAAATTCCAAAATGGTCCTTTTATGTATGTAGCCTCTTCTCTTTTCACCAAGAAAAGCTCAAACCTACGTCCTGAGGACACATGAGATAGCCACTTATCGGCAAAATAGTTGACTCTTGCCTTGAATTCGCAAGGAATAGCCCGAGAACAAAATACATTAGGTGAACTGGGTTATCTTACAAACATTGGGTCAATTGTCCTAGTGAAAGGACACAGATGCCGCCTAGAGGGGGGTGAATAGGCGGTTTAAAACTTTTACGAATATGGCTTAACAAATGCGGAATAAAACTAGCGTTTAATTTGTCAAGCACAAAACCTATATAACTAGGGTTTACCTATGTGCACCAACGACTTATGCTAAACAATACAAGTAACTATGTGATAGCAAGATATATAACTTCAAGCACGAAGGCTATCACAATGTAAAGTGCATAAGTAAAGAGCTCGGATATAGGAATAACCAAAGTGATGCGGAGACAACGATGTATCCCGAAGTTCACACTCTTGCGAGTGCTACTCTCCGTTGGAGCGGTGTGGAGGACAAGTCACTCCAAATGCGCGAAGGCCACCGTATTCTCCTCGAGAATTCCCACCAAAAGGGATGTCCTCGATCCACTATGGAACCTTAGGGTGGTCACCGAACCCGCACAAAGCTTGGGGCTATCTCCACAACTTAATTGGAGACTCCCAATAAATCGCCACAAAAGCCTTGTCCTTGAAGAATCTCCACAACTTAATTGGAGTCCCCAAGAACACCACAAAGACCACAAAGACCACTAAGCCGTCTAGGGTCCAAAGACCCAAGAGGAACAAGCTCCGGGAACAAGCTCCGGGAACAAGCTCCGGGAACAAGCTCCCGAAGTGAATATCTCACGAACTTTCACCTCCACGTATCACCGCGGAGAAGTCAAACCGATGCACCAAATGCAATGGCTAGAACACCACAAAGATGATCCAATTCTTCACTCTCAAATTCCAACAAAGCTACTAAAGCTATTGGGGGAATAAGAGAGGAAGAACAAAGAGGAGAACACAAAATTCTCCAAGATCTAGATCCCAAAGTTTTACTCACAAAGAGATGATTTGGTTTGGTGAAAGTGTGGATCTAGATCTTCTCAATCTTTCTCTCAAATAGATGCAAGAATCATGGGATGGGGAGAAAGATCTCAAGCTCAAATATAAACAAAAATGGTGGAGATAGAGGCTTGAGAGAGAGGAAGAAGAAGGCCAAAAAACGTGGGGAGAGAGAGGAGGAAGAAGGACTTAAAAGGGGTCTCAGATTTCTGCCCGTTGGGGCCAAAATCGCGACCCGCCGGTACTACCGGCCGCGGTACCGCCCGTGGTACCGCCCGCGGTCGCGAGGGTACTGTAAGTTTGGCCATATTTCTGGTACCCTGGGCGGTACCTCGAGCGGTACTACCGGCCGTGCACGGGCGGTACTACCGGTCGTGCTCGGGCGGTACTACCGGCCAGCCCAAACTCCTCTCTTTGGGCAAACTTAGAAAATCAATAACTAGAGTTTGGAAACTCCGTTCGACATGAAAGCAATTTTGTTGGAAAGAGGACGACAAGAGCTACCCCAACAAAGAGTGAAAATATGGAAACTAGTTGGGGATGATTTTATATTATTTTTAGAGTGAAACCTCTCAATACGAGAAACCGGGAAAATCACCGATATCGAAAACGCAACAAGTGATAGACCCGAAATCCATTTTCGATGAACTAGAGCTTGTCATGGAAATAACCACAAGCTCTAAAAAACCACATGGATAAGATCCAAATACAACCAATAAAGATAATGCAAGGATGCAAAGGTTTGACCGCACTCCGAACGATATGATCGAGTTACTCACTCGAGAGCCCCTTGATAGTACGACCACTATCCTATCAACGGTCTCCCAACAAAACCACGAGATCGGTAAGAAAGAAACTCTATCAAGAGCAAACCTTAACATTGTGCCTTCCACTTTAGCTCGATGATGATGATCTTGATCGCAACAAGATAAAACGCCGTTCTTTATTGTGCTTGCTCGATGAAGATGAGGTCTTGCGGATTGCTCCCCCATACTCCACTATGGATGAGCTTCTTCTTCGGTGCAACTTCACATATCCACTACTAGGAAAAAGCCTATAGGTGGAGGAAATATGTGCCGGCGCACCACCTTGCACGTGCGCCGGTGGAAAGTGTTGCCGGCGCACCCCTTTTCCGCCGCGCCGGCGATGGACCTATACTGCCGGCGCACAAAAAAAATTAGTGCGCCGGGGATAAAATTCGAAGAGATCTGGCCGGAAGCAAAAATTCTGGGCACCTTACCCCCGGCGCACCTCTATGGTGGTGCGCCGGTGGTGATTTTTCTCTCCACCCCCCCCCCCCGGGAATCACCTTTTCAGTTTTCGAAAAAATAATAGAAAATGATAGAAAATTCAAAAAATAAAATCCTTTGAAATTCCCATGTAATATGTGATCTAGTTTTAGTGAAAATTTGAAAATTTGAATTTCGATGTATTATGCAAAATGGTGTCATCTTTCGGTAAAACGGGATTTCTGGTTGCATACGACCTCCGATGAAAAACTTTTTTATATCAAAATCGATCTACTCGAAATTTCCTATTCGAATTCAGGCCGTTTGGAGAAAAAATGGATTCGTCAAATTCAAAACAGAAACAGGACTTTTTTCAGATTTAAGATTTGGGTGAAAAAAAGAAAAAAATAGCCCCGGCGCACCATCCTACTTGGTGCGCCGGTGGTAAGGAGTGCTATATAGGCACAACTCAACCCGCGGTGCTCCCTTCCCCTTCTCTTTTCCTCCTCCTCCTCCTCCTCCTCCATCTCCTGCTCCTCCTTCTCTATACCGAGCTTCTGCGGCGGCGAGCTACTCCGGCGACCTACTCATCCTCCTCCTCCACCGACGGCCACGACGTCCTCCGACCTCCTCCACCACCTCCAGCCTCCTCGACGTCCTCCGGACTCCTCGATGTCCTCCGGCCTCCTCCAACATCTCCGGCCTCCCCCATCACCGTCGGCCTCCTCCACCTCCTCCGGGCTCCTCCACCTCCGGCCTACTCCTCCTCCTCTGGCCTACTCCTCCTCCTCCTACACCGGCCCGCCAATCTTGGGAGCTTCCAGCATCCTCATGCACATCATGCACCTCCTACACTGGCGCATAGACGACAACCACGGTTGACTAGCTAGATCTAGATCTAGATCTGGATCTAGATTTGAATTTTTTTTTGTTTTCTTGTATAACTTACCGCCGGCGAACTAGATAGGTGCGCCGGGGATAACGCGAGATACCGCCGGCGCACCGACTGGTGCGCCGGCAATAAGCTATTATCACCGGCCTGTTCCCACCGGCGGGCTGTAGTGCGCCGGCAATAGCCCATTTTGGTGCGCCGGCAATAAGCCTTTTCCTAGTAGTGATCCATGGACACATATGAATGACAAGCTTCAAGCATGTGAGCTCTTCAAGTTGACTCATCTTGTACTTGCACCTCATTTCTTCGTATTGCAACCTTGACGCCATCTTGAACTTGCACCTCATTTCTTCGTATTGCAACCTTGACGCCAACTTATGGTTCAAGAATTTCCTATGGACAACTCCTACACATATAACTCAATGCAACCATTAGTCCATAGAAATTTTCATTAGTTACCAAAACCACACATGGGGGCTCTATGCACTTTCACCTAGTTCAACAAATGTGATATTGGGAAGCTTTAGCTTATTTTACACTAACACAGATAATAAACGTGGTATCAAAATATGCCTTGGCTTTCCAGAAACTCTTGTTATATTATTTTATAAAATATATGAAAATACATATGAGTTATTTCTTAACAAATTCAGTTACTTATGCTATTTCTTAGCAAATTTTATTTTACCATTTCTTGATGAATAGAGATGATGACAAGGGAGAATGGATGGTACAAATCGAAACTAACTTATATTTGAAATGATTCTAAAGTGATATAGTATACTCCTGTTGCCTGCCAAAACTCACCGGCGAGCAGTGGTTAAGCAACACGAAGAGCCGGGAGGCTCCCAAGGCCGCTTAGTGGACCCTGGCACCTCGCGTCGTCCCGCAAGTTTCCTGCACACGTCCTGGCGGTTGCAAGGGCGTGCCACCCGACCTAGACCCGATCGAGAAGGTGTTAGATCACTTCGATTGTTCCCGCATGGTAGACACATAAACATTAAATACGAGCCCTATCGGCTCTCAGGTTGCCTTGTGGATCGGCTCAAAGAGCCGATCGCCCCATGGTTCATGTTGGATTTGCAATGACATGGGGATCCTGCTTGACCAAAACAAAGCTAAACCAATCTACGACAGTTTAGGGTTTTCACCGCATAACCGGAACGTCCTACGCGTAGTTGGGCCTAGCAGATACGAAAGATGATGCAAACTATCCCTAGAAGAGGCCTAAAAACCAACATTACGTTAATTCCCGAACATCCCTTCTAGGAACGGTAAACAAGCACCTAGCGCACTACCGGATCCTCCAACCCCGAAGATAAGGCCTAATCATGCGGATATTAAACTAATCCTTGCGTAACAAGGAGCAACTATAACAGATCGGATCTACTAAGTATCGAACAAGCAAGATGCTGCCCTTACGCCCGCAGAGGCGTAAGGCAGCTAGGTGTCAAGGGACGGCATTGCTAAGCGGATATGCATAAGAAAAGCATCAATGCAAGCCCCAAAACACCTAAGATAAGTAGTGCTACTCGCCATCAACAACGCTTCAAGCACGAGTAACACAAGGTAGACGAATAAACGTGTATCGCCTAGATCGCAAGATGCGATCTAGGCAGCATGATGCTTACCCGGAAGGAAACCCTCGAAGAAGGGGTGGCGATGCGCCTGGTTTGTGTTTGTTGTGAACGATGATTGTTGTTTATTTCATAAACCCTAGATACATATTTATAGTCCTGGGGACTTTCTAATTCAGGCGTGCACCAAACCGTGCACGGGTTAAACTCTAACTTCCAAACTAAGATGCGATCTACTATAATACAGATACACGGGCAATTTAGCCCAAAGTCTCGTGCAAGGCCGCTTCAGAGATCCTCCACGCGTATATCTTCTAAGCCCATCTCCCTTACGGCCTATCTCCTGATTTGGCCAAAATCTGGTGATAACACATGCCCCCCTGGTTTTGGTAATGATAATTTCAAAACCACTCTGTTTTTCCTTCGAGGGGTCATGTCGTGGCAGAGCAGAACCGTCGCAGTATTTTTCATCATGACGACTCGCCTTCCCAACTTCTCTGCACGATTTGACAGTTTTGGCACCACGCCCTCGAGAACTGCTCGATCATTAAATCTTCACTCCATCTCCTTTTATTTAACCGCATCTAACAGTTCTCCTCTTCATCCCCTTCGCATTACACCATGTCTTCTTCTTCTTCCGCCTCATCGGGTCTTTCCATCGAGTCCTCCTCCTCCCGCGAGCCGACGCTGGAGTGGAACCCGGTGGAGGCCCACGTGGCCAACACCCGCCGCGCCATCGAGGCCGGGGACGAGTCGAGCCACGACTTCTCCGTCTGGTCTGAGGACGACAAGTCCTTGACCGACGGGGAGAGTGACCTCCGCTTCCTCGCCAACGGGGAATCGGAGGAGGAGAGCGATGACGATCGCCTCCCCTGGGACGGCCCCACCTCCTCCGAGGAGGAGGAGAAGGAGGAGGAGGAGAAGGCGGACGACAGCTCCTCCGACGAGCCGCCGACCAAGCGCTTCTGCCCCTGGCCCGGGAACCTCAGCGACTTCGACAGCGACGACGACAACGCTGAAGAGGAGGACGAGGACAACGAGGGTCCTGCCGGTGGCCGCTACAGCAGCGACGACGAGCCGGCCGGGAGCAGCGCCGACAGCGGCGACGACGAGGGCAGCAACGGCCCCTAGATAGGATCTTTAGCATAGGGCCAGTAGTAGATGGGGCAATGTATCCTCTAGTAATTCCTTTTGAGAGCAACCAACTCCTTATGTAAGAAATCTCGTTTATCAATGAAGAATTTCCCCAATTTGATTTTGCCGATTTCCTTTTATGCTAATTTAGCCGATTTCCCCTCGTACTAATTTTACTGATTGTCAACTCAGTCAATGTTCAATGAGCCGATGGCAACGCATCGGTCCCTCATAATCCGCCCTTCACCTTTTCGACTAAGGAGTGACCGTGAACTTGGTCAATGTCCAATAAGCCGATGTTAACGCATCAGTCCTTCATTTCTTCGACCGATGCCCTTGAGTTCTGGTGGACAATGTGGAAGACCAACGCCTTTAAGAGAGCCCCAGAACCGCTGCTGAAACGACTTGACGCTGAAGCCGATACTTCTGGAGAACAGATGTCACCTGCTCGCAAATCTCCTCAGTGATATTCTTCAACCCTGCTCAATCCCCTTGAAGAAGATTATGATGGAGGGCCAGCCGATGAAATCTCAATCGGCTTCTTAAGAACAGAATATCTACGCGGTCAGTTGCCTCCCGAGCCTCAACCAAGGCGAGAACAGCAGTGAGCCAACCAAATGTACAACCATCGGCTTCCAAGTCATAATGCAGAGCCAGCCGATTTCAACAAAATCGGCTCCCAGCAGCGGAGAACCCGCAGGGTGAGCTGCCCCCGAGCTTTTCCAGCTTCACTTCTTGCGTCTTGCCGATCGGATCGGATCCTTACCTTTGGCGGATTGATGCAACCCATCCTTAACCTGATCTCGTACGTCCATGCTGTTCTTGTTGTTGGTCGGGGTTGTGATCCCTCAAACTTGCCCCAGACTGATATTGCGGACTCGAATACTTGCAAAAAGAAGTTGGAGGTTCTTGAAGAGAGGATCTGAGTCACCAAACAATTCCATTTAGGAGTTCATCCAGTAGAGCCTATCCTCGTAACCCGACACCTGCTCCATTGAGCCTCTGCTTATAACAGTTGTACCTCTTGAGTCGATGGCCATGCATCGGCTTTCTATCCTTAAGTCGATGTCTGCGCATCGGCTGCGCTTAAAATTTTCTGAATTTTTTACGGCCGATTTATGTATCGGCCCCCATACTTCAATACCCATCATCAAAGAATATCTTGGGCTGCTGGGCATTTGAAAGCCACTTCAACTTCATATCCTCGTGTTTTATCCACCTAGGTGCCCCCCAAGCCGATTCTTTCAAGTAATTGAGGGTATCGGCTCTTCAGGTATTCCCTGTTAGATCAATGCTGAACCCAGGCAGAATGTATGGTGAGGATAATTTTGGTCGATTGCTAGAAACGACCTCCTTCTTCATGTGCAATGCTTAGTGAAGCTTTACCATGTCTTGATTTCTTACTGTAGCTACGTGGCATGCTTAAGATGAAATTTTTTGCTTTCCATTTTTTGGGGCCGATCGCTGGGATCGGCCTTGCCACGTACGTCCATTGTCTTGGACCTTGCTACTCCGTCAGGCCGGTAGATAAGACCAGCCTCACCACATTTCTAGAAGCTTCGATGCGCTCACAGCCTTCCAAACTGATTCCCGAGAGCGGCTCTTGGTCATCTCGCCTCCCAAATATTCATGGCAGCCTAGTGATATCTCGATTGAGTCATCCGCTCGAACGACCTCCACTTCATCTCCATCCCACCGTATGATGCATTGGTGCATTGTGGATGGAATGCAACAGCTTAGCGTGAATCCAATCCCTTCCTAGCAGACGAGCGTAATTGCTTTTGCCGGTCGACGATGAAGAACGCGGTAGGTATGGTTTTCCGGCCTACAAGTAAGATCTACATTCGTAACACCTTTTGCCTCCGATGCTTGGCCGTTGAAATCGCTTAATGTGACGTTGGTCTTGATCAGATCATCATTGGAGTGTCCCAAACGTCGTAGCATGGAATACGGCATCATGTTGACTGCCGCTCCGGTGTCAACCAACATCTTGTTGACAGGCTGCCCATTGATATAACCCCTCAGGTATAGGGCCTTCAAATGTCTGTAGCTTCTATCCCGTGGCTTCTCAAAGATAATTGGCCGTGGACCGCAGTCGAGTTGAGCCACCGATACTTCCTCGTCGTTTGGGGCACGAAACTCTGACGGGAGTACGAACACCATGTTTGTATCAGCCGATGCCTCTGCATCGGCTTTTGTCTGTTTAGGGCGCCACACTTTCTTTGGCAGGCGCGTCTTCATCTCTAATGTTTGCTGAATTTTTACGGCCAGATCGGGCCGTGCTTTTCTCAACGTGTACGTGCATCGTGCCTCGGCTTCCTCCAGTGTTTCGTAGCCGCTGCACCCTACGCTTCTGAGAATGGCTGAGTCCATCGAGGCACCACCTTGGCCGGTGATACCTATCTTCTTCACCATCTGACTCCTCAAAGTCTTCTTCTTGAGATGACTCAGCTTGCTTGTTCGGAGGTGGGAGAGGCCCTAGACGCTTGAACACCGAAACCTCGTTTGTCCTCTTCCTTTGCTGTCCGCATTCCGGCGGCTCTCGATTGTTGGCAATCGGCTCATTCCTGAGTCCCAGCAATATTTAAAGAAAGGACAGTCCCAATGCCTATCCATGTTATCTTGCTCCCTTGACCTCCCTCTAGCGTGAAGCTCGTGCCCGTTGTTGTTTCTGTCATGCCGACGATACCTCCTGTCCTCAACATCAGACCGACGATGTCTCTCATCATCTACGTCGTAGCGCCGACGTCGGTCATACTGCTGTTCATATTTGTTAAGGAGATGTGCGGAGAGTGGACGTTGATACCGCACGCTTCTCACCTCCTCTTCGGTTAGGTACCGTCTATCATCATCATGGGGCCGGTCGCGTGAACCGGCCTCCTCTTTATCCTTGCCATGGGAGTGGCTGCTCTCTGCTTTATCTTCGCCATGGCAGCTCACAAGCCCTGCCATGTTGACACTAAAAGAGAACCCTGGCTCGCACCTTATGGAGTGGCTAAGATCCACCATGTTGATGCCAGGAAACGGACGTGTGTCTCCTTTGACCCTGATGTCGTGTGAACGGGTCTTCTCAAAGGAGCCGATGAGTTCGGCTTCACAGATGGCCTTTAGCTCATCGTATTTCTTCTTGTGCTCCACAGGGAGATCCTCGTACTTGATCGGTTCGTCCGCCATCTCGGACGCAGGTGTTGACGTGGATGTTGTCGAAGATGGTCCCACTGGGCGTGCCAGAATGTGTTGCCTGCCAAAACTCACCGGCGAGCAGTGGTTAAGCAACACGAAGAGCCGGGAGGCTCCCAAGGCCGCTTAGTGGACCCCGGCACCTCGCGTCGTCCCGCAAGTTTCCTGCACACGTCCCTGGCGGTTGCAAGGGCGTGCCACCTGACCTAGACCCGATCAGGAAGGTGTTAGATCGCTTCGATTGTTCCTGCATGGTAGACACGTAAACATTAAATACGAGCCCTATCGGCTCTCAGGTTGCCCTGTGGATCGGCTCAAAGAGCCGATCGCCCCATGGTTCATGTTGGATTTGCAATGACATGGGGATCCCGCTTGACCAAAACAAAGCTAAACCAATCTACGACAGTTTAGGGTTTTCACCGCATAACCGGAACGTCCTACGCGTAGTTGGGCCTAGCAGATACGAAAGATGATGCAAACTATCCCTAGAAGAGGCCTAAAAACCAATATTACGTTAATTCCCGGAACATCCCTTCTAGGAACGGTAAACAGCACCTAGCGCACTACCGGATCCTCCAACCCCAGCATAAGGCCTAATCATGCGGATATTAAACTAATCCTTGCAGAACAAGGAGCAACTATAACAGATCGGATCTACTAAATATCGAACAAGCAAGATGCTTCCCTTACGCCCAGAGAGGCGTAAGGGCAGCTAGGTGTCAAGGGACGGCATTGCTAAGCAGATATGCATAAGAAAAGCATCAATGCAAGCCCCAAAACACCTAAGATAAGTAGTGCTACTCGCCATCAACAACGCTTCAGCGACGAGTAACACAAGGTAGACGAATAAACGTGTATCGCCTAGATCGCAAGATGCGATCTAGGCAGCATGATGCTTACCCGGAAGGAAACCCTCGAAGAAGGGGTGGCGATGCGCCTGGTTTGTGTTTGTTGTGAACGATGATTGTTGTTTATTTCATAAACCCTAGATACATATTTATAGTCCTGGGGACTTTCTAATTCAGGCGTGCACCAAACCGTGCACGGGTTAAACTCTAACTTCCAAACTAAGATGCGATCTACTATAATACAAATACACGGGCAATTTAGCCCAAAGTCTCGTGCAAGGCCGCTTCAGAGATCCTCCACGCGTATATCTTCTAAGCCCATCTCCCTTACGGCCTATCTCCTGATTTGGCCAAAATCTGGTGATAACAACTCCTGAAATCTTAAAAAAATTCTTCACGGAGATAAACATACGCGAAACTAACTTATATTACTGAGACGTAGGATGTCACTACTAATCTCATGATCTAGAATAAATCATTATTTTTCTGATTGAGGCTAAAAATAACTCACCACAATGTTCTCAAATTGCACGGAGTTGATGACGATGATGAACGATTCTACATCCCTCTTTGACGGAATCAGTTCTCCTATGACTGGTTGCGGACGCGACAAATCTCCATCGTTGAAATACAAGAAGAAGTTGTACCAGAAGAAGATTGAGAAGAAAATCAGAAAAACATGAACTGAGAAAACCCTATCCGAAATGGGGAAAATGTAGAGGGAAAATATCTCAAATCAATGTGGCAAAAAAACTAGATTGAACGAAATGTAGATGAACATTGTACTTAAGCGTACGAGTACGAGTAATCGACGAATGATTGGAGAAAACCAAGAGGATGAACTGGCGGAGGTTATCGTAGTGCCGTCGTCGCTGGAACTGGCGGGCGTACATTTTTAGATTTGTCGCCCAGGCGATTGTTAGTCAAAGCCGTGTATGCGATTCTCTTTGAGGCGGTTCAATTTAATAACCTCCTAAGGCAGATGTGTTAGTCGATCGCCTTTATTGTCCGTCTCTATTCCCCGCTTCTTTGAGGCGAATAATTTTAATAACAGCCTAAGACAGATATGTTAGACGGTCACTTTTATTGTCCGTCTCAATTGCCCCACTTCTTTCATGCGGGCAGAGTTTATCAGGGTCTTTAAAAGTTTTAGAGTGGTTTGATCCTGGACGACTGTCTGAGGGTGTATCGCATAGTCGGCTTTTAATAACTTGGGACAAAACCGAGTCACCTGGGCAGTCTCTAAGTAGCGAGTTTGTACTAGTGAAAATATGCTAGTGTCGTCGCCCCACTCGTCGAGATCAATCCTGCAACCCGCCGATTGACTAATGCACATACTTCCCCGATCAAGCCAATGTAGTGTTCTTGTTACCTCACCCCCATCACCTAGAGATCTCACTCAATATGAGCGTGGAGATCCTCTGGCCTTCGATCCACCTTTACATGGCCACCTCCATTAGTACCATGGTGAAACCTTGCCAGACGAGGCGAGGCGCTTGATGCACATAGTGGATATTGCGATGCGGTGGCGCCATCAGTGGAACCTCGTCATGGTGACCCCCCTTGCACACAACCGTGCGCAGAGCCGAAGAGCTTGATCGGGGGACTCACGACCAAATGAGAAACATCTTTGGACGGCCACGGTAGGCATCACGCCCCTCGCTTTTGTCAATAAGGACAACCATGGTTGGAGGGCGTGTGCCTTACCTAATTGTCGCCGAATGCCATGGTCCACGCAGGGATTGGCGCCATGGTCGTGGTGGTCAGGTTCTCTCGGACGACTAGCATACCATATCGAGATTGGAGTGGAGATAGGAGAAGTTGCTAGGGCAAGCAAAAAAGGAAACAAGGACGCCCCGTCGAAAGTTGGGTTCCCCGTGTCGCCCACGTGAAGGAGGACACAGGGGTCGGTTGTGTGCCAAATAGATGTCTCATTTCATCGATCTCATGTCTTAAGGTGTATAGCTGTGCATCTGTCGGACAGAGTTTGGAGAATTTCACTGGGTGGTCACGTTTGTGTAACTCCGTGCATAGGCTTGATCGACCTATATACATAATTTTTGAGGTGTGTTTTGGCTTCTCCCTCTCCCCCTCCTAACCACTAAAGTTGAAGGCTGTTCAAAGGGAACTAAAATTTGAAAGCAAGAGCTATAATTTTTAGAATACATAAAATTTACAAGTACCACCGTGCCGTGCATCCAAGCAAGCATGCAAGTAGTATTACTTAAGCGGTGGGTGCCAATGTCATTGTGAAAGGAGAGAGTTTCCTTGGGTCGGTGATGGTGCGGTTCCAGTGCATGTCACTGGCGTTGGCCATCTCCGCCTGCCTCCGGTCAGACTCCAGCGCCTCCCGTTGCCTCGCCTCCAGGGCGCAGAATCTGGTGGCCAGCTCCTTGGGCTCGATCCGGTCGTGCACCGCCCACCACCGAGCGTGCGCCTCGTCGCTGGCGAACCGCTGCAGCCACGGCACGTTCCAGTTGCAGTCGTAGTCGCGGAAGCACAGCCACGGCTTGATACCCAGGTAGTGCATCACGTACGGCTTCTCCTCCTCCTCCGACGTTGCCGATGGCGGCGAGGCGGCGTCATGGCCGTCTCGTTGGTGGTGGTAGTACTTGAGGACGTTGACGGCGCGCGGCAGGCGGTGCCACCAGGTGAAGACCTCGTTGAGGAACCCCTGGTCGCCGCCGTTGTAGGAGCGGACGTCGTCGACGCGCGCCATGAGCATGTCGAAGGTGCAGTTGCAGGGCTCCAGCACCATGACGCCCGAGTTGAAGAGCGTCCGGCAGTTGGCCGTGGCGCTCACCTCCGGCGCGTCGAAGAGGAAGTCGACGCTGCGGAGCACGAGCTGGTCGGCGTCCACGAAGACCACCCTGCGGTAGTCGGTGAGCTGCTGCCACAGCCGGAGCTTGCTGTAGTTCCACTCGTTGTACGAGCCGGGCACGGCGCGCGGGTTGCGGATGCGCTCCATGGCCCGCACCTGCCACCCGGCCGCCGCCAGGCCGGCCCTCTGCTCGGGACCCACGCTGCTGTAGTCCACCAGCGCCACCAGGTCCCTGCTCGTGCCGGACTGCTGCCGGATGCTCTGCGCCAGCGCGATGGCGCCGCACACGTACGCGTCCGACGAGTGCAGCACCGTCGCGTAAGCCTCTCGACGCCGCTTCGACGTCTGATCACGGTGTTCGTCGGGAGTGGGAAGGCGTACGGCGAGGCCGCACGAGCCGACGGGGAGGCGGACGCGGCGGCGGAGGTATGCGGGGCGGGTCGCGTAGAGCGATGCGTGGCCACGGCGGCGGAGGAGGTGCTTGCAGGGGAAGAGGTTGGGGAGAGGGGTGCAGTCGGAAACGACGAGGACCTGCGAGGAATGCACCTCCACGGCGAGCTTGGCGGCGGCGAGCTGTAGATGCAGCCTGGCCACGTCCCTGGTGCTGCTGCTAGTGTTTTCGCAGGGGAGGTTGACGGCGACGAGGTCGAAGCGCTGGCCTCCTAGATGTTCGGGGTCGGGGAGGGTGGGGCACGTGCTGCTGCTGTTGGTGCTCTCGTCGATCCACTCGGGGTACAGTGAGGCCCAGGTGACGACGCTGGTGTCCACAGGCTGCAAACGCACCGCTCGAACTGCCGATGAACCGCCGGTCAGCTTCAGCTTCCTCCACCGCTTCACCTCCGACGGACTGAAGTTGAGCAGAGCCACCGACGCCGCTGCCGTTCTCGTCGTGTCTGACAGGGAAGCGGCGACGCTGCCCCAGTGGACGTGCCGATGTGTGGCGTAGGGGGCGTTGGGAACAGTAATCCTAGGAGCTGGACGATGGTGAAGCTTCAGTATCCGGCCGTAAAGAAGGGTCCTGGTCTTGAGGATGGCCAGCATGAGCAAGGTGGAGGAGACGAAGAGCGCCAAGGTGATCGCCAGCTTCTTCTTCTTGCCGCTCTTTGAGGAGGAGGAGGAGCTCGCCGTCGGCCTCTTCCTTGCAGATGCACCGTCATCTCCTCTGCAAACAATAGGCGCATCATGATCATGCATCAAACCCCAAATGAGTTATTAAGGAGCAACAGGAATTTGGTCGATCGAGAGGGAACTCTTCGTACAGTGTGCGTAGGAATGGCAGGATGGCAGCAGCTCGGTGGCGCTCCGGAGACAAGAGAGCAGCCATTCTCGTTGGCGATCTGGGTTCAGTATTGCAGAACTAGCATGTATGCAGATGGCCCAAATGGCTGGGATACAGTTAAGTCTTTGCGATTGCGTTGCTCTGTCTCTTGTCTATATATGGATCGATGTTTACATGCACGTACAGCGCTTATTCTACATACGTTCTTTAGTTTATCTCCAATTCAGAGTCGGCCATTTGGAGGTCGGAATGCTAGTTAACGAATAAGGGACCATTTGGCATCAGGCGTGAGCTCCGTCGTAGCTAGAGAAGTAGAAGTAGCCCAGCTTTTGTTGATGCATATATTGGAATGAAATGCAGTGAGAGACCTTAGCTTGCTTGCTCAGTCAAGGGGGCTAGGTAGTTGCGGCAGTTGGCACCAGTACAGAAGCAAGTGAGGCAACAAACAAACATAGTATCGTTGAAGAGGTCATCTAGCGCTAGTGACCGATTACATTCATCGATCAAGTACGTATGTACTTGGTACTTGTTCTGGGAATTTCATGTCCCGGTGCTTTTCAGCTTTTGTTTGCTGACAGAACTGCAGGTTGGGTAACAAAACTGTCATTCACCTATCTAGCTGGCACCATCGATTATATATGTCGCTCCTGATTAACTACTGCATCCAGATAGAGATACTAGCAAGTTTGGTTTGATTCGTGTATGGATGACTGTACACGTATTTTAACTTTCCATCCAAATTAAATTCGCCAACTAACTAGTGGATCATGAGCACCTAAATCTACTCACAATTCCTATAAGGCCGTCACCGCTCCTTGAACAAATTTTAAAAGAAAAAAGAAAACGATGAGTTTTTCAGTTGACAATTAGGGCATGTTTGCTTTCTAGCCATAATTTACTTTGTGGCTAGCCCAAAAAATGTGACTTAAAATATTGAAGCCAAACTTTGATAAAAAAATGGCAAAAAAGTTGAGTCTATGAAAAATAAACTATATATGCAATAAAGTGTGGCAAGCTAAAATGTGGAAAAAACCAAACACATGCCAAATAAACTATGGCAGCTAAATTTGGCTTGGCAAATTATTAACATTTTTAGTTAAATAGCATCATCCTAACTAAGTAGCTAGGAAAAGCTCAGTTGGAACCAAGCATATCTCAGTTGCAACCCACTAGTATAACTCACATGACAGCACAAATCGTGATTTAGATCCAACCCTCACCAACCCTAAGGAGTCAACTGAGCTCTAACTTAATTTATATTCGATTTATAATTAGCAAAATCATGAAAAAAACTCAATAAAATCCCTAAACGGCCCTCATTATTAGTGTTCCTAAAAACACCACCTTCAAATAAGTACTCCAAAAGATACACCCTATTTTTTCTTGGTACAAGTGGGAGGCCAAAGCAATGCTGAAAACTACCGAGTTACTCGACTCCCGCCACCGACGGCCTACACTACTGCCACGTCCGCCTCCACCGAGCTGATAGGCCACTCCCCCAAGCCACTATCTCCCCTCCCATACTCAATTTCCACCGAAGACCCCCATCGAGCCATGCCCCCATTTCCACAACCACCAAGCTCTCTCTCCTCCACAATCACATACGCCTCCACCACCTGGCTCTTCCACCCTTCCTCGTCTGTACCGAACCCGCCCCATGCCCGATCTGCTCTCTTCTACGACTCCCTTTCTCTCTGCCGCGCCTACTCCCCGATAGGCAATTTCGCTGAATCGCCGCTCTCTGTCGTTATCTTCGTCAGGTCGCCGCTCTCGTAGTCTTACGACAGGGACGACGATCCCCTGGAAGGTGTCAGAAACACCACTTCCGAGTATGGCGATGTGTAATTCACAGAGTTTGCACAATTTTTTGTTTTGCCACATTATTCAAATTGGATTTGATTTACGCATCGTGTTCTAGGAATCGACGTGTGAATGCGATATTCGGGGTGTGAAAGAAGAGTATAAATATTTTGAGTCAAAGAAAAAAGTTTATTTTCAAAGATCTGAACTGCATAATCAATGATAAGAAGCAGGTCGAAGAGAAGCTAGAGCTAGATCTCGCGAGGCAACTCAGAAGATAGAGGAAGCGATGGAGAAGGTCGAAGAAGATAAAAATAGATCTGAAGAAGAAAATATGCAAATAGATTTTCATTTGGCGGATATTTCCTGTAATCACAAGATCATGGTAGCTGCAACTAGGTTGAAGATGAAAAAGATCACAAAGATATTCTCTCGAGAAGGAAATTTGCCCTACGACATGGATTGGGTACTATTGTTATTCTCATCCAATTTGTAACCACGAAATTAATACTGTTTAGGTGCATGAAGTATTTCAATGTTGTATGGTTGTAGACAACAAAAACTTTAATGGAGCAAATTTTAGTGAAGCTGCTGGAGAAGAGAATCCACTGTCTTCTGTCTTCTCCCTCGCTTTCACTGCAAATTCTGTGTCTCTCCACTTCCAAAGGAGTCAAAATATAGGGGATCCCGAATTTTTGCCACAAACGATCACATGGCTCAGTGAATTAGCAGAAAAGACCACCTGAATGCCAAAAAAGATCACCAGCGTCGTGGCAGCACGGCCCCCAGGTGACACGGCGCACCATGCCGCCGGAGCTTGTGGCAGCATGGTGGTCTTTTTTGGCATTCACACTCGTAGGTGGTCTTTTTTGACAATTCATTGAGTCATGTGGTCTTTTGTGGCAAAAATTTGGGGATCCCCTGGAGATCAAATCTATATCACAGTTTACTTAGAAGTGCATGTGTATTTAAACTCGAATTATAAGATACAATTTCGACAAAATAAAATTGTTACAAAAACTAGAGGTTGCGATGAGAGTCGTTGTCTTTCTTTTTTTCCAGCTGATGACAGTCTGTTCTACATGATTGCTACACAGTAGATTAGAGAGACATGAATGGACCCAAAAAGTTGTACTCTATCCGGCCGACCTTTGGCGTAGGAAATCCATTTCTCCTGTACCCCTGTCAAACCAGCTGAAACTGATAGAATACCAAATTACATACAGCTAGTTAACTCCATACTTCAACGCTGCTTTCTTAAACTCTGACGGCTGTGTCTCAGGGAAATGTCCATTGAGCTTTGACAGTTCAATCAACAAAAAGGCGAATCATTATGCCCTCAAATCAATGTGTCCGTGTTCCTGAACATGCGCAGACTTGCTCCTCTCGCTGAAGTCATGCTACAGCCCGACACCTTTTATATTTTTAGGAAAAAAAATTTGTTTTTTGTTGAGGGCACGACGGGTACAACTACACGAAGAGCATCCTTTGGAAAGATTAGTTCAGCGTAATGCGCGTGACACCCGTGCATATAAAGATGGCAATTTTACTCATAGATATGGATATTTGTGGGTACGTACGTTACTTTTACTAGATAATATCCCGCAGGACTAGATATAAGTTTAAAAAAATGTGATGACGTAGCAAAAAATTCTGAAGTTTTCATGATTTAAAAAATGAAAAAAGGAACAAACATCATGATACATATCGTTGGAATTTCACTATATTACTTTCATGGGCGCCTTCACCAATTACACTCTATACACTTGTAGAAGAAAAAATGAAACTTCGGAGATGCATAGTTACACGCACGACTTCATTTTGGTTGTCCTATATTGGCACCATCTCCTTTTAGTCTTCACCTAAATGGCACCTTTTTTATTGCAATTGATTAAAAAGGAATCATAATGTGGAGCCAAAGAGGTCGGATGCTGTTCCAGACTTCCAGTCATTTATGAAACCAACGGAGGAGTCATTTCTAGATTGATTTCATGAAAGAGCCAAAGAGCATCTTCAAATAAATAACACTAGATCATGAGATGCATTACGATGACTACTGAAAATAAAGCGGTACGAGATTTTACAGGGTGAACAAAGTATCAAATGTAAGTGTGAGCAATTGAAACAGTCATTGTTATAGCGAACATGAACAATAGTTGATCAGTAGTAACTTATCACTCGGATTTCAACAAATAATATTTGTGAGAAATGCGTATGTGGTAACAGAAGTTAAGTAGCAGCACATATTACAGGAATATAAATTAAAGTTGGTGTTTTCCAGTTCTTTATCTAGGAGGAACAATAAGAAAGGAAAGCACACCTTGTTTCAGCTAGAATCGTCACCTGAAGAAAACAACCCATTGTATTTGCAAACCCGAACATGAAGCGATGCTCACGGCGTGCGATAACTGTAATGAGAGTTGAGCCTGGAGGGTTTAGTCTGTACAACTTGCGGTACTCAGATCTACCAATTGGGATTTGGTCATAATAGGAAAGAATAGAAATTAACGGGACAGTTTGACAATCTGGATTTGACATACTAATAGTTACACCTGCATGTTATTCATAAAACATGTGATTCCAGATTAAGTAGATAATGGAATGCAATAGAAATAGAAGAACATGGTTGATACCTGATTAGGGGATTGACATGCAGAATGGTTTCTTCTAATTCATAGAATACAGTAGGAATGTTGAAATTACCAGAGGTGGCTGCAACAACACACTGCAATATGCGCTTATGCTTCATGAAAAAAAGAGCAAATGGGGAGATTGGACTACTGGAGCACCTTGGGTTATTCATAATGACGGCCATGTCTCGAGTATGAAGCCTGACGGTGTTACTTATCTACTGAAATTTTGTGATACCAAGATTGATAATTAAAGTACTTAGCAGAGGACATGTACACAAAATTTTCACCGATGTGAGGTCAAGATTGAATCTGCACTTCAGAATAAACAAAGTTGACTCAGAATCAGAACTTGAAATGTTGAAATCAAGCACGAGATCTCCACACATAGACAACTCATATGAGGTGAAATAAAAAAAATAGTATAAACACGGGCCTCCAGATGCATAAGTCATAACCGATGACCATTCCACTGCAGTAGTAGAGAACGGATGCCCCTCCAACGAACAATCATGCTCTGATCACGTAACGTGAGTCAGTCTCATGGTGTGCGCCGGGCGTGCGTATAGTGACGGAGCTTGCCGGCCAGGCTCTCTGTTTGTGGCGCGGTGACACCTCGCCGGTTTGAGGACTGGACTTGCTGGTCCTTGCCGACCGGATCTAGATCAAGGGGGAAGGGAGCGAGACGAAGATCTGCGGCAGTGTTGTGGTGTCTCGCCTCTCGCCTGGGTCTTTAAAAGGGAAAATAAGGCTGATCAGCTACCTTTTTAGTGGAGATCGTGGACTGGTCGACTCCCTAATTCGATTTCAGATCAACTTCTTGTAGAGTGTTTTGGCTGCAGTTAAGAGGCGATGAGGAAGAGGAACGGAGCAGTCGGAAATTGTGAGGAAATGGCAGCAGGAAGATGAACTGACGAATAGATTAGAGCATTTTCAACAGATGCCCTAAAAGGCACCGGTAAAACCGCGAGTTTAGTGCGCCGGCGCTGAAAAATGCGCTCCAACAGCTTCAACACCGCCTCGCCATTGCGCAGTCAGATGAGCGCGCCATGGAGTCGTGGGCTGTCGCCTTCCCGCAGGATGTCCTCGACAAGCGCGTCTTCTACGCGTAGAAGAAAGCAGAGCAGAGGATGAAGAAGGACACCATTCAAGCGCGCAAGCGGTTCATCGAGGCGCAGGAAGCCAGCCCGTCGATGATCGACGACAACGACGACCGTTGGATGGATATGTTCTTGAGCGAGCCGCCGAAGTCGTCGGAATCGGACTACGACTTCTTCGATTAGATGTTTCTATTGTATACGTTTAATTGTCGTTCTTGTCATTGTTTTATAAACCTATTTTAGTAGTATGTTTGACCCTTATTTTTAATCAATATAGATGCAAAACTAGTTTCTGATGTTGTATGTTAGCACGTATGATAAAACGCTATTTCCGCGCTGTATTTTTTCGTGCTTCTGGAAAACCCACAGACGCATCCGCGCCCAAAAAGAGCAAAAACCGGCCATGTATAAAAAAAATTAGCGCGTCAAAGATGCGCGCGTCTGTTGGAGATGCTCTTAACCAACAGCGGATGGACTAAAGCTCTGCCTAATGTTAAGGTCATGTCGCAAGCCTGGAACGTTGAACCTACTGTACCGCTGCACGGAGGATGACAAGGTCACAACCGACTGGGTAAGTAAAATGGGTGACATGGACTCACCACAGCTAGCTCAGAGAAATCAGATAGTGTGGTGTTCCTATTTAGAGATAAAAGATATAAACACGATATGAACACACTTTTATTTCCGTGGATTGAACTCATCATACCCTACCCGCTAAGTCATGGTAGGGGCACAAATATAGCCTTGTAGCCGTGGGTGTACCCATACATACCCATTTATATTGACATATATACAATACCCATAGAGATCCAATATATAGACAAAACGACCATCAATTGTCATCAAATGTCAATTTGCATTGTAACTCGTCTACTTTTAATGTCTTATGAGTTCTGAGTATGAGATTGTGATTTTAAATTTTAATAACTGTCATGTTGACAACTAATTATTGAGTTGAGATAGTTAAAATTTTCTTTTGTAAAGTATGGTATTGATGAATGTGAAATTGTGAATGACTTGTGTATTTTTTGATCTACCCGCTAGGTACCAAATAGGTACGGGTATCGTCGGGTATGGGTGTGGCTAAAATATATAAACCGTGGGTATAGGTATGAGTAGAATTGTGTAACCACTAACTATACATACTAGACAACACCCCGCGCGTTGCTGCGGGATATTAAAGCCAAACACTTCAAAGTGTTGAGCTGCACTGTTAAATGACAAATAAAAGATAATAGCAAAAATGTCACAAATAATTTGACCTCTAATTATGGCATTGTTGAGCTTTTGCAAATGTATAAGAAGAAGGCTTGTCAATAAAAATTTAGGCTGTGTCGTGAAGTAACTGCCATACTCAATTGATTATTCCAGATTGCGTTAGTTCTACAAACTATAAATACAGAAACTGAGCGACACATGAGGCTTGTCAAACCGATGAAACAATTGTAGTAACTAATTCATTTGTGAAGTTCCATGACATTTTTCCAACAAATGAAGTCTGTGTATGATATTAATTGAAAAGGTACGGTTTCCTTTAGTACCAAGGGCCATCCTTACTACATGAATAATGAAGGCCGTCCTTTACCATTTGTTTGTAAACCTGCTGATGTCTCAAACGAAAGGGATAGTGATATAGACATGTCTGCTCGACAACAGTTAAAGAAATCTGACCTAAGCCTAAGAAATGTTCCTGTTATGGAGAAACTTACATGAATGGTTCATGTGCCATAATTAACTGTAGGAGCATACATAACTGCTTGGTCATGCAAGTACACTCACAATCACTTGTAGAATTCTGGCTAACTTTAAATGTATAAATATAAACCGTGATATATTGTAAAAGATAGAAGCAGACTGAAAGGAAAATAGTTACATCTCCTGAAACAATCTGAAGTTGTTTTTTCTACTACAAACACATTGTTGGGGCTGCATTGCAGCCCCTCTTCTTCTACCTCTCAGCTATCTCTCACAGCTAACTCACGAAGAGAAGAAAGAACACAAGAAATGTTTTTGGTGTCAGCAGTGTGACGCAGCCTGACCTTTTTTCCTTTCTCTATTTCTCTGGTGTGGCTCTAAGTAAACATGCTTACAGATGATTAAATAGACTCACACACTACACGATAGGATGCACACACTCACCCACTACTCCACTAACTCTGAACCCACTAACTCATACACGTACTGCACTAACAGCTCACCTGCTCTTCCTAGATTCGCTCCAGGAAAGGCATTCGCCGGCTAGCATGCATGAACATGCAGTTAGTCATCGCTGGCATGTACAGCAGCTTCTCGCCACTGCTCGGCATCTCGCCATTCTCACCGCTTCGCACGGCCTATAGGCATCTCACCCTGCACACCGGCTGAAGTAACTACATGATCCTAACCAGTACATGCAGATAGAAACAAATAATACTATACTAATTCGTGAACAGCCTCGATATTTTACAGAATTTTGGGCCTCCTTGAGAATTAACGCGGTTGCGACACCTGTTATACTAATTGGGTTGATTTCTTTCCGTGTACACGTTCAGTGCTCTGTAAAACTTCATCTCTCTACCTTTCTTCATACTACTTCAATGTGGGCTGCTTTTGGTGTTTTGGCGTGTGGCTGTAGCGTTGCCAAAAGCAGTCAAAGCGGTGTGCAGGTTCCGACGGTGAATAATCCAAAGCTCCGCTGTTCATCGACACCGACCATCCAGTTTGCATTCCGCCTTGCTGCTTCATGGCCGGAGCGCTGCCCCGCAACCCTCTCCCTGGCGGCCTGGCCACGCCCAGTGCCACCGCACGGTGCCGCGGCTCCGGCGCCTCCCCATCGACGACCCGGCCGCCACCCTGGCGTTTGACTCCGGCAAGAAGATGGTGAGTGCTTGCTACTAGATATCCTCGCCCGGCGCTGCTGCTGCCTGCCTCCTCTCCTCTTCGTAGGCGCTCTGCCTCGAACTCTTTCTCTTCCAAGTCCCATCTATGGAGAAGCCACAAATTTTTTGTTCCTCTTCAATTTCTAAATCCCCCAAACTGAATCCAAAGTACGGAGTACTTGATTTTCTTAGTTTGCTTTTTACAGGTATTAGGCCCAGACGTACTTCCGCTTGGACGGCAAGGTAGATGCGGGTTGGAATTGCGGTCCATGTCGATGTCAACCAGATGTTGGCCAGGGCAAGCCGACGTGGTCACGGACATCCGCGTCGAGCACCGGCTGCCATGGTAGCAAAGGGGAGTAGTAGTAGCGCTAGAGGAGAAGAATTGTGGAGGAGCGCAGGCGAGGGGGGCGGTGGGTAGAGGTGGAGCACGCTCTGCATCGATGGCTGATGCAGCTGCGACGCCGCGAGGACCGTGGACCCGTCTACCTGATCTATTACCCGGGTGAGCTCTCCCCTTTCTCATCTCGGACGAGCTTCTTCGTGACCGGCAGCCTTGCCCTGGGATCAGTCTTCCTCCGACATCGTCGCCGCGCCAGCGCACTCCGACACAAGCGGCCTCGGCACCGAAAGAGGAACACGCGATGCCCGCGGCCATGGACCGCCTCGCGTCGAGAGCCCGGTGGAGGAGCAGGAGGAGGGGGCAAGAAGAACAACAACATGGCTAGCGGACGAGGTCTCGATCGACACTATCAAGCCCTTCCCGGAAAGCTTCTTCAACATCGATCAGAAGGGGTGCCGGAAGGCCGGCATCAGCGCAGGTACGATCTCCTCTGTTTCTGGCATTATCTCTCGGGCTTATCTGCACTATGGTAGAGGTCCGCGTGCAGGTCCAACAAAATCGCCGAGGGAAGGGCCTTAGCCATCTGTTGATGCTGGGCACATCTCCACCAAATTTAGAGAGATGTCAGTAGCCAGTAATGCAATGGTATCGCTGATGCTTGCCAAAGTTGTGACTCCGCCTCCTACTTGCACCAACAGAGCGTACGTTTTTCCATGGTGAGATTTCTATTCATTATTATTTTTTCCTAGGTTAAGGTTATTCCAGACGCCACGTTTTCTCCCTAACTACTGCTATGGTAAGTTTATGTATATTGATTGATGCAACGATTGCCATTGGTATGTACAGAGTAATAAGGATTGATTATGTGAAATTGACAGTAGGGTCAAGACTATAATTCAGACAAACCATGAACTGACTATTCGTGACTACTTGGAGGAGCAAGGTAATGCTAAGACAGCTAAGTTCATATATCTACAGATAGCATCTGCAACCATTGAGTGCTTAAGCTACCCACATGAGTTGATGTGTCTTCAGAAAACACTATAATGGTAGTAAAGCTATATTACCTGTACTTTTCATCAGTAGCTGGTTTCATATTATGCTATGGTCAGTAGTTTCACTTGTGCATCTCATGTATGTACATGTCGTTACATCTAGAACATATGGATTTGGTTTGATATGATGTTGCTACCTACTTAATGCTGACTATTCATGCTATTCTTTTTTGACTGATCGATGGTTACCGTTCATTTACCTAATAATACAGACAGTGCAGTGCTTAGTTTGTATCTGTTATGCAATAACCTGAACTTTTATGTGGCATAACAGTGTTCTGTTTTCCCTTTGATGGAGCTGAGTTATGTTCTGTGGACTTTGCTATAAGCTGGCAGCCGTGTATTGAATAGTAGTGTATTACTTTTATGCTACCTGTGAACAATGTTGTTCTTTGTGCTTTTAATGTGTATAAGCCTTAGCAAATAAAATGCCACTGCCCTCTACATTTTGATCCTGTTTGATTAGAAATTTTCACGGTTCTGAATTTATCCAACTGCGCAGTTATATGAATAAGGGGGCAGTCAGTATTACACATCTATTCAATTTATTGCTAATTATCTCAGTTATTCTATACATAATATTCCAGAGCATGTTTACCTAACATATGCGATGATAAGTGATGTTGACCAAGAGGACGCCTGCGTGTCCACAATCTGCAGCAGTAGATTTGCATTGCCATCACCCGCTGCGTCGCCTACTGTCTCTTCTTGGTGGAGCCGAGTACCGGCGCTTCACCTACGCCATCAAGGTCGCTGTCCCAGCGGCCTGTACAACCATGCTCTCCATATAAATTCTCTCCATCTGCAACAGATCCCCTCCACACCCGTCATTATCACCCTCCCAATCTTGCCTACTCACTATTGACATCTCCTATAGTACCCAGAATAATGGAGAAGACGAAGGAACATAGCGATTGATCAGAACAAGATGGTTGGAAGAAGCTCTATCACCTCACATCGCCTCCATTTGCGACAGAAAATGATTTCAACAGAGAAAGCACTGGAACAACATAAAGAAGAGTAGAAAAAATGATAGGAGAAACATTTTTTGAGTGGTGATGAAAAAATAGATGTAAGCCAGTGTTGTACTTGATCTGAATCTATGAACTCAACCCACTAACCGGCCGGTTACAACTAAGTATGAGGCCCATCAAGTTCGCCCAGTTTTTTCTACTATTTTGTGCGACCATTTTTTTCCTTTGTAAACCTAGAGTACCCTCTCTCTGGCTCCTTATTGTCCTGATCTCACCTATTCTTGCAGCTCCCACGGCGCAGGATCTGAAACTGGTCTATGTTCCAATTCTAGGGAGGCCTCTACTGCTACTCTTCTCCCTGGTTCGCCCCCTTTCTTTGTTTTGTCCTTTCTTTTGTCCTTTTATTTCAGCATGTAGAAGTCTTAAGTCGATGTGGAATTTATATTTAACTATATACACCAAAAAATACACCATCAAGGGCGCACGGTGCTTCTTTCTTCAAGCATTACTCTATTAATTCATCCTTAGTTATTGAATATACAGTGCACCTCAAAAGGATTTGAATGTATGATGTGGGTTTCACCAGAACCTTTCAGAGTTGAGGATGGCTACTGTTGTTATTTCCATAGGACACTTCACTTCCTGCTATATATCAGTTTCTCATTGAAATTTGATATACCCAGATGCTTTACCAACTTCCATGGTTCTATTTGTTAAATATGTTAGAGCAAAGATCTTAAGAAGGGCAGAGCATGGTCCATACTTGAATAGTATACGCATGTTGTAGGCAGTGTACAATACAATTATATGTTGTTATCAATCAGAGTTTCTAATGAAGAATTCTAAACACTTGGTTTTGTGGTTTTGTTGAAAGCAGTGTCCAAGGCAATGATATGCTCTTATCCCTCCTCAAATTTGTTATTGAAGAGTTCTAAGTGCTGTGATGGGGTGCAATATAGCATACCATCAGATTCTTGGTGCTCTACCTCTATGCTTGCATCTGCATCCGTATAAAAATTGACTTTATTTTCAGTAAAGCCTGCAGAGAATAGATAGACAGAGGAAATACTTTTTAATTAGAAAGACACATCTATCTAACCTTATAACAGAAATGGAATGCCAACTTAGGACTCTTTGATTCTGCCAAGTTTGTATTCTACGAGAATTGTCACCTTTCCTTCTTAAAGCCTTCGCATCTGTTTTCAGGTTTTCTATTTTATCTTAGCTATAGTTAACATGAGAAAAACACACGAGAAAATTAAAATACTTGCATCTTAATTTTCTATCTTTTTTTTATATGACGCTAAGTGTGATGTGCATTGTTTTATGCTCAAGTTTTCATGTTCTCTGCTTAGATGACAAATGTGTATTTTAGTGTATCCCAGATAATGTTCTTTCTTGTGTTCTGCACAATACACTCCGCCACCATCTCAGACGAGCCTATATTTTTTTTATATAGATACCAACTTTTACACGAGGCTATTCTTTTTTTTATAGATAGAAACCAAGCAGGTGGAGCTCATGGCGAAGTGTCAGAAGAAAAGGCGCGCATCAACTGCGCCATTGAAGAGTCGATCAAGTCGACCCAATCTATTGCCACCACAAAGGCAGCTCCTCCGTCTAAGGGAAGGAGGTAATCTGCTCTCCTCCAAATATGAAGACGACGAACATGATGCTGATGCTTACCAAGACAAATAATGTACCAGGAAAATTATCTTAGCGTGTCATCCCATTGTCCTCCTCTAGACCTCCAGCTGGCCAATTGTGCGTTGTGTTCTGGGTTTAGCACAATCCATGGCCTCCAATGTACCAGTTCTTATGTTTTCTAACATGGCGAGCTTTGCAATCAAGTCTAGAAACTCGTGCTTGAAATGTATGACTTCTTAAGTTTCTTAACATGGCGAACTGTACAATCTAATAAGTGTGGAAATTGTTGCGTGATATATGGGATAACTGATAGTTTGGTTTCTTTACGTGTGATAGTTTGGTTTCTACACTTGTGAGTTCCAGTAGGTTTATATTTTTAAAAATGTACTTTTAAAAATGTCCTACCTAGCATTGGACTTCACATGTATTTATTTTCTTCTATTTCTCATTCCCAGTTCTTAACTGTTGTTCCGAGATATTTAGCCTTCACTTGTGTGCGCACACCTGTCAGCTTGGAATTCCGAAATTGACCGTTCTTTCTATGTTGACCCTTTGAATAACACATAAAAAAATAGGAAATCCAGTGATGTTTGGGATGACCTTCTGAAGTACTACCTCAGTTTAAAAATATAAGCCTTTTTAAAATGCTACATTTTAAAACAGAGGTAATAGTTCTTTAAAACTCATCTTTACGAAGTTTAGGTTGCCTCCTTGCTTAGAATACCCGAGTTCAGCTGAAGACCAAAGAAGAAGAAGCGCATATCAGTATCAGGTGTGCCAATACGGAGCCTTTTCAATCGGACCTCAACACTGAAACTTTCTGAGTCATCTATGCTTCCTATGAAGGTGAGCAGCTTTGTGACTGCACATATGTCGGCTGCCTAGAGTATGAAAAAGAACAGCCTTGCACAAAGAGTCTATCGGTCGGGGTCGGCCCAACACAGTTGGCAAAGACATCAAAATCATCCTCATTTCCTGTGAACGAAAATATGTGATTTTTCTAAATACTGATTTACGGAAATATCGATTTCCCTGCAAGTAGACATAATCAAGAAGGTTATGCAATGAATTTTTAGACTTCATTTACCAAGTGTGTGTCCTGCTCTAGATACGATGGAATCCAGAGATTGTACTGTCTTATGTATGTTTGATTGTGTAATGAAATTTGCGACGAGATTGAACTTAACATTTAATCTGCATCTACATGGTTGACCAATAGATGATTTATCTAACAATTAGGATCAAAATAATGCTGAAAGCGATGGCATTCAATCAAAACTATGCAAACACTGTAAAAATGCCGTGAGCCCTGCAACCGCCGCCGCGGCGCGGGCCCTGCAACCGCCGCCGCCGCGCGGGCCCTGCTCACCTGCAGGAGATCTGGCCGACTCCCTCCTACCCCGATGCGCCGCCTGGTGGCCGCCGCCACCACGACCCTGCAACCGCTGCCGCCACGCGGGCCCTATAACCGCATCGCCGCGAGCTCGCCTGCGGGAGATCCGGCCGACTCCCTTCCGCCCTGACGCTCCGCTTGGTGGCCGCCGCCGCCTGGAGGGGATTCCGGCCACCGCCACCTGGAGGGGATTCCTGGTGCGCCTGGCAGCTTCGTCCTGCCGGCCAGGTGCGGTGGACAAAATTCATCGAATTACGTAGTTTGTTCATCCAAACAACATTTGGAATTGGTTACAACATTTGATTCCAACAACAATTTCCGAACACATCCAAACAACGGAATCGAATTAGAAGCCAATACATTTCCATCTTGGATTTGGAATTTTAGTCCAATTCAATTCCACACTCTAATTCTATGCATCCAAACACAGCATAAGTGTTTTAAACTTTTTTCTTATCACACACAGATCTCCATTCATGATGTAAGGTGTACACAACATAAGAAATCTTGGTAATAAACATGTGAGCTATTTTACATGCTCATCATCCGGTCTCTAGCACATTTCCATGCCGCTATCTTAACTTGTAGTAGAAATATCTTTTTGTTCTTCATCTTAAAACCCATGTGGTTTAAACAGAAAAATATGCATTACTTCTATCAATTCAGATGTGGTCTTAAAATTATTGATAACATCATATTACACGGTTGGTGCGGCGTGCCGCCGCGCCCATTTCTGCTAGTCAAGATTAAAATGCTAACACACATGTGCACGAAAAGTGGAAGCTAATAATTAAAAAATAAAGGGGATGCCCAAATTCCATACATACAAATCAATTTACTATGCATATTTTCCTCATACAAAGGTATTGCTCCACATCATAAGATATAACTCTATCCGCAGCATACGTCCAGAATTCTTTGAAGAGTTTCCGCAGACCTGGAAGACAACTACTGTAAACTCATTCTATTTAAATTTTTTAAATTACGAACAGGTACACTAACCGAATGTCTTATCATGGACGATAACAACGTATTAAAGGACATATTGAGTAGACGGTGGAGCAAAAATAACCCAGATTGATTTCCAGCTGGGTCTGTTTGATTTTCAGCAAACATCTTGTCTTCATAAATAAAAAACATCTGCAGTTCTGCACAATTAAACATGAGAAGGTCAGGGATTTAGATTGGCATATCGTTACTTCCTTGGATGCAGTGGCTATCATAAATCAAAGAAATATTAAAAATTGTAAATTCGTAATGTAATCATAGATCCATACTTCACCTGCAACATCAGTTGAACCTTGAATTTATCTACATCAACATCAGAGACACAAATCGTTCAACGAATATAGGATTGAGGAGGACAGAGCAGAGAGAAGGGTGCATAAATCAGGAGGCGATGCATAGTGCTGCAACTTCGTTGCCGGTTCTCGCCGGCCGACATTCCGGCATGAGATTTGTAAGGAATGAGCTGAGCTATCGGAGACACCGCTCCCGTCGCCACCCCGAGGCGACCGGGGCGCCCCCCTCCCCCGCCAACTTCCGCCGCCTCCCCTCCTCCCCTGCCGCCGCCGCCGGCGCGAGCCGCCGGGCAAAGCCTGCGCGGTGCTGGCGGCGGCGGAGCTCCTCTTCTCCGTGTGCTTGGAGGCCCGACGGGGCGGCATCCTCCTTGCAGCGTTGAAGCGCGGCGGCGCCGGCTCCGGCCGAGGTCGCGGGCGGCGGAGCGTGCGGTCGCGGCGGCGCCTCTTCGCCCCTCGTCGCGCCTCTGGCCGTCCTCCTCCCGCACGTCAGGCGGGCCCGTCGGGGCAGGTCGCGGCCTCACGGTGGGGGGGCGCTGCGGCGTCGGTTCCCGGCCGGCGCTGGTTGGGCTCTGCCCGGCGGCAGCTCGGATGCTGGCAGCGATGATGCTGCTCTGGCCACCGGCGGCCACGGGCTTGAGCCCTAGGGTTTCGGCCAGATCTGGGTTTGTGGGCCCAGATCTGGGCCTGGCAGGCGGCTCGGCCCGATCTGGGCTTGTGGGCTCAGATCTGGGCCCGGCAGGGCCTGGCCGGATCCTCTAGATCTGAGGGTGGCCTGGGGTGCGCACCTGCGTGCCCGACGCGCCACCTCCGCCGCTGTCCGCCGGTTGCATTCGGGTTGGCCCTAGGCCATGCGGGCCTGGACCTTTCCCTGGCCGTCTTCGAGGTTGTTGGCGGTCTGTTTCTTCCGCAGACTCCGGCAGTCCTCCGTCGCTGCGGGCGGCGTTTCGGAATCGTTGGGGCAATGTCCTCGCCAGCTATCTGGGACGCGGTCCCTGGGCCGGCTCTGTATCGCGCAGCTTCTCCGGCGGCTGCGGTATTTTTTCCCTCCATCTAGCTTAGGCGTGTTTGTGCAGGTGCTCACACGTTGGGGATGGTGTGGCCGCCGTGGTGCCTCCGACCTAGCGTCGTGGATTCTGGGCTTGGCCGGACTACGCCAGCCATCGTGTTCCTCCCTGCGGTTGATTCTAGCTGGGGCTAGTTCAAGTTGCGTCATAGCTTGGAGGTGCGGTAGTGATCTCCGCCTTGTCCGCACTACGTCCTCGCGTCGGCGTCCGGATTTTCTATACGGGTTTGGGCCTCGACGAAAGTCGCGCATGTCTCTGGCCTGTGCCGGCGACGGCGTCACCTGCGGGTGTCGTGCCCTTGTTGAAGGCGTCCCGATGTTGGCCCTCCGGTTCGAATTGATGGATTCCATCCCTCCGCCCCAATTTGCTCCTCTTGGAGGCCTCCTTCATGTAAGCTTCTCTGGTAGTGCCTTGTGGAACACCGTGTGGTGTCGCAGCCCTCTCACAACGTCGGCCTGGCTGCTTTTACACGGTTTGCTGCGGTAGCTGATTTCCTTCCTAGCGCCTTGGGGGGCTTTGCTAGGTCGGCGTCTGGTCGCAGCTCTTGCCGGTGTGTCTATCCCAACGCCGGGGGATGACGTTGTGTGTTTGGTCTGGACCTAGCCCGAGCTCCATGGGTGGTGGTTCTCGGGTCTGGGTGAAAACTTTGCAGGTCCTTATCTGCCGACGACGATGACGCATTCTTGCGCCATTCACCTTCTTGGAGGCGTCACCGCAAGACCCTCCCTCCTTTGGTTCCTCAAGCTCTGACAGGTGGCCGGCCCGTCGCTGAGTTCCCCCTTTGAGTTGCAGTCTCGGTGCGGTGGAGGTTTGTTGGCGTGGATACGGTCGCGATCGCTCCGGTGCAACAGAAGACAAGGCTCCCTCTTCCTGGATCATATGGCGCTTCGGCTTGCTTGTATGTGTTGTCTTTTGTTGCGGTTTGGGTTGTGCGCTTGGCGCGTGTGTGTTGTAATCTTGCTGTAACTCCTGGCCGGTTGATGGCTTCGTTAATTCAAAGCCGGGCTCACTTCGAGCCTTCCGTTTAAAAGATTTGTAAGGAATCAAGCTCAAGAGTGCATGAAAACCAACCAAAGGCGGGGAGTGATGTTTTGGCACATGGGAGCGTATGCTCCCTTTATTTTAAAATACATGTTAGACACATTTTAAAATGTCAAAAAAATTGAAACAAAAAATTCACACGTACATCTTCATGTGCTACGCGCTCACAAAGTCGTTTCATGAAAAATCGACATGTCATGTGGCGTGTGTAAAAAGATAAAATTCGGTGCTGAAACAAAGACTTGTCACAAGATAAATTTTCTCTTTTTCGCTTAGACTACAAAAAATATCATTTTTTCGTGAAACTTGACGAATACACATATATTATGGAGATGTACATGTAAATTTTTTGTCAAAATTTTTTAACACTTGGAAATATGTTTTTATGGTAGAGAAATCATACGCACCCGGGAGCCGAATTGAGTTTCTGCCAAAGGCGTGGTGGCCTTGGACTGCTAGAAGAGAATCACGGGGAGCAGCTGGTATAGGGATGGGTAGGGGCACAGATCTCATCTAATATGGGGATGACGGAACGGGTGTACCTCGGCTGCTTAAATAGTGGAAAGAACAAATCCATCTGTTAACATGTGATGCTTCGTTGGAGAAGATGAAAAGGGAGAAATTAAATTGTTCAGTTTCATCTGCATTTGTGAGAGAATAAGATGACAGAGGAGATGGAACGGCGCAACCTTTCTGCATTTCGTGAAGAGTAACTGTAGTCTGCGCAGCAGAGGAGCGTCAAGCTAAACAAAGTTAATCGTGGCAGAAATAAAAGATAAGAAGTTGGATGCAAATTGCTGAGGTGGATGACTGATGATGTGGCATACTTGCATGTTGAAAGAAATCATGTAATGGGGTCTCCTATTTAGAGATAAAAGATATGGATATGGTATCATTATACCATGCCTATAGCCTACCTGTTGCCATCCTTGGCAGCACAGTTTGAGGCTGCGGGCGTAGCTCGCCCCATGGGGCAGTTATTTTTTCCTGTCTTCTTTTGATTTTTGCTCTTTCTTTTAATTTTATTTGGTTTTTACGTGTAGTGTCAAGCCAAAGAATATATGACGTCTACTATTCTGTGAATTACAATAATATTGTGCGAAAGGTACACGAGGATTTAAATAAAGTTCATTGAAATATGTCGACATGGAATAAAGATTGGAAGTTATAGACGAGAGAAATTTATGTGTAGTATCAAACGGTTGAAAAGATTTTAATACACAACAACTTTCTACCTTATGTTTGAAGATTTTTTATGTATACTTTGAGCCTTTTTTGTATGAACAATTTTATAATATACAAAGTCAATATTTACTACCTCATGAACATTATTATGGACATGTATGGACATTTATACATATATGCATGAACATTCATTCATACGCATACGGACAATGTTTTTATCATATGCATAGAAACCGCTTTCGTTCCAACTTATGTTGGATACATATGAGCATTTACACGGAGACATATGGATAATTTTTTTTTGACAATCAATATCACATATATTCATAGTAACAAATAGTACATGATAGAGATACATGAACTGACTCCAACGATTACAAAATAAAGTCTAAAAGATAATAACAAATTTTCGAGGTCTTGAAATTATTTCTTCTTCTGAAACCCAGTCTTGTACTTTTCTGAAGGCAACCAAAGATAGATAACGAATCATAGACCTGTAAATACCGACGAAAGTGCTCTCATAATTATTTGAGCGCAATGCCAAGGCTGCATGCATGCATGCAAGCATTAAAGCAGTCATTCAACATCGGGAAGAGTACCAACACCAGTATATCAGGGAATAACAATCAACTAGCTTTGACGTCGCGGATGGAGAGCCGAGAGTACGAATCACCGTTGTTGAGGACGTAGCAGCCGTGACAAAAACTGCGAGGATAATCCTTCTCACGGCAACGACGACAAAAGATCCAGAATCGATCTGGCGAAGCAAGATCTGAGGGTCCATACCTAGCTGATTGTAATCTTTCAACACCACCATTGACGTCGGGAAGGAGATCTCATCGTCGAACGAAAGCCCGAAGATCAATTATTGCAGACGATGCTGTCTCCATTGAGGGGAAACCAACAAGAAGACGACTACTAGAATCCTAACATAATCTACTGAAAACACTACTTTTATTGGAAACTCCACGCATAGATCGGGTTCTCCACTCCTCCTGATGCCGGCGAAGCCGATCGGAGGAGGGGGAACCGATCTATGGAGGAGGCTAAAGTGGAGGCGGCGGCTGTCTTTGTTGCTTTCGCGTAAACCTAATTCTTCTTCCGCATGTCGTTGTTGGAGATATGCCCAAAAGGCAATAATAAATGGTTATTATATATCTTTGTGTTTATGATAATGTTTACATACCATGCTATAACTGTATTAACAGAAACATCGATACATGTGTGTTATGTGAACAACAAGGAGTCCCTAGTAAGCTTCTTGTATAACTAGCTTGTTGATTAATAGATGATCATAGTTTCATGATCATGAACATTGGATGTTATTAATAACAAGGTTATGTCATTATGTGAATGATGTAATGGACACACCCAATTAAGCGTAGCATAAGATCACGTCATTAAGTTATTTGCTATAAGCTTTCGATACATAGTTACCTAGTCCTTTCGACCATGAGATCATATAAATCACTTATACCAGAAGGGTACTTTGATTACATCAAACGCCACTGCGTAAATGGGTGGTTATAAAGGTGGGATTAAGTATTCGGAAAGTATGAGTTGAGACATATGGATCAACAGTGGGATTTGTCCATCCCGATGACGGATAGATATACTCTGGGCCCTCTCGGTGGAATGTCGTCTAAATTAGCTTGCAAGCATATGAATGGTTCATAAGAGACCACATACCACGGTACGAGTAAAGAGTACTTGTCGGAGACGAGGTTGAACGAGGTATAGAGATACCGATGATCAAACCTCGGACAAGTAAAATATCACGTGACAAAGGGAATCGGTATCGTATGTGAATGGTTCAGTCGATCACTAAAGTCATCGTTGAATATGTGGGAGCCATTATGGATCTCCAGATCTCGCTATTGGTTATTAGTCACAGAAAGGTCTCAATCATGTCTGCATAGTTCGCGAACCGTAGGGTGACACACTTAAGGTTTGATGTCGTTTAAGTAGATATGGAATATGGAATGGAGTTCGAAGTTTTGTTCGGAGTCTCGGATGGGATCCAGGACATCACGAGGAGGTCCGGAATGGTCCGGAGAATAAGATTCATATATAGGAAGTCATACTCCAAGTTTGGGAATGATCCGGTGCATTTATGGCAGGTTCTAGAAGGTTCTACAAAAGTCCGGAAGAAATCACCATGGAAAGTGGAGTCCCGGAGGGACTCTGACAAGGGATTAACTCGTCAATGCCTACAAATAGTAGACTAGGGTTTCATTGGATGTAGAGGGCAAGTAGATCTCGAAGGTTTCAGCACG
>NC_061514.1:164036647-164086701 GCF_022539505.1 Lolium rigidum
CAACAAGACAACACAACCTTAGAACTTTCTCGTCATCGTCCCAGGTGTCAATGCAGCATGAACCCACTATCGAGCATAAATACTCCCTCTTGGAGTTAAAAGTAAAAACTTGGCCGAGCCTCTACTAGAAACGGAGAGCATGCAAGATCATAAACAACACATATGTAATAACTTGATAATTAACATGACATGGTATTCTCTATCCATCGGATCCCGACAAACACAACATATAGAATTACATATAGATGATCTTGATCATGTTAGGCAGCTCACAAGATCCAACAATGAAGCACAATGAGGAGAAGACAACCATCTAGCTACTGCTATGGACCCATAGTCCAGGGGTAGACTACTCACTCATCACTCCGGAGGTGACCATGGCGGTGTAGAGTCCTCCGGGAGATGAATCCCCTCTCCGGCAGGGTGCCGGAGGCGATCTCCTGGATCCCCCGAGATGGGATCGGCGGCGACGGCGTCTCAGTAAGATTTTCCGTATCGTGGCTCTCGGTACTGGGGGTTTCGTCACGGAGGCTTTAAGTAGGCGGAAGGGCAAGTCAAGAGGCGGCACGGGGGCCCACACCATAGGCCGGCGCGGCCAGGGGTGGGGCCGCGCCGCCCTAGGGTTTGGCCACCCCGTGGCCCCTCTTCGTCTCGTCTTCGGACTTCTGGAAGCTTCGTGGAAAAATAGGCCCCCGGGCTTTGATTTCGTCCAATTCCGAGAATATTTCGTTACTAGGATTTCGAAACCAAAAACAGCGAGAAAACAAGAATCGGCACTTCGGCATCTTGTTAATAGGTTAGTTCCGGAAAATGCACGAATATGACATAAAGTGTGCATAAAACATGTAGGTATTATCAATAATATGGCATAGAACATAAGAAATTATCGATACGTCGGAGACGTATCAAGCATCCCCAAGCTTAGTTCTCGCTCGTCCCGAGCAGGTAAAACGATAACAAAGATAATTTCTGAAGTGATATGCCATCATAACCTTGATCATACTATTTGTAAACATATGTAGTGGATGCAGCGATCAAAACAATGGTGATGACATGAGTAAACAAGTGAATCATAAAGCAAAGACTTTTCATGAATAGTACTTCAAGACAAGTATTAATAAGTCTTGCATAAGAGTTAACTCATAAAGCAATAAATCAAAGTAAAGGTATTGAAGCAACACAAATGAAGATTAAGTTTCAGCGGTTGCTTTCAACTTGTAACATGTATATCTCATGGATAATAGTCAACATAGAGTAATATAACAAGTACAATATGCAAGTATGTAGGAATCAATGCACGGTTCACACAAGTGTTTGCTTCTTGAGGTGGAGAGAGATAGGTGAACTGACTCAACATAAAAGTAAAGAGAATGGTCCTTCAAAGAGGAAAGCATCGATTGCTATATTTGTGCTAGAGCTTTTGTTTTGAAAACATGAAACAATTTTGTCAACGGTAGTAATAAAGCATATGAGTTATGTACATTATATCTTACAAGTTGCAAGTCTCATGCATAGTATACTAATAGTGCCCGCACCTTGTCCTAATTAACTTGGACTACCGGATCTTTGCAATGCACATGTTTTGACCAAGTGTCACAATGGGGTACCTCCATGCCGCTCGTACAAAGGTCTAAGGAGAAAGCTCGCATTTTGGATTTCTCGCTTTTGATTATTCTCAACTTAGACATCCATACCGGGACAACATGGACAACGAGATAATGGACTCCTCTTTTATGCATAAGCATGTGGCAACAATTATTATTCTCATATGAGATTGAGGATATGTGTCCAAACTGAAACTTCCACCATGAATCATGGCTTTAGTTAGCGGCCCAAAGTTCTTCTCTAACAATATGCATGCTCCAACCATGAAGGTGGTAGATCTCTCTTGCTTCAGACAAGACGGACATGCATAGCAACTCACATGATATCCAACAAGGAATAGTTGATGGCGTCCCCAGAAGCATGGTTACCGCTCAACAAGCAACTTAATAAGAGATAAAGTGCATAAGTACATATTCAATACTACAATAGGTTTTAAGCTATTTGTCCCATGAGCTATATATTGCAAAGGTGAATGATGGAATTTTAAAGGTAGCACTCAAGCAATTTACTTTGGAATGGCGGATAAATACCATGTAGTAGGTAGGTATGGTGGACACAAATGGCATAGTGGTTGGCTCAAGTATTTGGGATGCATGAGAAGTATTCCCTCTCGATACAAGGTTTAGGCTAGCAAGGTTATTTGAAACAAACACAAGGATGAACGGTACAGACAAAACTCACATAAAAGACATATGGTAAACATTATAAGACTCCATACCGTCTTCCTTGTTGTTCAAAACTCAATACTAGATGTTATCTAGACTCTAGAGAAACCAAATATGCAAACCAAATTAGCAAGCTCTAAGTATTTCTTCATTAATGGGTGCAAAGTATATGATGCAAGAGCTTAAACATGAGCACAACAATTGCCAAGTATCAAATTATCCAAGACATTTTAGAGTTACTACATGTAGCATTTTCCAATTCCAACCATATAACAATTTAACGAAGGAGAAACTTCGCCATGAATACTATGAGTAGAGCCTAAGGACATATTTGTCCATATGCAACAGCGGAGCGTGTCTCTCTCCCATAAAGTGAATTCTAGGATCCATTTTATTCAAACAAAACAAAAACAAAAACAAACCGACGCTCCAAGCAAAGTGCATAAGATGTGGCCGAATAAAAATATAGTTTCGGGGAGGAACCTGATAATGTTGTTGATGAAGAAGGGGATGCCTTGGGCATCCCCAAGCTTAGACGCTTGAGTCTTCTTAATATATGCAGGGGTGAACCACCGGGGCATCCCCAAGCTTAGAGCTTTCACTCTCCTTGATCATATTGCATCATACTCCTCTCTTGATCCTTGAAAACTTCCTCCACACCAAACTCGAAACAACTCATTAGAGGGTTAGTGCATAATAAAAATTCACATGTTCAGAGGTGACACAATCATTCTTAACACTTCTGGACATTGCATAAAGCTACTGGACATTAGTGGATCAAAGAAATTCATCCAACATAGCAAAAGAGGCAATGCGAAATAAAAGACAGAATCTGTCAAAACAGAACAGTCCGTAAAGATGGATTTTATTAGGCCACCAGACTTGCTCAAACGAAAATCCTCAAATTGAATGAAAGTTGCGTACATATCTGAGGATCACTCACGTAAATTGGCATAATTTTCTGAGTTACCTACAGAGAATTAGACCCAGATTCGTGACAGCAAAGAAATCTGTTTCTGCGCAGTAATCCAAATCTAGTACTTACTTTTCTATCAAAGACTTTACTTGGCACAACAAAACATAAAACTAAGATAAGGAGAGGTTGCTACAGTAGTAAACAACTTCCAAGACACAAAATAAAAACAAAGTACTGTAGGTAAAAACATGGGTTGTCTCCCATAAGCGCTTTTCTTTAACGCCTTTCAGCTAGGCGCAGAAAGTGTTTCTCAAGTAACATCAAGAGATGAAGCATCAACATCATAATTTGTTCTAATAATAGAATCATAAGGTAACTTCATTCTCTTTCTAGGGAAGTGAGAGGAAATTGATATTTAATATTACCTTCCTTCATATCAATAGTAGCACCAACAGTTCGAAGAAAAGGTCTTCCCAATATAATGGGGCAAGATGCATTGCATTCAATATCCAAGACAACAAAATCAACGGGGACAAGGTTATTGTTAACCATAATATGAACATTATCAACTTTCCCCAAAGGTTTCTTTTTAGCATTATCAGCGAGATTAACATCCAAATAACAATTCTTCAATGGTGGCAAGTCAAACATATCATAGACTTTTTTAGGCATAACGAAATACTTGCACCAAGATCACATAAGGCATTACAATCAAAATCTTTGACTCTCATTTTAATGATGGGCTCCCAACCATCCTCTAGCTTTCTAGGAATAGAAGTTTCAAGTTTTAGTTTCTCTTCTCTAGCTTTTATGAGAGCATTTGTAATATGTTTTGTGAAAGCCAAATTTATAGCGCTAGCATTGGGACTCTTAGCAAGTTTTTGCAAGAACTTTATAACTTCAGAGATGTGGCAATCATCAAAATCTAAATCATTACAATCTAAAGCAATGGGATTATCATCCCCAAGGTTGGAAAAAATTTCAGCAGCTTTATCACAAGCGGCTTCAGCAGCTTTAGCAGTTTCGAGTAATTTTGCGCGCTTTGCACTAGGAGTAGAAGCATTGCCAACACCAATTATTTTACCATTGATAGT
This sequence comes from Lolium rigidum, assembly GCF_022539505.1. Taxonomy (NCBI): domain Eukaryota; kingdom Viridiplantae; phylum Streptophyta; class Magnoliopsida; order Poales; family Poaceae; genus Lolium; species Lolium rigidum. Next base: position 164,040,928 of record NC_061514.1, read on the forward strand.
AGGAGGTGCAGCAACATATGAATCATTAGCATTGCTAGTGGTGGTAATAGTCCAAACTTTAGCTACATTTTCCTTTTTAGCTAGTTTTTCATTTTCTTCTCTATCCCACCTAGCACGCAGCTTCAGCCATTAATCTTATATTCTCATTAATTCTAACTTGGATGGCATTTGCTGTAGTAACAATTTTATTTTCAATATCCCTATTAGGCATAACTTTCGATTTCAAAAGATCAACATCGGAGGCAAGACTATCAACTCTAGAAACAAGAATATCAATTTTATTGAGCTTTTCCTCAACATGATTTGTTAAAGGCAGTTTGTGTACTAATAAATTCTTTAAGCATGGCCTCAAGTCCAGGGGGTGTATTCCTATTATTGTTGTAAGAATTCCCATAAGAATTAGCATAACCGTTACCATTATTATAAGGATATGGCCTATAGTTATTGCTAGAATTGTTCCGATAAGCATTGTTGTTGAAATTATTATTTTTAATGAAGTTTACATCAACATGTTCTTCTTGGGCAACCAATGAAGCTAATGGAACATTATTAGGATCAACATTAGTCCTATCATTCGCAAGCATAGACATAATAGCATCAACCTTATCATTCAAGGAAGAGGATTCTTCAACAGAATTTACCTTCTTACCTTGTGGAGCTCTTTCCGTGTGCCATTCGGAGTAATTAACCATCATATTATCAAGGAGCTTTGTTGCTTCACCAAGAGTGATGGACATAAAGGTACCTCCAGCAGCTGAATCCAATAAATTCCGCGAAGAAAAATTTAGTCCCGCATAGAAGGTTTGGATGATCATCCAAGTAGTCGATCCATGGGTTGGGCAATTTTTAACCGAGAGATTTCATTCTTTCCCAAGCTTGAGCAACATGTTCAGTATCTAATTGTTTGAAATTCATTATGCTACTCCTCAAAGATATAATTTTAGCAGGGGGATAATATCTACCAATAAAAGCATCCTTGCATTTAGTCCATGAATCAATACTATTCTTAGGCAGAGATAGCAACCAATCTTTAGCTCTTCCTCTTAATGAGAAAGGAAACAATTTTAATTTTATAATGTCACCATCTACATCTTTATATTTTTGAATTTCACATAGTTCAACAAAATTATTGAGATGGGCAGCAGCATCATCAGAACTAACACCAGAGAATTGCTCTCTCATGACAAGATTAAGTAAAGCAGGTTTAATTTCAAAGAATTCCGCTGTAGTAGCAGGTGGAGCAATAGGTGTGCATAATAAATCATTATTATTTGTGCTAGTGAAGTCACACAACTTAGTATTTTCAGGGTTGGCCATTTTAGCAATAGTAAATAAAACAAACTAGATAAAGTAAATGCAAGTAAACTAATTTTTTTGTGTTTTTGATATAGCAAACAAGACAGTAAATAAAGTAAAGCTAGCAACTAATTTTTTTGTGTTTTAATATAAGTGCAGCAAACAAAGTAGTAAATAAAATAAAGCAAGACAAAAACAAAGTAAAGAGATTGAGAAGTGGAGACTCCCCTTGCAGCGTGTCTTGATCTCCCCGGCAACGGCGCCAGAAATTTGCTTGATGCGCGTGGTTGACGTATTATCTTTTCGTTCGACACGCGTCCGTTGGGAACCCCAAGAGGAAGGTGTGATGCGCACAGCGGCAAGTTTCCCTCAGTAAGAAACCAAGGTTTAATCGGACCAGTAGGAGTCAAGAAGCACGTTGAAGGTTGATGGCGGCGGGATGTAGTGCGGCGCAACACCGGAGATTCCGGCGCCAACGTGGAACCCGCACAACACAACCAAAGTACTTTGCCCCAACGAAACAGATGAGGTTGTCAATCTCACCGGCTTGCTGTAACAAAGGATTAACCGTATTGTGTGGAAGATGATTGTTTGCAGAGAAAACAGTAAAAACAAGTATTGCAGACAGATTTGTATTTCAAGTATTAAAGAATGGACCGGGGTCCACAGTTCACTAGAGGTGTCTCTCCCATAAGATAAAAGCATGTTGGGTGAACAAATTACAGTCGGGCAATTGACAAATAGAGAGAGCATAACAATGCACATACATGACATGATAAGTATAGTGAGATTTAATTGGGCATTACGACAAAGTACATAGACCGCCATCCAATCGCATCTATGCCTAAAAAGTCCACCTTCGAGGTTATCATCCGAACCCCTCCGGTATTAAGTTGCTAACAACGAGACAATTGCATTAAGTATGGTGCGTAATGTAATCAACAACTACATCCTCGGACATAGCGCCAATGTTTTATCCCTAGTGGCAACAAGCACAACACAACCTTAGAACTTTCGTCACATCGTCCCAGGTGTCAATGCGGGCATGAACCCACTATCGAGCATAAATACTCCCTCTTGGAGTTAAAAGTAAAAACTTGGCAGAGCCTCTACTAGAAACGGAGAGCATGCAAGATCATAAACAACACATATGTAATAACTTGATAATTAACATGACATGGTATTCTCTATCCATCGGATCCCGACAAACACAACATATAGAATTACATATAGATGATCTTGATCATGTTAGGCAGCTCACAAGATCCAACAATGAAGCACAATGAGGAGAAGACAACCATCTAGCTACTGCTATGGACCCATAGTCCAGGGGTAGACTACTCACTCATCACTCCGGAGGCGACCATGGCGGTGTAGAGTCCTCCGGGAGATGAATCCCCTCTCCGGCAGGGTGCCGGAGGCGATCTCCTGGATCCCCCGAGATGGGATCGGCGGCGACGGCGTCTCGGCAAGGTTTTCCGTATCGTGGCTCTCGGTACGGGGGGTTTCGTCACGGAGGCTTTAAGTAGGCGGAAGGGCAAGTCAAGAGGCGGCACGGGGGCCCACACCATAGGCCGGCGCGGCCGGGGGTGGGGCCGCGCCGCCCTAGGGTTTGGCCACCCCGTGGCCCCTCTTCGTCTCGTCTTCGGACTTCCGGAAGCTTCGTGGAAAAATAGGCCCCTGGGCTTTGATTTCGTCCAATTCCGAGAATATTTCGTTACTAGGATTTACGAAACCAAAAACGACAGAACAAAGCAATCGGCACTTCGGCATCTTGTTAATAGGTTAGTTCCAGAAAATGCACGAATATGACATAAAGTGTGCATAAAACATGTAGGTATTATCAATAATATGGCATAGAACATAAGAAATTATCGATACGTCGGAGACGTATCAGGAATTCTTTTCACTATGAAGTAAAAGACAAAAGTGTTTGTTAATGTTACTTGCTTATTTCCAAGAAATTGTTTTCTAGCAAAGTATTTGAGTGGGAGGACAATACAACTTGATAAGGTTGATGAACCTGAGCAAAATGATCAGAGTAGTGCAGCATCGGAAATGGTTCCGGAAGCGGCCACGACGATCATGGCTCCCATGACTACAAAATGTTTTAGCCATGGAGATCGAAGTACATATTGAACCTTGTAGGTATGGTTTACTTTGTGATCAAATAAATGATTTGTGGACAAAGGATTGTTTTTGAACAATGATAAATCAACTACATACAAAGAAGTTATGATGGGCCCTAATTCCGTTAAAATGGCTATGCGCCATGAAATCCAATATAGATGAATACTTTTTGAAAGTAAATGGATCTATAATATTGATGGACTTGGATGAAATATCCTTGAAGAAGCTCAACTTGTCGAAAAGTTGTTTACGACAAAGTTCAAAGAGTTGACTGCGATAAGATTAGATCTTCCGTAGCAATGCTTATAGTCTATGTGGATTATTCTAGTAATCGCTACATATTTCTTTATGAGATATGATAGTAGGATGGCAAAATACATTACTTAACAGAAGTATGTATTAAAGGTGTATACAAGATACAAACCAAGAGTTTTGCTAATCCATGGAATACTAGATAGGTATACGAACTTCAATTGAATGAAGTGAGTATCACGGAGTTGGAATCTTCACCGGATGAAATTAAGTGGGAGCGCTGAGACATATTTTAAATACTTTATGTAGATGACATATAGTTGGTTATAAATGATGTAATTATATACTTGATTAAAAGGTTTCATTGAGAAATTAATTTCAATGAAAGGATATGGACTGAAACAAATTTAGTGTCAAGATCTATGAAGATAGATTGAAACACATAATAAGTTTAAGTCAAAGTACATAGAATGGATATTGAAGTAGTTCAATATAGAAATATTAAGAAGGTGTTCTTTTCATGCGAAGGTTTAACAAGACTTGAGTGTATTTGACATTCGATGAGTAAAAACACATGAGTGATTTTAGATCACGAATAATATGTACAAAATCAGATGTCCTATGCTCTAAAAAGTTAGGAGCATATACCAGAATGATTCATATGATGATCATTGGACAAACAGTAAGAATATCCCTGTGTGCTTTAGAAGAACCAAGGATACATATATAGTTTTATATGGGGTAATGACAAACAAATCGCTGTAAGGTGTTGCACCGATATTGTTTAATCACATATAAAAATGAAATTCAAATCTCAATTAGGCTAAGTGTTGTTTTAAAGCTAGCACAATGCTAGATTTAGAAGAGTTCTAAATATTGTGACGGATTCTACAAACGAAGGCAGAATATGTCATTGTTTTGACAATGACTGGGGATGTTAAGTCAAGAAGTTCTTTGAGAATTTGGTGTAGTTCGATAGTGTCAGAACTTTGAAGCTATATTGTGTATGACAATATTAGTGACATATTTTCAGACCGCGAAATTAAGGTTCCACCAGAAGACCAAACATATTTAATGCCGACTCATTTGGAAAAGAGTGATGCATGAAGACGCAAATGAATTGCAAAATACATACGGTTCTGAGCATGTCAGGTCCGTTGGCTAAAACTTCTCCCGTGAACAAAACATGATAAAGCACCGGAAGGCCAAGGTGTTATATCTTTACAAATGTAAACTAGATTATTGACTCTAGTGCAAGTGGGAGACTGTTGGAGATATGCCCAAGAGGCAATAATAAATGGTTATTATATATCTTTGTGTTTATGATAATGTTTACATACCATGCTATAATTGTATTAACCGAAACATTGATACATGTGTGTTATGTGAACAACAAGGAGTCCCTAGTAAGCTTCTTGTATAACTAGCTTGTTGATTAATAGATGATCATAGTTTCATGATCATGAACATTGGATGTTATTAATAACAAGGTTATGTCATTATGTGAATGATGTAATGGACACACCCAATTAAGCGTAGCATAAGATCACGTCATTAAGTTATTTGCTATAAGCTTTCGATACATAGTTACCTAGTCCTTTCGACCATGAGATCATATAAATCACTTATACCGGAAGGGTACTTTGATTACATCAAACGCCACTGCGTAAATGGGTGGTTATAAAGGTGGGATTAAGTATTCGGAAAGTATGAGTTGAGGCATATGGATCAACAGTGGGATTTGTCCATCCCGATGACGGATAGATATACTCGGGCCCTCTCGGTGGAATGTCGTCTAAATTAGCTTGCAAGCATATGAATGGTTCATAAGAGACCACATACCACGGTACGAGTAAAGAGTACTTGTCGGAGACGAGGTTGAACGAGGTATAGAGATACCGATGATCAAACCTCGGACAAGTAAAATATCGCGTGACAAAGGGAATCGGTATCGTATGTGAATGGTTCAGTCGATCACTAAAGTCATCGTTTAATATGTGGGAGCCATTATGGATCTCCAGATCCCGCTATTGGTTATTGGTCAGAGAAAGGTCTCAACCATGTCTGCATAGTTCGCGAACCATAGGGTGACACACTTAAGGTTTGATGTCGTTTAAGTAGATATGGAATATGGAATGGAGTTCTAAGTTTTGTTCGGAGTCTCGGATGGGATCCAGGACATCACGAGGAGCTCCGGAATGGTCCGGAGAATAAGATTCATATATAGGAAGTCATATTCCAAGTTTGGGAATGATCCGGTGCATTTATGGCAGGTTCTAGAAGGTTCTAGAAAAGTCCGGAAGAAATCACCATGGAAAGTGGAGTCCCGGAGGGACTCCACCTTGCATGGCCAGCCAAACCCTAAGGGGTGGAGTCCCAGGTGGACTCCACCATAGGTGGCCGGCCACCACACCTAAAGGAAAGGTGGGAGTCCCACCTTGGGTAGGACTCCCCCCTTGAGTAGGTTTCCCACCTATGGGAGGTTTTGTTGTTGGGGTCTTATTCGAAGACTTAGACTACAACTCTTGGGGATTTTCACCTATATAATGAGGAGGAGAGGGAGGGGGCAGCCACTCTTGGCCGCACCACCTAGGGCTGCCCATGGCCGGCGCCCTAGCCACCCCCTCTCCCCAAACCCTAGCCTCTCCTCCTCCACATAATACTCTCGCAGCGCATAGGCGAAGCCCTGCCGGAGTTCTCCACCACCACCGTCACCATGCCGTCGTGCTGCCGGGATTCCGAGGAGGATCTACTACTTCCGCTGCCCGCTGGAACGGGGAGAAGGACGTCTTCATCAACACCGAACATGTGACCGAGTACGTAGGTGCTGCCCGATTGTGGCACCGTCAAGATCTTCTACGCGCTTTTGAAAGCGACAAGTGATCATCTTCTGCAACAACGAGATCTAATCTCGTAGGCTTTGGAAATCTTCAAGGGTTAGTCTCGTTCATCCCCCCGTTGCTACCATCTTCTAGATTGCATCTTGGCTTGGATTGCGTTCTCGCGGTAGGAAATTTTTTGTTTTCTATGCTACGAATCCCATCAGTCGTCCGTCCGGATGGACAACCTTTTTGGTCGTACATACATGTATTTATCTACAACACATGCTTTTTGGTATAACAAAGAAAACTTATAGATAATCAATAAAAACTTCAAGATATTTTAAAAGACTTACCCTTTAGGTCTTGTTTGGTACTAGTGTTTTAGTGGGAATTAGTGGGGATAATACTCTAGAGTATTGGGTGGATCTCTGTTGTCACCCAATCCTCACAAACTCCATCCCCAATCCACTAGGTAGGGATAAAGTATTGGGGATTGAAAAATTACACTAAAATTTGGGAAAAAGTGAGGATACGTGGGGATTAAACTCGCTCACACCCTAGCACCAAACATGTATTAGGGATAAGTGAAGATTTGGATTTTAAAGCGGATTATCCCCGCTAATTCCCACTAAATTTATAGTACCAAACAAGGCCTCAATGGGTCGTGCCAAATGAGGCCCAATTTAAGGAGCCCTTCAGGCGATATAGAGAATAATCGTCGCTTATAGCGATATATATAGGAGGTGTGATACATCAACTGTTGAAGCCCAGCTACAAAATTGCATTCCAGGAAGGAAGCCTTGCTACGCCGGGCCGAGCCCAGCCCAGAAGGAGACATTTAGATGACGATCTTCACCTGTTTCTCGAAGCATCCACTGTCTTCGAAAGCAATCTCGCCCCTGCTTTCGCACCGACACTTGGAAGCTTCTCTCAATCCTCCGTCCCGTCGCCCGGTCCAGCCCCCACGCGAATGCTCTAGAACACCATATCCTCGTGCACAACAATCTCTGCTCGGCTATAAAATGGCGACGATCGATCCAAACCCCGCCTCGCTCTGACCGCGAACAACATCCAGAACGTACAACCGCCAACGAGCACGCATCGATCGTTTGATCTTTCCACCTAGAGAGCATTTGATTTTTGCCTTGTCAGGCTTACACTTCCACGATCCAATGGCCGGCGTCGATGAGGAGACGATGAGGGGAGTCGAGGAGGAGGTGGACGAGCCCATGAACGAGCTGGACGACGGCGAGCCCGTGGATGACCTCGACGGCGATGACGAGGAGGAGGCCGACTCCCCGGCGGCGATGATGGTCGGCGAGGAGAAGGAGATCGGGACGCAGGGGCTCAAGAAGAAGCTCCTCAAGGAGGGCGAGGGCTGGGAACGGCCCGAGACCGGCGACGAGGTTGAAGGTACTGATTACACCCGCTGCATCTGATCTCTTTCTCTGACGCAACAATAACAAAAATTCATCTGATCTGTTTCTCTGTCTCAATGAACAAACAAATCATCGAACGGAAACAATAATCTGAATGTCCTACGCAGTGCATTACACGGGCACACTCCTCGACGGCACGAAGTTCGACTCGAGCCGCGACCGGGGAACGCCGTTCAAGTTCAAGCTCGGCCAGGGGCAGGTCATCAAGGGATGGGACCAGGGCATCAAGACCATGAAGAAGGGCGAGAACGCCGTCCTCACCATCCCGCCCGACCTCGCCTACGGCCAGGCGGGCTCCCCGCCCAAGATCCCGCCCAACGCCACGCTCCAGTTCGACGTAGAGCTCCTGTCGTGGGCCAGCGTCAAGGACATCTGCAAGGACGGCGGCATCTTCAAGAAGGTCCTGGTCGAGGGCCAGAAGTGGGAGAACCCCAAGGATCTCGACGAAGTTCTCGGTACGTGTCAGGCAGATGTTTGTGATTTTGGTTCCTAACATGGCAATCTGCTAGAATCCAGTTCGAATTTTGCTGCAAATTTTACCAAAATTTCAGTTTCCTCTAATCTGGCCTAAACTGAAATATGTCACCGTAACTGAACCCACACGAGATCGTTCAGACCAATCTTCAGTTGCACTGTAATACAACTTGTTTAATTGAACGAAATGGTCAAATAACATGTGTCTCATCTGCTGCTCTGTCTTGTTTATGCAGTCAAGTACGAGGCGAGACTTGAGGATGGAACCGTCGTGTCCAAATCCGATGGTGTTGAATTCGCTGTGAAAGATGGTTAGTCCCTAAGTTTACTGATCCTTTGCAATTGCATTGGAGGATTTTTCTCTGAAGTGTCTGTTCTCTGTCTGATGCACGGTTTTTCTTGACTATTTCAGGTTACTTCTGCCCGGCACTTTCCAAGGCTGTGAAGACCATGAAGAAGGGCGAGAAAGTCCTCCTCACTGTCAAGCCACAATGTGAGTTTCTGTTCCACATTCTCGAGTACATTTGGGCACACAGTAAAAATTTAGCACTGGAGTCATTATGTATTTATTGTGTAATGACGAACAGACGGCTTTGGCGAGCAAGGAAGACCAGCTTCTGAAGTCGAAGGCGCAGTGCCCCCAAATGCTACCCTGCACATAGATCTTGAGCTGGTGTCTTGGAAGACGGTGACGCTGATTGGCGACAATAAGAGGATCTTGAAGAAGGTGCTCAAGGAAGGCGAAGGCTACGAACGTCCCAACGATGGGGCAGTTGTCAGAGGTGTGTGAAAAATCGCTAAAATACTTGAGGTGACTTGTGAGAAGTTGAAGTGTGTGAGAAAAGTTTACTGATCGCGTAGTACATCTCAATTGGCAGTGAGGCTGGTCGGCAAGTTGGAGGACGGCACTGTGTTCACCAAGAAGGGACATGAAGATGGCGAACCATTTGAGTTCAAGACGGATGAGGAGCAGGTCATTGATGGCCTTGACAAAACAGTGATTACCATGAAGAAAGGAGAGGTCGCATTGGTGAAAATACCACCTGAACTTGCGTTTGGATCCACTGAAACCAAGGGTGAGCTCGCTGTGGTTCCTCCCAATTCAACCGTCTTCTACGAAGTGGAGCTGGTCTCATTTGAGAAGGTAACCGTGGTGGCTATCTACTTTCTTGTTTACCTGTCTGTCTATCTTAGCCTCTGCTATTGCTCAGGTATTCATATGTGTTCTTTTCTTTTTCTCAGGAGAAAGAATCTTGGGATTTGAAGAGCAACCCTGAGAAGATTGAAGCAGCTGCGAAGAAGAAAGAGGAAGGAAATGTATGGTTTAAAATGGGCAAGTATGCCAAAGCCTCCAAGAGATATGAGAAGGTAGGGCAGCAGGCTTTTAACTGAAAGTCGGTGCATTCTGTCCAACATTCTGTTATTCGTGAATATATATTATGGATTGGCTTTCTGACATAAATCTTTGGTTTCTGTTCTTCTGAATAGGCTGCGAAGTACATCGAGTATGACAGCTCTTACAGCGAGGATGAGAAGAAGCAATCTAAAGCACTCAAGATCAGCATCAACTTGAACGATGCCGCGTGCAAGCTCAAACTGAAAGACTACAAAGAAGCAGTGAAACTCTGCACAAAGGTAATTGTATTGCTCGGATATGGAAGTTGTGACGTTTCCATGGGTGGAATTACAGAGATCTAACCATGAGCCCTGGACAGGTTTTGGAACTGGAGAGCACAAACGTGAAGGCCTTATACAGAAGGGCGCAGGCGTACACCGCACTCGTTGATCTTGAACTGGCAGAGTTAGATATCAAGAAGGCACTGGAAATCGACCCAGACAACAGGTAGAGGCGCCCTCCATCTCTGTATAGCTACCAAATTCCTTCAGCCGTCAGTAATATTATGTTATCCAGAATGGTGACTGATTCCTCATGCCTCTCTCTTCTCCCAGGGAGGTGAAGGTTGCGTACAAGGCCTTCAAGGACAAGCTGAGGGAGTACAACAAGAGGGACGCCAAGTTCTACGGCAACATGTTCGCAAAATGGAGGAAGGTGGAAGATGCAGATAAGCATCCTGGGAAACAGGATGCACAGCCGATGGCAATTGACAGCACCGCTTGAGAGATGCCGCTGTGAACAGAGTACCTGGCATCATAGCCTGTATTAGTGATATGATATACTCCTAGAGCATTGTGTTTTGTCCTTAGTATTTGTTGCCATGGCTTTTGGCGTGAAGGCTTCACATGCCATTTGCTAGGTCGTTTGCTGCTGTCACTTGAAGTTTCACCTATACAGCTTGTTTGCCAACCAAGAAAGGGGAGTTGGAGAATAGAGAGGATCGAATTGGTACATTGAGTAGCAGACATGAGATATGTTGGATTGCATTCTCAATCTTATACTCCAAAGTCTTAACTTTTTTCGATAAACGGAATATATTAATATCAAAAGATATCAATTATACCTAGTCTCTGTAACAACCCAATGTTTTAATAACATTATAGATACACACAACACAGCTAAAAAAAGAAAAAGAAAACTAAGAAATAAAATCCCGTTACAGTATTTCAGTCGTAGCAACAGTAATACATCTATCACCAAGACAACACCTGAAATTCAGACTCTTCAAAAGCGACGGCTCTAAGAAGGGAACAGTGCACCACATTGCCAGGCACAACCAGTTAAGGTCGTTGATCAAAGATCTTAGGTTCTCGAAGATACTTTCCCTCTCAAAACAATGCCTTTAACAAAGACATTCTAGACACAACCAGTTAAAGCCAGACCTTGGATTTTCACCCTGAAAGGTAAGACTCCGAACTTCACATGTGATGCCGGCCCCCTTTCATACCACAGTTGCAAAGTTTGGAACACCAAGCAAGCCCCTCAACAGCGCAAAGACTTGAACATCCATTAGCTAGTTCTCCAATCCGGTCTTCATCATATTATCTTCTTCTGACTTCACCATGGATCAGCTGTCACTTGATGTCAACACAGAAAAGAGCTTCGCGCACCTCCAGAACCAAACGGTCGGAATAAAAGCATTAGTGTGCACGACTGAATACCACAGATCTAGCAAACTCCAGGCAATAGAAGCACTGTTACATTCGCCGACGACGCCTTCCGAAACTCAACACTCCGGCCAGATCATGAAGCGCAGGCCTCCGGCAGGTCTACATCTTCCAAGAGAGATCCTAAAACCGCCGCCTTTATTCAGGTCGGGCCCCCACGCCGGCGACCATCCCAGGATGACCATGGTTGCCACCGGAGACACCAAGCAGATCGCATAGTCCGGAGACACCGCACACTCCTGGGCACCGCCGCAGCCGATAGCCATCCCTCCGGCCGCCGATAGGCGAGGAGAAGGGGACCTAGGGTTTCCCCTTGCAGTCCGCCCCCACCCCTCCCTCCGCCGCCGGCAGGGCACACCATCGCCTCGTCGTCCGTTATGCCGTCACCGAGCCGAGGCCAGGCGCCACCATCGAGGTCCCCGACGATAGGGCCGAGCCCCAGCCAGCCATACATGGTGGCCCTCCGCAGCCAGCCCGAACACCGACAGATCTGGGCGCGGGGCCCACGGTCCACGGCCTCCACGCGACCTCCGCGCAGAGGAGAAGCTGGGCCAGCACCACCGCGTCCCCGGGGCCGCTGCCCCGGCTTGCCAGCGCCAGCGAGCCTCCAAGCCCAAACGGATCCAGATCGGACCCATCTAGGCCTAGATCGGGCCTTGGCCGGACCAACGCCCGTAGCAGCACGACAGGGGCATCGCCGCTGCACGCCATGCCGCCAAGCCCGCCGTCGCCACTCCCTAGCGCCCGCAGATCAGCCCCGCCGTCTGACTGCCGCGCGTGGCGAAGCAGGCAGGAGCGGGTCCCAGGCCTTAAGCGCATCCACCGCGGCTCTCCCCCAGCCACCTTCGGTGGTGACGGGCGCCGCCACTGCTAGAAGGCCAGCGGCAGCAGCGGAGTAGAGGAGGCTACCTAGGGGGGGTCGGTGGCGGCGCTTGTGTCTTCCCCCGAGTCGCCCGCTGCGGGCCACGCGAGGAGGTCGGGTCCCGTTTGCTAATCTCCCCAAAGTAACTAATGACATCAAGTGAAAAGCGGCTTAACCAGTTGTCTGTGATCTGTCCATCAGTTTTTTTTTTCTTTTTTAACGCGGAGGTCAGTCCATCAGTTAGTAGATCATTTTCAGGAAGACTAGAAATGACTGATATATTGTGAACTGTGACATGTTCGGTAGCGTTTGGTGTTACCGTAGGGGCCGCTTGGAATGATACTTTTAAAATTGGGCTGAGCCGGATGATACGGAGCATACAGTAGTTTGAGTATGGCCTGGGTAGGTCTGTAATATTTACCCTTGTCTTTGACTAAAATACAGGGAGACTAAAATACAGGGAACCAAACGGGGCATTATAATCACATTTGTCCTGTCTATTCTAGTACTCCCTCCGTCCCGTAAAAAGCTGCGCGCTGGTAATTTTACGAAAACCCCCCTGCACTATTTCACCTGAAAAAGTCCATCCCGTCTCTTTCCCTGCCCCCCTACTCCCGCACGACCAACTTCTCCCCATTCCGCCCGCCACCGTCGCCGGCCGATCCCGAGGGTCTCCTGGCGCCGCGCGGCCACCTCCCCGTAAAAAATCATCCTCCTCCCTCGATCCCATGGCGTGGCAGCTCAAATCCGTAGTCCCCCACCACAAACCCTAGCCCAGGCTCCATCAAGGTTGGATTTTGGAACCAAAATCGATTCTTGGGAGATTTGGGGTCGGCGGCATCCACGGCTTCCAGCCCCCGCGGCGAGAGGAGAGGAAGGATGCCGAGCCGGCCCAACCCCAGTCCCCCTTTCGACATCCTCGTCTTCGTCTTCGGTGAGTTCCCACGCCGCTGCCCCTCCCTCCTCCGTCCAACGCGGCCGCTTCCCTCAAGCAGCGCTGCTGCCTCCACTAATAGACGGTGCTGGTTTAGCTATAGTTGTACAGCTGGGATTTGGTGGTGGCGCTGATCCTTAATTTCTCTGGAGTAAGTGGCAGCAGCTTGGGAATTTTGTTTGCGAGCTGTTGCTGCGACTGAATATTAAGATAGCAGAGTTAGGATTGTATTGCAACACCCTTTCTTGTTTGCTTGTTGTAATATTCAGTCAAAAGCGACTGAATTAAAGTGACTCATCTTGTTACTGATGCCCTGGATTTGTGCTATTTTGCTTATACAATCATCTTGTTTACCTATGTTTGCTTACTGATGCTGCCCTTGCAATCAATGTACTGTAGGTTTAGTTCAGGATAATTTTGGGATTCATTGTTCATAGTCAGTTAGTCCTACTGATTTACTGATGCCAATTCGCTCTGGAATACTGCTGATAACTTGACCAAGTAGTTTAGTGACTATACAATTTTACTCCTAGGTGCATCAAGGTGCTTCTGCAGTATATACAGTTCACCTCTTAGTGTTGGATTGGTTGAATGAGCTAAGATCGAGGAGCTGCTCTTCCTCGCCGCTCGCCTCCGCTCCAAGATCGAGGAGCTGCTCTTCCTCGCCGCTCGCCTCCGCTCCATCCTGGCCGCCTCAGCATCCGCCTCCAGCCTCAGCATCTGCCTACCTTCCTCGCCGCTCGCCTCCGCTCCAGCCTCGCTGCGTCGGCAGCCGCCTCCGCCCTAGAGGTATCACTACATTGCCCTGTCTTTTTCTCGTCCAAATCACTATAAGTTGGAAAATACTTCCTGCAACTTTGGAAAATACACGTAGGTGAGGACTCACTAATCTGCAAGTTGATTCCCATTCGTATGCTTGATGCGATGGTGTGTTACTGATTCTAAAGGGGAGTGTACACGCATTTGATTCTACTGTGCAGTTTTTACTTTTGAGAATTCCTTCACTGAATTTAGAAGCTGGAGTATATTGTTTGCCATATGATTCAGAACAGTTTGGGTACCTCAAGGCACATATCTTATGGTTTGCCTTGTGTCACCTTGTTATTACTGATGAAGCTTGTGCTAGCTGGCAGTCTGTTCTGATTCATTCCCATTTGTTGTCCTGATAGAAACTGAAACTGTAGATGTTATAAAGAGAATAGTGGGGACAGAGAGGTTTAAGGATATTTAGCTGTAGCAAGCAACTTGTTGCAAGTTCAGTTTGCTGCATAGGAAACGTAATTTTGGAGTTGAGTTTGCTCCCATTTAAGTGAGCAGTGTTCTTGAATAACAAGTGACTAATTCATGCTAGCTTCGAGTACATCGACTAGTTAGTGTCAGAACCAACACTCAAGTTCTGTATTGAGAGTACCAGCGGGACACTGCTCAGCACCTCGCAGTTCTTCAACAGGAAAGTGTTAACTATGGTAAAGTTAATGCCATTACTCTGTGAAACACCATAAGGTAAATAAGGAAATTAATTTGCTTGAACTGGTACTGCACGTTATAACATACTCTTCTATTCTAATGCAAGAAATCGGCAGGATATTTACTGGGGTTAATTCAAGAAGCCTGACAAGAATTAGCTTTGTAACGAACAGAGTTAGGACATTAATCCACTAGCAACTATGTGCATGTTTATGTGCACCTGGGCACCTGTTGACTTGTGTCACTGCATTTATCCATCCTATTTCTTTGAACACCTGTGCCTTGTGTGTCAAATTCATCAGTCTAATTTATCAAATGAACTTTGTAACGCAATACTAACATGGAGTATATTTTCTCAACATCATTATACTCAACCTGCAAGTATAATTGACAGTATCTAACAGTAGCTCCTCATGACAGTACGTGAAGCAACATAGCCAAAGTTTCTCCTTATAACTAGACATAATTACTCCTATTCCAATAATCATTTCTCTACAGTAGCATTACTCTTCCTTTCTCTACAATATTCATATGAACACAATAACACTCCTATTCCACTCATACTCTTTCTAATTTGTCTCTCCTTTTTCTATAAGCTCTTTAGTTTTTACAAGTAGCTCGGATGTGATAGATAGAGCGATTGGTAGCCTTCCTTCTCTCTCCTTCAGGTCCTTATGCAAGTGCGGGGGCTCGTATTTTATTCCCCCTCCTGCTTTCATGACCTCTCTCATACATGCCTGGAGTGTCAAGAAGCTTCGATACAACATGTTGACCTTGTAGTTCTCGTACTCTTGTTGCACATCCTCTATCAGTTCCCGGATACTTGTAGGTGCTCTAGTATCAGTGAGGGACTGCAAAGATGGAAAGAAACATAAGTCGAGCACATTCATGTCTGGACTATTAGGAGGTTGCTGCAACAACCTAATGTCCAGATCTGTCTGTGCTACGGCCTGTCGGAAAACCTCATCATGAGGTAGGATGTGAGGTTTCGCGTTGTCTTGCTGTATGTAAATTGTTCTTCCTACATCCTCGTCTGGCCACTTGTCCTGTATAGCAGGTATCACCAGGTTGCACATATAGTTCCTCATAACCTCTCGAGTGACTTTCAATGGTTGCACTATCATTGTCCCTTTTGGTCTGTTTTTGCTCTTTTTAACCGCTGGGGTTTCCGTCACAAAAGCCCACGTGCCGATTTTGCCATCAAAAGTGACAACTCCCCCTTCATATCTTGGCTTGGCTACTGCAGTGAGAAACATCACTTTACCGATACAGTTCCAAGGGTGGAGGCTCTCCGGGGAGCAGGTAGTAGCTGTTTTTCTTTTTTGTCATGTGGAACCACTTTTCGTCTATGTGAACTATGTCATCCATTTCTTTGAATGACGGCATAGAAGTTGTGAACTCGTTGTCATTCTCATCCAGCATACTGACGCAAAATTTCAATCTCTGAATAATGTTTGCTGCCGTTAGCAACGGCTTTAAAGTGTTAGTGACACGCTTCACCTGACCCCACTGGAACCTTCTGTGTAATGTGGAGGGACAAACACCAAGGGCCCTGGATAGTGATCGAATTGTTTTTCTCTTGTTAAGAGGGACCGTCAAAATCCTCTCGAGGTCAAGGTCCTTTCTCTTACGACCAACATTGCCCTGCTTTTTGCTCGACACATCAACTTCTAGACCTTCCTTAATCTGGTCATTTGCTTGTTTCCATATCGTTTCGACAGTTCGTAGGCTTGTCTTCAATAGGCATGCAACAAGCTGCTTGTCTGTCTTGTCAACTTTTCCATCTCTTTGTTTGATTACTTCTAAAGCAAAGTAAAGCCCCCATCTTTGCTCATTTGTTAGGTTTGCGTGTCTGTTGTTCCTAGTTGCTCCTTCCATATTGGTTTCTTCATCTTGATCTACCAACATCTCCTCTTCTACTGCAGGTATGTAGACATCATCTTCGTCAAGTGGAGTGTAGTTGAGGTCAAGTGGGGCATTGTTGAGGTCTGGGAGGACCATAGTGAACTTGCTGATCAGACCGGTGAGGAGCAGCTGAAAGGTAGACCGGCGAGGAGTAGCTGAAAGGTAGACCGGCGAGGAGCAACTGAAAGGCAGACCGGCGATGAGCAGCTGAGAAGCGATGAGTTCAGGCAGATACGACCTTCTTGATGTGTTATTATCTGCAAACAGGCAAGTTTAAATTGGTGAGGAGGCAGCTGAGAAGTTACAACTATGCTTATCATTTTCTTATGTTCTTGTTATGGATATGCAAATGCACTATGCATTATCAGCAACTCTACATAATTGAGACATGTGAAATGTTACAGTTGCTTTTAGCTTAAATTGAATTGTTGTCCAGGTTGCCAGGGAAGGTGGCCATGTGGACCAGCACACAAGACCAAAACTGATGACCATAACTAATGGACTGAGTTGACTGTTTCAGTAAGTCAGGTAATGCAATCTTGCCATTACTGAGTCACTACATAAGGAAACTATGATTACCCAAATTTCATGATATCACCGGGATTGCTTGCCACCATCTATATTTCTGTGAAACACCATGAGGAAAATAGGAAACTAATCACCCAAATTTGCATGATATCACTGGGATTTCTTGCCATATATTTCTGTGAAACAACATGAGGTAAATAAGGAAACTATAATCACCCAAATTTGCATGAGGTAAACTTTTACTGAGCCTGTACATAAGGAAAGTAATCACCCAAATTTGCTGCGTCTGAGTCTGTACATAAGGAAAGTAATCACCCATTATTGAGTCTGTACATAAGGAAAATAATCACCCATTACTGAGTCTGTACATAAGGAAAGTAATCACCCAAATTTGCATGATATTACTCAAATTTGCTTGCCAATATTTGCTCTATGAAATAAGGAAATTAATCACCCAGATAATCTCTGCATGATAGCTAATTCCAAGTTTGGTGGGAATTGTAGGTACCTTTCCTTCACCGACAAATTGACTGGAGTTGCAGCAGCTCCTGCCTTCCTCTTTTGGCGACGCACTCGCCAGACGTGGATAGTGGCGGAGGAGCGGACGACCTCGGCTAAGAGCGGCGGATGGCGAGGAGGTGGAGAACTATGGCCTCCACGTTCGTTGAAGCGACAGCGAGCGTACGGAGGACCCTGCGATGGCGGCCCCTGCGACGGCGACCAGAGCAGCGGACGGCGGCCGGAGGTGGAGCTGCTCACGGCGGCACCTCAGACGGTGGGCGTCGCGGCGGCCCCTCAGACGGTGGGCGGAGCGGCGGCTGGAGATGGAGCTGCTGACAGCGGCCCTGCGCGTGGTCGCGGCGGACGGCGGCCGGAGATGGAGCTGCTCAAAGCGCCCCCTGCACGTGGTCGCGGCGGCCCCTCCGACGGCGAGAAGAGCGGCGGATGGCCGCCGGAGGTGGAGCTACTTGCGGCGGCTGGTGGAGGGCGCCGGCGAGCTCGTGGAGGGCTCCGGCGAGCTAGTGGAGGGCTCCGGCGAGCTCTTGCATGGCGTCGGCGAGCTCGTGCAGGGGTGCCGGCGAGCTCGTGCAGGGGTGCCGGCGAGCTCGTGCGGGGATCGCGGCCGGATCGTGGCCGGATCACGCGCGCGGAACTGATTGCATGCGCTGATGGTGGGGAGTTTGTTGGACTGATTTCAAAGTGTAAAGGGTTTTTCTGTAAAATGGTCAACAGTTCAAAACATTTCTCCACCGCGCAGCTTTTTTCGGGACGGAGGGAGTATTTGATATGGTATTATCTTTTTAGTGTGCCAACTTCTACAGCTTAATATAAAGCACTACATCGGTTCCTAAAGATTCCGAAACATCTTATATTTAGAAACATCGTAGGTCTGATTTCGGACATATGATAGTCTCCTCTCCATTCCCTCCTTTTCTCATTGGATTATCTTTTTCCGTGAAGTCTAGATCCGACATGTCTTTCCCCGTGGTCGTCTGGTAGCTGAGGCTGTATCCCATGGCACAAGGGGTGACGGGTGCTAGGTGCTCACTGTGCATGATGGTGGATGTCGGTGATGGCGGTGGTGTGCTGGTTGGGCCAGCCTGGTCGGCTGATATATCGGCACATGTGGGCAGTGGCGTGAGGGTCAGAGTGGTAAGGCGACAGTGAGGCAGAAGCGGCTACTGTGAGCGTGCGCCCTAGATCTAGGGCAGGTGTAGGCCCCAAATATACGGTAGGAATGCCTAGATTAGAGGCCGCTTTGTGGATCCGTTCGGGCCGGCCCAAGCTCTGCTGGGTGCGCTCGCTACTTCTCGGGTGGCAGGAAGGCGCCACATTTGTTGTTCTCGTTGTCTTACTGGTAGCACGCTATACCCCATATGAGTGTGTGCGCCCTTGCGATGACCTGGCGGGTGTGTATGGGGGGTGGGGGTGGGGATGGTGTTGTTGGAGGGGGGGGGGGGGGCTTGGGAGAAATCCTTGATGGGATGTTGGCACGACATAGCGTCGCCATTCCTCCCCGGAGGGCATGGTAGCTATCTCCTCTCCACTCCCCTTTGAGTGCAGTGGGAACCCTAGGAACCAGTTTGTTGGGCCAGGTAGCATCGGCATGTTGACGTGACATTTCTTTTCGGAGTTGCCGCCTTGGTACTTTGTGATATGTGAGTCATAAAGTTAGTTTGGTGGTGGGACGAGTTTGGAGGGCACAATGGTGCCAGGCTACCATCTCGCTTCGTGATTGGCATCTTCACTCTCTTGAGAGTTGTGTCATTTTTTTCTATTTTATTGGTATATTTCTGCCTCAATTTTTCACATTTAAACCTTTGTACGATTGTGGTTGCTTTTTTTGTGTAATAAACGCAGAAGGCCAGTACAATATAGCAATTCCGATCTCAAGGCTAAAATTAATGCAAATGAATATTCCACCACGTCTTTACATGTGTTATGTTCAGATATACATGTGGTATGTTCAGACACTAGACACTAGACACTAGACGCTTCGTTTTACCCTCTATATATACCAGCCCATTTTCACACGAGCAGGCAGTACGTAGTACGTACACCCCCTCATTTGTCGATTGGCTGATCTTTGCGCTTATAACTTTTTCGCTCTCACACCCTACTAGTAGTAAGGTTGCAAGCGGTGCGGGATGTACCGCTTCGCCGCTACGCCGCCCCGCAAAAAAGCCCCGCGCGGACTCCGCTAGGCCGACCGTGTCGTTCGAGCGGGCCGAAGCGGTCAGACCGCGTTGTCTGCGAGCCATCCCGCAGAGCCGCACAGTTCCGCAAAAGACACATGGGCCAGAGAGATCGAGCGTTTCCGGAAAGGCCGACGTCTCGTTGACCCGGCCGTCGCCGCCGCCGCCTTCCTCTGTCGCTGCCTCCCTCCTCGTTGATGCCCCGACCTCCGCTTCCCTCTCCCCTTCCTCTCGGGGGACAGCAGCTTCGGCCGGTCACGACAGCACACGGTGACAAGTGCCCCCTCTCCCCCTCACTCCCACACGGCCACCGCCGTCGACGTAGGAGCCTCCGCGGGAGCGCACCTACAGGCCTCCACGTTCTCATTCAGAAGCTGGTGGAGCCGCCCGTCCAGGTTGCGCACCGCCGCCGCGTCAACCAGGACCGTCCTGGCGCGGCGCGCGCCGCCATGGAGGACGTGCCGGAGGAGGGACTCGATGCGCCTGATCCAGGCCGGCTCATGGATGGACGCGCCGGTGTCCTCTTCGCGGACGCAGAACAGCGCGGCGACGCGGCCGCCGTGCGTCCACGCCCTGGCGTCGACGGTGCCGCAGCGCAGGTCATGCAGCACGGCGAACACCTCGATCGGATAGGACGCCCGGGCGGTCGGCGCCCACAAGCTCAAGCACGCAGAGCCTCCTCTCCTTGGCCGGCGGGTCGCACGCCCTTGGCGATGCGTTGGCGGCCGAGGCGGCGGCGGAGAGAGCGGACTCGAGGTGCGCGAGCAGCCCGTCGGCTCGGCGACCTCGCGGCCCGCGGCGTCGGCGACGTGGAGGACGTCCATGAACCAGCGGCCGTTGTCGGAGGAAATGTAGTCCTTCAGGACGCAGAATCAATCAGCGCGTGCGTTCGCGGGATGATGCGGCCGCCGCACTCCTGCCGCGTTGTCCGCGCTAATTCTAGCGGTACGTCGCAGGAAGCCAGGAGCGTCCGCAGACGCGGAGCTGTCCCGCGATACTTTCTAGCGGTCGGCCGCAACCCGCCCCGCTTGCAACCTTAACTAGTAGTATCACTTAGACACACGATGTTCAATGAACACCGGAGATGATGAGAGCAAGACCTGAACAATTAGTACTTCAGAATATGAGCCATCGGGATGGAAACAAAGTACTTTGGTGCAACAGACACGACTTCCTTGATCCCTCCTTCGGCTGTGCAGAATAAAAAAAGCCCTCTAATCGCTGCCAACCATGCTCCATTTGCGGTCTTGGATTAGTCCAAGTCACTGGCCGTGTCGAGTATCTCTAGAACATAGGTGGGTAGATGCCTGGATGCGCCTGGAAGATCTTTTCGACGCGTCTAATCTTATCCAGCCTTCTCGCACGCTGAACACATTTAACTGGAGGATATTGTTTATGAGCATTTCATCGACAGCAGATGACGGTGATCACAAAGAGCAAGCAGCAGTTTCATGTTTTACCGGGTGTAGTGCTGTACTGCTGCATTCAACTTTTTTAGATAACAGGGAGTCATCCCCGATTTCATTAAGAAAACCAGTTTGCTACAAAGTAACAATCCACACCACCAAACGCAACACAGAACAGGTACTTAAGTTTTTACAGACCAGGTGGACTGAATTTCCTAGTTCATTGACAGCAAAAGGAGAGAACAAAAGAGAGGGGGAAATGCAGATACAAGCAGGAAGAGATCAATCCGCAAACCAAACTGCTCCTGCTAAAATTTGCAAGTTTTCCTTCTTCTTCTTTCTTCCTCTTTTCCTTCTTTTATTCCTCTACATCATCAACCTTGGAGTCCAGGAGATCCAACTTCTTCTCGATCCAAAAACTTCTTTAGCTACTCTTTCCAACTCCTTGCACAGAATTTGAACCTGTTCCTAGCGTCCTCCTTCACCTGCAAACAGCTCCAAGAATTAATATAATAGCAAATTTTTAGAATAACAACATAAGGTTCTTCAGGCCATTCTTTTTCAAAGCATGTCAGATTTCTAGTTTTCCAAATACTCCAGATAACAGCACCAACCCCCACAGCAAGAATCTCTTTTTTCTTCCCCCCAAACCTTTCAACTAGTTGGAAATACAGTGATCAGCAGAATCAAATTGAAATTTCAAACCAAGTGCAACTAACCACATTCCAAATGTACCTAGCCAGGGGGCATTTTAAGAAAAGATGATCAATGGTTTCATTACACCCACAAAAGAGACATTTTTTCTCACATTTTCCTCCCCTTTACAACAGAACATCTCTTGTAAGTATGCTTTTCTTTAACATCAACCACAAGAAAGTCTTAATTCTAAGGGGTATCTTAACCCTCCACATAAATTTGTAAGGAACCACATCATTAAATTGCATAGCTAAATATAGAGATTTAACTGAAAATTCCCCTGTGTTAGTTAATTTCCAAACCAACATGTCAGGTTCATTATTTAGTATAACTCTCTCTAGCAAATTTTTTAAGTTAAGCCATTGTTCTCTAAGTTCCCCAACCATGGCTCTTCTGAACTTGAGCATCTCCACTCCTACCTCAAAGACTTCTTTAACTGTCACATTTCTATTCATAGAGACCAAAAACAATCTTGGAAGGCTTTTGCCAGACAAGAGGAGCCTATCCATTGATCCTCCCAAAAACTTGTTTTTGATCCATTTCCAATTTGGATTTTGCAATATTGCCAGAAGGTTTTCTTGACCTCCATCAACCCTTGCCAGAAATGTGAGTCTCCAGTTTTGGTGACTGCCTGGCAAAAAGTTTGTTTCTGGAGATATTTTTTCCTGAGGATTTTTTGCCAAATTCCATTTTCATTAAAGAGTTTCCATAACTACTTAGCTAGTAAGGCAATATTCATTTTCTCCAAATCTAGGACCCCTAAATCACCTTGGTCTTTTGGCATACATACTGTCTGCCAATTCACCAAGTGGTATTTCTTGTGCCCTTCAGTTTCATCCCACAAAAAGTTATTCCTTATTCTATCTATTTTCTCTTTCACACCAACTGGCATCCTATAGAAGGAGGGCATATAAAAAGGGACACTGGTCAGGGATGAGTTGATCGGGGTAACCCTTCCTCCCATTACCAGCATTTTCCCTTTCCAAGGTCCTAGTTTATTCCTCATTTTCCCTTCAGTTGAATCCCAAACAGAATTCTTCAATCTTTTTTTGTTTATTGGCACTCCCAAATATTTCATTGGTAATGAACCATATTTGCAAGTAAAGATTCTTTCAAAGTCTTTTTCCCTATCTGAACCCCCCCAGACAATAAATATCACTTTTGTGGAAATTAATCTTCAGTCCTTACATCTGCTCAAAAAGATAGAGAATTACTTTCAAATTTATAGGCTGGTCAAGATTATATTCTAGTAGAAGGATGGTGTCATCTGCATATTGCAGAATGGCCACACCCCCTTCTACAAGATCTGTACCTAGCCCAGTCAGTAGACCCTCCCCTTGAGCTCTTTTAACAAGAACATCAAGGATATCTACAGTAAGGTCAAAAAGAATGGGTGAGAGTGGGTCTCCCTGTCTTACTCCTTGGAATGTGGAGAAGTAGGCCCCTATCTCACCATTAACATTGATCCCTACCTTGCCACTGGTTACTGTCTTCATTATCAAGTCAGACCATTTGGATGGAAATTCTTTGGCTTCCATTGATTGATAGAGAAAAGGCCATTTGACCTTGTCAAAGGCCTTCTCAAAGTCAATCTTGAAAAGCAAACCAGATTTCTTTTTTTTGTGTGTGTCATTCAAAATCTCATGTAAAATATTAACCCCCTCCATTATATATCTCCCTTTAATGAAAGCAGTTTGGTTCAAGAGCACAACCTTCCAGATTACTTGAATGAGCCTATTAACTAGGACTCTTGTTAGAAATTTTGAAGGATACATTCAGTAGGCATATGGGCATATACTTTTGAATCCTATCTGCATCTTTTCCTTTTGGAACCAATGTGATAACCCCATAATTCCATCTTGCAATATCTAATTCTCCTTTTTGGAAATCTTTAGGAAGACCAAATAGATCTTGCTTCACCAATTCCCAATTTTTCTGGTAGAATTCTGCATTGAAACCATCTGGCCCAGCTGCTTTATTGGCTGCCATTTCAAATACAGTTGTTTTAAGCTCCTCCATTGTAAATTCTTTCAATAAAAGCTCATTGTCTTCATCACTAAGTTTTTCCATACCTGTTTCACTAAAGCTAATATTATTTAAACCTAGATTACCAAAGAGTTTTTTGTAGAAGTCAGTAATATATCTCTTAAGATTTTCCTGACCCTCTATCAAACCCTCATCCTGATTTAAATTTATAATCAGAGTTTTTCTTCTCCTCCCATTTTCTTTTGAGTGGTAATACCTAGTGTTATTATCCTCCTCTTTTTTAATCGATTCTGTAACATTTAACTGCATAAGTAGTTTATCGATTACTTTCCACTGGTCATGTAATTGTCTTATTTCTTAACCTTCCACTGATTCATTTAACTGTTTTACTTTTTAGCCTACCAAAACTAACTCTATAATTAAAGCAGTGGGAAAGGGTACACATAACGGGTTTAATGGGGAAGAAACAACCAAGAGAGAGAATATCAAGTGAGAAATGGCTATAGAGGTGGGTTCCAGAGACTATTGCAAATTAATATTCCATCAACTTGCTTATATCTGTTATGTCCCGACACTAGACAATGCTTCTATATACTATATGAACCCATTTTCACTAACACATATTATTGGACACCCCCCTATTAATCCATTTTCTATTATAGCTTTTTGGACCGACATCTTAGTATTACTTTGGTACTTGATGTTCAGGAACACTTGCGGATGATGAAAGCATACTTGAACAATTACTTAAGAATAGGAACCATTGGGATAGAAACAAAATACTTTGTGTATGACTTACGTTTGGTGTGACCGCCAGGACTGTCTTCTCCGCTGTTTTGGAATTCGGATGTCCAGCAATTCAATTCTCCAAGCTAAAATTAATGCAAATGAATATTTCACCAACCTCTTGACGAACTGAGATACAGTGACTTTAAATCTTTACCCCTCCCATCTCCATCCAATCTCCATCCAAGGTTGGGCATGACACAAAGGCAATAGCAAATAGTATTTGACATATTCAGCAACATATGAGATTGGAGATCCAGCAGTATGAACTGGGATAAAAAAATATTTGACAGATTCAGTAGTACAGATTCAACAGCAAGTGTCAGACTCATCACACTACAAGGAAAAGGCCTACCGCCGGCGAACCTAAATGGCCCATTGCCGGCGCACCATGATTCCGCCGGTGCGAACGGGCCGGTGATAACTGGCCACTGCCGGCGCGCCATCGCCGCTTCGCCGGCAAAGGACAAGTTCCACCGGCGCACCAGCAGCTGCGCCGGCAGTAGTGCTTCCAGCACTGGCGCATGCCACGTGCGCCGGCAGTAGCTCATTTAGGTGCGCCGGCAATAAATTCGAAAATTCTTTTTTCAGCTTTTTTCCAGCATATTAGAATACATATTTGACAACAGTATATATTTACAACACAGTTCATATTTGTACAGCAGCACATGCAATATGAGAAGCACATAGAGAGTTAAGTATCATTTCGGTATCAATACACAAATACACAAGTTCCGGAATGTTGATTCATACAACACATGTGCATATGCAACACCAAAGGACTAAGTTTCATAAAGTTAGAAGTCTCGGTAGTCGTCACATGTGTCGTCATACACCTCACAATGTAACTCCTAACCTAAACTACAATCACATAGAACATGAACAACATGGTCACGATGACCATCATCACGAAGGCCATGGTCTTCATCCGGTTCCTCCTCATGTCCCTCATCTCTCCCGCTAGATAACGGGCTTATCTTCCTTCCGCCTCCACCCTAGTGGGGTATCCCTTGTAGCTGTTGCCGCTGAAGCGGTGCACCCGTCTCCGACAGTCCTCCCGATCGTCGTAGACTCCAGGAACCCTCCCCTTGTACACGACATATGTCGTCGGCATCTCCATGCACAAGACAAGTAAAACGTTAGTACCAATGCAATGAACAAGTGCCAACTCAAATAAGAGAAAAGTAGTATGAACTAAATAGCATGTGCCTCATACTTTGTTGGTAGAAATAAATAATAACATACAGGGATGGGGTCAGTGAGGCTAGGTAGGATGCACAATAGATTGATATTTGTGGCCATCACACCAAGCCTCACTGGCCCCACCCCGTAGTGTACAAGTGACCGAACATTTTAATCATCGGCCAATGCAATTAAGAAGTGCGAACTCAAATAAAAGACAAGTAGTACGAATTAAATAGCGTGCCTCATACTTTGTCGGTCGAAACAAATATTAACATCCAGGGATGGAGTCAGTGAGGCTAGGTAGGATGCACAAGAGATTGATACTTGTGGCCGTCGCACCAAGGCTCACTGGCTCCACCCCCGAGTGTACGAGTGACCGAACATTCTAATCATCGGCGAACTCCAAATACGAGGCAAGTAATGCAAATAATTATTAAGCTATCTACACCATAATCTTGAAATATATAGCAAAGTAAATGAAACAATAGACACATGTTCACATGCACATTCATACAACTAAATAAAAGCAACAAGTCGATTCTATTGGAATATATAGCAATTATTACAATACGGAAGTTCAAGGACATATCGTTCAAGCTTTAGCAAGTGTTCCCGTCGTAGGATCAGGTTGTACGCCTAGGGGGGAATGGACGGCAGCCCTCAAGCGAGTTGAACGACCTCTCATCACGCGACATCTCCAAGCGGAGTTCTATCTCGCCATTAGGTGGTAGACCGTAGCCGTAGAAGAACTCGCCAGACCTAGCGTTGACATCCTGCAGGATTACCGTGCAAATGAACTGCTGGATGCGACCCCGGTTCTTTCTAATCTCTCTATCGAGGACATCCGCCATGTTTGCAAACCTGTTTCCGAGATTCTCTCGGCAGCAACATGTCATCTGCGTACTTTATGTACTCCTGCATCCGAAGGATGGCGTACCACGCGTCCATCCCATTGTCTTGCGTCGATCGCCCGAGGCATGGGAAGTTGGTTGTGTGGGTTAAGACCAAGCCTCCTCGGGATTTCCTCTCTACTTTGAGGGGGCCTGCCTTGTTGGCGAAGCCGGTGAGAGCATCATTGAGAAGGGCCCTGATGTGGGTGTAGTCTTTCTTGCGGTCCCTACCCGAGTCGAGATAGACTGCATGCGAGTGTTGCCGGTGCACGACGATGAGGGTGCAGAACTTGTCTCTGCGGAAAACACACGGATTTACCTTTGGAAATGCAAATGGAGATATAGGATAGAATGGTGATGGGGGACTAGCGAGTGATTACTTACTCGGGGAAGTAAGGGATGAGAATGGCGCCCTTTTTAATGTTCGCCAGCATGAAATCCTCGACCTGGCTGGGTGGCAATCGCGCGATCCCCGGCGTTGCGGATGATGCTCTCCCGCATATAGAAGGGGTCCATTATCGCGATGGTCGGCGTCCCCTCCTTAACAATCTGGGAAGACAAGCTAAGAGCAACTAGGCGAACCACACTAAAGTGGAGCGCTTGCATGCGATAGATGCTGAAGATGTCGTTGAACCGGATGAAGCACAAGTCCGCGGGGTACTTCTCGACGAAGTTCATGCCGCTTGGCACCTTCGCCACGAAGAGAGGGTAAGCGGGATCTTTTGATTTGAGAAGAATGTTCTCCACATGCCCGACGAGCCTCATGCAAGCTCCTCATATCCGGGGTGAGTTTATTCAGGACATGCTCCGGCAGCATCGGTTCACCCAAGTGATGCGAGAGGTCGCCAATTGTTTGGCAACTTGTCAAGGAGTGGGACCTTGTCCTTGGATTTGGCCGCCGCCTTGTCTTTGGCGTCCTTCTTATTTGCCCTCTTCCTCTTCTTGGGTTGTAGTGCTGGACCATCCATCGCTGTAGTGGCCGTAGCACGGAGTGTGTTTGGGATCAGCATATTTTTTACGGCGGCGGTGGCGACCTCCTCAGGATTTTCCTCCTCAGCCGTTTCTTGAGAATCAAACAGCTTCTTGGAGCACACATATTTCGATGCCGGCGCATCCTCATGGACAACTTGTGAAGACGTAGGAATATCCCATTGGAAGTTCTCACGTTCGTATTCCTCGGCCTCCGGCGCAGCTCGGCTGTTGTGGTGGGGCGCCGACCTCCGGCGCAGCCGGCCGTTCCGGTGGGACGATGACCACCGGCGCCGCCGGGCTGTCGTGGAGGGACGCTGACATGTGGCGCCGCAAGGTGCTTGTCTTTGCTTGCCGTCGACCCCGAGTAGGTGTTGATCCGAATTAGGGTCTTCGGCCATAGCAGTACCCAACCCTTCGATGAGGCCGGATTCAACGGGCTATCGTCATCGGCACCATGCGGTTGATTAGGAGGAAACAAATCCTCATAGCCCGGTAACGCCCGATCCACTTCAACCCGGTAAACGTCATCCGCCATATCTCGTGTGTGCCACTTCTTATCCGGGGGCCGAAGGATGGACCCCTCGCGACGTCTTTGAGTTCGTCGTTTACTCTCATCAGGAAGGTGCATGGCGTTGAGTTAGCCTGCGAGAACATGTGTATGGCGTTAGAGAGAGGGCAAGGATGACGAAACTAATATATTAACTTGATGTACACATTAGTTAATTACCGTGAGGGCATTGTGCTCGGCTAATGTCGACGGGCCGGCACATGCGGCGGCGGGCGTGCAAGTGACGGAGGGGCTGCTACCCGGCATGGACGGTGAATCCCTAGCACCGGCGACATTGCCGGCGGCCGGAGGAGTCTCCATTATAACATTGTCATTGCCGGCGGACGGCGGCGCCATCGAGTTGCTGCCGTCGAAGCTAACCACTTGCATTTTCGGGGGGGGGGGCCTTGTTTGCCACCCTCATACCACGCGTGTAGAGCGTCGAAATCTTCTTGGACTGAAGCGGCGACTTCAGCTTTGACTTCAGGTACGAGCGTAGCTTTGAGTTGCGGTACCCGTTGCGGTACCAAACCAGCTTGGACTTGGGCTAGGATTGACTCCCTCATTTCCTCGGCCTCCCGCTGCTTCCTCTCACTCGCGCGCATTTTTATCGGCCACGGACGACAAGCCGTAGTGACCATGCTTGTAGCCTGTACCGGCGCCGACCACACGGCCTCTATGCGGCCTTCTCGTCGGTGAATGCTCATTAACGATGTTTAGCGCCCGTACGAGAGGCTTGTCCCGAGCTACCCTGCCCGTCGACGCCCGGGAGGAGGAGCCTTCGTCACATTGAGAAAGTCTTTGTGTTTCTTCTTCCTGCGGAAGAAACGCGAACCATTTAGAAATGTTGCTACTATTATATGAACGATACTTGATCTAATTAAACCGGTAAATTGCTTACCAGTTTTTTCTCCAACGCCAGGACCTTCTTGTCGTTCGTGAACCAAATTATGTCGGTTACGACCTTCGGGTCCGTGACAAGTTCCCCGGTTAGTTTCTTCTTATGGTACCGGGACCTGATGAATCTTCTTTCAAGCGGGTCCTTGTACTTGAGCCAGGGGTTCTCAATGCCGGCATTTACATACGCCTCGTCCACCTTCGCCCAATAGGGCTCCTTTCCATCGTACCCACGGCTCCCAAGGTTGTGGTTGCCGATGTTAAGCTCCCGCATTTCCTTCCCCCACAACTTGCGATTCTTGGTTGCTTGTAGCTCTTCATTGGCCACAAAAGCATCAAAGTCCGCCTCGGGAGACATGCGGAAAGGCGGAGTGGACCTCTTCGAAACCTTTGCCCTCGGCAATCGGCTTCCGCACCATGTACTTATAGCTGCTGAGGTGTTTGGTGAACTTCGGGAGGGCTTGTGAGTTCACAATGTTGTTGGTTTGATGACCGGAGGCGTAGTCGCCTAGGAACTTGTATCGTGCGTGCAACCTCGCAATGAGCTGGGCTCGCAAAGGCGCTTTGCTCTCAGCTCGGAGGTCCGTCTCGTTGAGATTGACGACCTCTCGGAGGATACATGCCGGTTGGTTGCCGTACCCCTTGGCAACATCCTTAGGCTCCACCGGCAAACCACCGGCGGGGTCCACCTCTTTGACCGTGTCTCCGCCGGTGCCGACCGTGTTTTGGCGCCTTGCCTTCCGCGGCCTCTTGGAACCACTTGTCCCGGTGCCACTACTCCCGGCGGCGCCGCTAGAATCGTCGCCGCTTGTCTCGCCGCCACCCCCGGCGGCGCCGGTTGCCTCATCGCCGCTTGGCGCGTAGGTACTACCCCCGGTGGCGTCGCTTGCCTCGTTGCCGCTTGGCTCCTCGCCACTACCCCCAGCGTCATGCTCCATCTCATGGTCCTCGTCGCCGCCAACACCAGCGGCCTC
The DNA here is from genome assembly GCF_022539505.1 of Lolium rigidum. Taxonomy (NCBI): domain Eukaryota; kingdom Viridiplantae; phylum Streptophyta; class Magnoliopsida; order Poales; family Poaceae; genus Lolium; species Lolium rigidum. The sequence goes on from NC_061514.1 coordinate 164,071,135, forward strand.
GGCATCCTCCTCCGTCCTAAAGAAGTGCCTATTGTAGTGCTCCCCTAATTCTTCTTGAGACGCCATGGTGGCTTGCACTAATAGAAGATGAAAAAGAGTTAGAATTCACGGAAAAATTCGGCATGACCTTTGCTAAAAATTGGTCATGCCGAGTGCTAGAATTGCCGGAACGGAAATGAATCGACATTCCGGCACTCAATAGCAACTCAATCCCATGTAACAAATGCAATTCACATATATGATACATAGCAAAATTTCAATTGATATAGCATTTGTGAACACTTGACAGCATCAATTGATATAGCACATTTTTCAAACCAGCTAATAGCACTTGTTCTTTTTTCAAACCAGAGAATAGCACATACTGCAACCTCTACTTCTATAGCATTTTAAATCCCTAGCACCTACTGAGAACCTGTGTAGTACAATAATTAGGCAATCTGAATGCATCACCAGAACTTCGTCGATATCACTGGTTGGACTATTCAAATCCTGGAATATGGTAGCAGAAAATCCCCATTTTTTTCTCAAAGAACAGTAGCAGTAGCAGTAGCATGACCAGAGAGGCATTTGCTACTGCATTTCATCATTTAATTTCAAATATTTCAGAAATTAGTAGCAGTAGCACTGCACTTCAAATATTTCAGCAATGAACTTAACCAAATGAACTAAATACCTAAGCAACATGAACTAAGCAACATTTTAATTTTAAACCAAGTAGCTAAACCGAGTAGTAGCATTTAGTCTCTGTCAATTTATCCACTATTAGTCTCTCGCCAATTTATCCACTATTAACTAAACCAACAACATTTATCCAATTTAGTCTCTGCCAATTTTAGCTAGCATATCAACTAAATGAGAACCACTTTATCAACTAAACCTACTAATACTAGCTACAAAACCAGAGAACCAATTTTAGCATTAAAAAATTGAAATATGTAGCAATACCAATTCAGAGATATAAAATAGCATCACTGGATATGTAGCACAAATACACATCAGTAGCATTCCACCATTTAAACCATCAGTAGCATTTAAACCAGAGAATAAATGCAATAACAAATAAGTGGAATTAAAGTGACATTCCTTCACCTTGTACATGCACTGGCCAATTAACTGAACAAAATCAATTTTCATTTTAGCTACTGCAAGTAAAATCAATTTTGAACCAAACCTCTATTTCATTTTCATGTTTTAATAATACTGCAAGTAAAATCTATTTCAATTTAGCTACTGCAAGTAAAATTGAGAAGGAAACACAAATTTAAATTGAGAAGCAAACAATACTGCTACTGCTACTGCAACTAGCAAATTTACTAACCACTACTGCAACTGCTACTGCACCCATCATTATCAAAACAACATTTTGCTACTGCTACTGCAACTAGCAAATTTACTAACCACTACTGCAACTGCTACTGCACCCATCATTATCAAAACAACATTTTGCTACTGCTACTGCATCATTTTTTCATCATTTTTTCTAACCACTATCGCAACTGCTAGCTACTGCAACTAGCAAATAAGACTAGAATTTGCTACTGCAACTAGCAAATTTACTAACACTAACCTACTGCAAGCATTTACCAATGAACCCATTTCATCAGTTTTTTTCATTTTAAAATTGAACCATAGCATGAACCATACCATCTGCAAGTTTATTTTCATTTCATTTCCTCTGCCTCCTCAACCATAGCATGAACCAATGAACCCATTTCATCATTTTTTTAATGAACCAGAGAATGAACCCATTTCTTGTACTGCTACTGCTACTGCTCAATTTCAGTGAACTCCCAAGCAAGTTAATTTAAGCAATTTCAGTGAACTCGCAGAGAGGGGAATTCGGGAGAGGGGAAGGAAGAGGGGGACGGATAGGGGAAGGAAGAGGGGAGGAGAGGGGAAGGTGGAGGAGGTCCGGGCGGCGTCGGGGAAGGATGAGGGGAAGGGAGAGGGGCGGTTCTTACCGACGTTGGCGACGGTGGTCGGCGCGTGTGTGCGACGCCCTCCTCCTCTCGCGGCGACGGTGGTGACGCCTGCTCGATCCTCCTCTCCGAGGCGACGGTGTGGGGACGCCTGCTCCTCCTCCTATCGGTGGCTCCCCTCCTCGGTGGCTCGGGTGCGGCGGTGGCACGACGGCGGCGGTGCGATGTAGCTAGGGTTGTGAGATGGTTACGTTTGGGGAAGATGGGGGTTCGGCCGAAACGACTAAGTCATATGACTAGTCTTATTGCCGGCGCACCAGGGCGTTTGTTCGCCGGGGATAACCTTGTCCCCGGCGAACAAAAGCCCTGGTGCACCGGCAATAAGGCTAGTCTGCTATAGCTGCGACTTAACCAAATTCACAGATAGCTAAGGCCCTGGTTATTTTTTTGATTCCTTTTTCTTTTCTTCTTCTTCTTTATTTTATGTTTCTTTATTCAGATATGTCAGTTATACATGAGTGTTATTATGCAAAAACCAAAAGATATGTGAGTGTTATTATGCAAAAGCAAAAAGATATGTGAGTTACATATACACAAAATATTGACCAACACCATATTAATAACCAAGATATGTGAGTTACTATTTTATTTCCTTCTCTTTTCAAGATAATAACCAAGCAATTAATATTAGTTATACATGCATGCATAAAATAGACCAACACAATATTAATTAGTCATACATAAAATATTGGCCATGACCATATGAGTAGTTATGAATTACACAAAATATGAGTTATAGATTGCAAATAAAGTTTTACATCATCGATTGAGAAGAGTGTTTCGCTTTCTTCTTGCTTTTCTTGCTCGTCGTTGAATAATTTAGCCCCGTGTCGTGACTTCTTCTTTTGAAGGGTCGACCTCGACCTCGGTAGCGTGGTCCTGCTTCTTCTTGTGGTGTATGTTGTCTCTTCGTCCTCGGATTCTTCCATCATTGGGTCTCCGACTTGTCCTTCGAAGTCTTCCTCGTTGGCGACTCCATCCATTCCGACGATGGTCCTCTTGCCTCTCCTCACGATAACACGGCTAGGCCTGGATGGGTCGGTTATGAAGAAGCATTGGTGCACGTGTTCCGCCGGCACCCATGGCTCATTCTGCGCGGTGGCGTTCGTGGACTTTGATTTGTTGGCTTCGGGTAGAAACATGGTGGTGAAATACCAGTCTTCTTTTCTGACGCTCTTAGCCCATCTGATACGGAACATCGGCACTTTCTCCCCAGCGTAGCTAAGCTCCCAGATTTCCTCGATTCTTCCGTAGTATGTAGTATTTACGTCACCCGTCCAGGAATCCATCGTTACCCGTGAGTTCTGGTAAACACTGTTCTTGTCTTTTTCTTCCGTGTAGAATGTGTACCCGTTGATATCGTACGCTTGGTAAGTCATGATGTTGGGCGCGGGGCCATGTGACAAGGCCAATACTAGTTTATCCTTGTCAGAATCCATTGGTGGGGGATTAGCATCAATGTGGTCTTTGAACCAGCGCGCGAAAGAGGAGTTGTGCTCTCTGTATATTTCTGCTTCCGTCATCATCGGCTTGCCACTGTTCTCTATCATGGTTTTGTGCTCTTTCTGTAGCGATCCGACCCGGTACGGGTTGAATCTCTGTGCTTATTTGTGCTAGTCCCTGGATCAATCGCTAGCACACACAGTTTAAGATGTAATACCAAGAAACAAAGGTCTTTATTACATCGCATGATCCAGTAAATACAAAGTAAACATTACAAATTGCATAGCCCGAAGCTAGCATTATATCAGAGTTTACAACGAAACATATCAGCATGGAGTCCTTCGTCTTCATGTGCCACAGGCGAGCATGTCGAGTATAGACTCGTAACCCTAACCATCGAACCTCACTCGTTCATCGGAATATCTGCAACATAAAACGTTGCAGCCACGAAGGGTCAATACATTTGGAATTGTATTGGCAAATATCACTATTTGGTGGATATATAAATGGCGCCTAACAACTACGTGCTCATTTGGCAGGTGGAGTTTAGCATCTTTTGCGAAAAGCAATAGTTTCCCTATCTTTTATAAACAATTTTTATTTTTCAGAAACATCGTCTAGGAACATATTAGCATAACCCATGCCGTCGCAAGACAGTTAGCTTCATATACTCCTAAACATCTACGGACATGCTAGCATAGGCCCATGTAAACACAAGACAGCCTAGCTTTGCATGCTCCTAAACCCATTGTTTGTCCCATCAAGTTTTATTATGAAATTGGAATGATGAGATCCTCCAAACAGTTCCAGACTCTAGTTGCTCATAATGTCCATAACCGGGGACACGGCTAAGTACTTAGATTTGACACTCTCGAGAGGTCTGTACACATTCCCCACATGACCTAGTCTCGTTCTTCTTCCATGATGCGCATTTTGCTCAAATGGACGAGATGTCGACTAGGACAAGACCTTTCGAAGCAATACCTCAACCACAATGGACGCGCTCCGTCCTACCAATATCTACCACCCTCTGTACATTGGGTCGAGTTCTCGCAACCTACTCAATCTAGCCAGAGCCCATATAGCATGTGGTTGTACCTGGAAGCTACTAAAACAAGAAAACCGGGCTAATCTCTTTGTTCCCGGGTGGCCAACCTCAAGTGTGATGCACACGGTGCTGCCATAGAAATGACCCCGGTGCAACCACTCAACATAAACCAAGCATTACCACTTCCACCCGGATGATTCATTATTTTAGGTTGTTTTATTACATAAAACCATACTTTCACAATACCACATATCACATCATGAGATCCCAACCACGCATCTACAATAGCAATGCTAAGCATACTACAATACGGTAGCCACAAAGAATAAGTGTTGAACATGTGGTTGTTCTAATAGATAGGTGATCATAGCATAGCAATATATATATTTAAAACAATCCTACACATGAATAGCTACTGAAAATAACTACAAAGTGCATACAAAAATAATAGGACAGAACAGTGTGTGACACTTGCCTTTTTTGGTAATTGAAGAATTCTGCACTTCTCTCAATCAAAACTCGTAGCTCTCCGTACAACTATAACATACAAGTAACACAACATAAACACGCATTCAAACAACAACAAAATCAAGCAAGGCAACAAATTAGAAAGATTTGTTATTCATTGTATTTAGGTTTCATTAAATTTATGATTAATTGGGAAATTGAAGGTATGGCAGAGGTATGGCTTGCAAGATATGAATTTAAGATATTGAATGGTTGGAACAAATACTTGGAAAGAAGGTGATTATCTAAGTCGAGTGCTCAGAAGAAAAATGATTGATAAGAACCTATGGTCCATGGTTGTTTGCTACTCAAGGATGGATAATTATAATGATGCTTGTGTTTTAGAAACTCTCACAAGCATCGCAAGTGCAATTCAAAATGCAACTTGATATAGTGCGAAAACACTTATCAAAGTAGCACAAATTCACGCATGGACTTGGGTATGAACTAATGGTATATTTAATTACTCAAATGACTCATTTGTAATTTGAATAGCCCAAGCTTAATAAATATGATCGAATGGCATGAGATTGGATAGACATTAATGATATTCAACATGTGGAACAAAGATTCTAAAGGATGTCAAGGTTTGAACACATGTGTAGTGTAGAGTGTCTCCACAACATTTGCACAGGGAAAATCAATAAATATGATTTGTCACAATTTACTCAAATAACTCATGTGTAGTTTGAATATTGTGAACTAGGAAAATATAATTAGGATAGATATGATCTTGGACATGATGAAAATATCTAAATGATTTTGGTATATGGGTATGATCATATGATTCACTTTGGAAAAAAATGAATTATGAGTTTAAGCTTCAAACCAATGTTTACAAAAATGAATTATGATAATGGTTCCGATGGATATTGATGAGTAACACATATTCAAAAGAAAGATATGATCAAGTGGGGTTTATGGATTGTGTCGTATGACACATAGAGGATATTACTTCAAATCTAAAACCATGGAAAGTGAATATGATCAACTAAACTAAACAGGTGTGCTACTGTATGGAGAGTTCAAATATAATTCATTTACGAAAGGAATCATCTTAGAGGGATTTATAGAATTTAAGTTATGTCGAAACTATTCAAGTTCTCATATTTAGACTGGAATACTTGCAAATTGTTTTATAAGTTTTAGGCACTGATGTTAATGGGTTAATGGACAGGGGACATCAATAAGTTTCATTTGCAAGAGGAATCATTTAATTTAAATTTGTAGAATTTGAACCATGCAGAAAATACTCAAACATACATATTTAAATGTGAATATTCGAGAACAGTGATAAAGTTATATTTTATTGCACCACTGTGTTCTCCTCATTTTTGTGAGTTCAACGACATATTATTTGTTAGAATCCGAGTTTCCAAACATTAGTTATGAATTTTACAAGATTAAACATGTCGCGGTTAAATTTTGATGTTGTACGAAAAGTTGTCCCGAAAAGTTTATCGGATGGAAAATCTCTCTACAGGAAAGTCTTAGAGAATTTAACTATAAACTCAATGCAATAAACGTCACCTAAAACCGAGCTATAGGTAATTTGATATGGAATTTTCAAGTTAGAGGTAAGATATGAGCTAGCACATACAGAACCGATCGATCGGAGTTGGTTGCTTTCTGATTGGCTGATACTTTGATCTGCTAAAATTCCCTACGAACTACACAGCGCGTTAACACTTACCGGCAGCGGTTCACGCGGGCGCTCGGGAGGACGACGACGGCAAACTCGGGCATTGTGGTGTATTCGCTGTAGGAGCTCCTGGGTTCGGCGAGGAGGGAACGACGTGCCGCACGGCGAAAGGAATTCTGAAGGCGTGCCCGGCGAGATTGATGGTGTCCACTCGCGTCGGAATACGTCGGCCGAAGCTGTGCCTGTGGCGGATACAAAGGAGGGATTAGAGGTTATGCCAGCGAGAGGGGAAGAGGAGGGGCGCAAATCCGATGCAGATTTCCTCCTGTACCGGCCGAATCGTCAGCAAAACAGCAGCAGACGGTGGAGTTTCGGCGGTGAAATCGAGCAGCCTGGCGGCAACCAAATTGGGTTTTCGGAGGAGATCAAGAAGAAGAGATATGTGGGTATTTATAGAGGAATTTCGTGAAGAAGGAGGCACGAAATTGAAACAGAATCGGCCAAGAAATTGGGATATTTGCGGAGTCTGTTACGAATAAGTTCAGGAGATGTACTTTGGCTGAAGGTTGTTGATGATTTATGGGCCCCAGCTGTCAGCAGTAAAGAAAAGAAAGGAACCAGAGAAGCAAGCAACGCAGTTCGTGCTGCCAAGCTGATGCTGGCCTGCACGCGCGCGTGCGCGGTTCTAACTCAGCCGGCCCGGCCGGACGTTCTTTTTCTTTCATTCTTTTCTAATTTCTGATTTGTATTTTACATTTTCTAGTTTCAGTTTTAGGTATCCAATTTTAGAGAAAGCAAACATGAAGGTTCTGCAAAAATTAGTGTACAGTATGTGGACAATATGAAACACTATTTCAGTCCAAACAAGCACATGGTATATATATTTTGTGCACTTAGCCTGATAGACTATTAGCAAAATCTAGAAATATAATTTATATTTTATAAAATCAAGAAATTAAAATATTTAACAAAATTGAAACCTTTTGCAGATTTTATTTCAACATAGATTTTGATATTTAAGTCAAAACGACTCAATTAACTTTATAAAACTCATTTTGGTCAAAAACCAAATTACAAAAATGTTATTATAAATATAACACTTTATATGGCTACTTGGGCATTGATATTTCAAAATAAGGTTTGGGCTTTTTTTGTCTCAAAATATAATCTTATATGATTTCAAAACCATGAAACAGAAATAGGTTTGGTTTGGAAATACTTTGAAAGCAAATCTTTGTGAAAACTTATTTTGAAAAGGGATTTTAAATAAAACTCAAAAGTTTCAATTCCTTGTGAAATTTCAACAAAGACAAATAATTTAATCTACTAAATTTATTTCTTTTTACATTTCAAAATTAGGAAATTTTGGAATGTTACAGACTACCACCCTTAAAAGGAATCTCGTCCTCGAGATTCGAGAAAGGCTAGAAAGAAAGATGGGTTTGGGATATGTTGGGGTGGGCTACCACCCTTAAAGGAAACTTTTGTAGGCAGTCTTAGGTCTTGGGTTTAGGTTAAGCTCATCTTGGGTATGACTTGGCACATCCTATGATATGAATTGACACCAGGTCATCTTTGGGAAACATCTATTGCTTCTAAGTTAATATCCAATAGGTTGTTGTTTATTCACATATAGTGAACAACATATCTCTTTAAAGTCACTTGAGTAGACTTTTCCTCATGGTTGGGTTCCTAACCCAAATGGTTGGTTGTTGAACTACTTTTGACATTGATGGGTCACTCTTTGAGTCCAGAAGACCAAGATAAGAGGACTTCACGACATCCTTCATCCTCTTACTTGTTAGTGTCATCGACGATCTTCCACTATCTTCATCTTGTAGTTGGATGTTCATTCTCACTGTAGTCCTACGCTTGGCAGCACTTGCCTACTATAAGGGTATAATATTTCTCCACCCTAAGGTTTAGGCTTATCTTCGACATCTCTTTTGTAGGAATGTCTCTCTAGATTCGCAAAGTCAACATTACGAAAGCTAATAATAAGAGTAGTAGGAATGGTGATCAATCCATCCTGCACCCAGATCATTACTCCGTATTTGATTTATTGAATCTCGTATTCTAACACTTGGTCGTCCTCACAAGTTTGATAAAAATCTCCATGGTGAATTGGTTCAATATTTCAATCCCATTATTAAATTGTTTTGAAAACATTTCTATCGATCCCTAACTAGGGTTTTGCGTATCTCGCACTCTTCGGTTCTTCGTCTTGATAGGAACATGAAGGTTGGTTTTGCTAGGGTTGTCTTCATGACGATTTGTCAAGAAAACACGTGTTGGGTCGAGTACAGATGAGAATAGATGGAAAAGATCTAAAGAAGATTCCTACCCTGAACACAACAGATCAAACAATTCATCTTACAAACAATATCTAACAACCATCAAAGAACACAGTTCAACACAAACCAACTAGCATGGTCATGCCACAATTTGGTATGATCATAACAGTATCGCGATATCGTTGGTCCTATAAATTAGAATTATTGGTGGTCTATTCTATTTCTGCCTCCAATGCTTCAACTTCTTCTACTATTATGGTGTATCTTTCAAGTTGTCAAGTATGCATCGAAGTCTTCTCCAAGTTTTTTGTTGGCCTTCCATGAAGTTGCATCATGTTGAGTCGAATAATAACATATGAAGCATCGGTCTTCACACATAAGCTACGTGGTCATCATCGGTCCTTCCTTGATGGATTTCAAGAGTTGGGCCATCTAAGGTAAGAGGAAATTCTTTTGAAGGTGAAGTAGAGGAAAATACAAGAAGTTCAAAATGCAAGATCCTTTAATAAAAAAAACTGGTTTAGATAGATTTTTCATCCTAAGGTATTCCTATTACTATTCCAAACCTAGGGTCACGAACCTACAGTCAACACAATGCTCTGATACCATCTGTAGCGATCCGACCCGGTACGGGTTGAATCTCTGTGCTTATTTGTGCTAGTCCCTGGATCAATCGCTAGCACACACAGTTTAAGATGTAATACCAAGAAACAAATGTCTTTATTACATCGCATGATCCAGTAAATACAAAGTAAACATTACAAATTGCATAGCCCGAAGCTAGCATTATATCAGAGTTTACAACGAAACATATCAGCATGGAGTCCTTCGTCTTCATGTGCCACAGGCGAGCATGTCGAGTATAGACTCGTAACCCTAACCATCGAACCTCACTCGTTCATCGAAACATCTGCAACATAAAACGTTGCAGCCACGCAGGGTCAATACATTTAGAATTGTATTGGCAACTGTCACTATTTGGTGGATATATAAATGGCGCCTAACAACTACGTGCTCATTTGGCAGGTGGAGTTTAGCATCTTTTGCGAAAAGCAATAGTTTCCCTATCTTTTATAAATAATTTTTATTTTTCGAAACATCGTCTAGGAACATATTAGCATAACCCATGCCGTCGCAAGACAGTTAGCTTCATATGCTCCTAAACATCTACGGACATGCTAGCATAGGCCCATGTAAACACAAGACAACCTAGCTTTGCATGCTCCTAAACCCATTGTTTGTCCCATCAAGTTTTATTATGAAATTGGAATGATGAGATCCTCCAAACAGTTCCAGACTCTAGTTGCTCATAATGTCCATAACCGGGGACACGGCTAAGTACTTAGATTTGACACTCTCGAGAGGCTGTACACATTCCCCACATGACCTAGTCTGTTCTTCTTCCATGATGCGCATTTTGCTCAAATGGACAGATGTCGACTAGGACAAGACCTTTCAGAAGCAATACCTCAACCACAATGGACGCGCTCCGTCCTACCAACACCTACCACCCTCTGTACATTGGGTCGAGTTCTCGCAACCTACTCAATCTAGCCAGAGCCCATATAGCATGTGGTTGTACTGGAAGCTACTAAAACAAGAAAACCGGGCTAATCTCTTTGTTCCTGGGTGGCCAACCTCAAGTGTGATGCACACGGTGCTGCCATAGAAATGACCCCGGTGCAACCACTCAACATAAACCAAGCATTACCACTTCCACCCAGATGATTCATTATTTTAGGTTGTTTTATTACATAAAACCATACTTTCACAATACCACATATCACATCATGAGATCCCAACCACGCATCTACAATAGCAATGCTAAGCATACTACAATACGGTAGCCACAAAGAATAAGTGTTGAACATGTGGTTGTTCTAATAGATAGGTGATCATAGCATAGCAATATATATATTTGAAACAATCCTACACATGAATAGCTACTGAAAATAACTACAAAGTGCATAGAAAAATAGTAGGACAAGACGGTGTGTGACACTTGCCTTTTTGGTAACTGAAGAATTCTGCACTTCTCTCAATCAAAACTCGTAGCTCTCCGTACAACTATAACATACAAGTAACACAACATAAACACGCATTCAAACAACAACAAAATCAAGCAAGGCAACAAATTAGAAAGATTTGTTATTCATTGTATTTTTAGGTTTCATTAAATTTATGATTAATTGGGAAATTGAAGGTATGGCAGAGGTATGGCTTGCAAGATATGAATTTAAGATATTGAATGGTTGGAACAAATACTTGGAAAGAAGGTGATTATCTAAGTCAGGTGCTCAGAAGAAAAATGATTGATAAGAACCTATGGTCCATGGTTGTTTGCTACTCAAGGATGGATAATTATAATGATGCTTGTGTTTTAGAAACTCTCACAAGCATCGCAAGTGCAATTCAAAATGCAACTTGATATAGTGCGAAAACACTTATCAAAGTAGCACAAATTCACGCATGGACTTGGGTATGAACTAATGGTATATTTAATTACTCAAATGACTCATTTGTAATTTGAATAGCCCAAGCTTAATAAATATGATCGAATGGCATGAGATTGGATAGACATTAATGATATTCAACATGTGGAACAAAGATTCTAAAGGATGTCAAGGTTTGAACACATGTGTAGTGTAGAGTGTCTCCACAACATTTGCACATGGAAAATCTATAAATAAGATTTGTCACAATTTACTCAAATAACTCATGTGTAGTTTGAATATTGTGAACTAGAAAAATATAATTAGGATAGATATGATCTTGGACATGATGAAAATATCTAAATGATTTTTGGTAGATGGGTATGATCATATGATTTACTTTGGAAAAAATGAATTATGAGTTTAAGCTTCAAACTCAATGTTTACAAAAATGAATTATGATAATGGTTCCGATGGATATTGATGAGTAACACATATTCAAAAGAAAGATATGATCAAGTGGGGTTTATGGATTGTGTCGTATGACACATAGAGGATATTACTTCAAATCTAAAACCATGGAAAGTGAATATGATCAACTAAACTAAACAGGTGTGCTACTGTATGGAGAGTTCAAATATAATTCATTTACGAAAGGAATCATCTTAGAGGGATTTATAGAATTTAAGTTATGTCGAAACTATTCAAGTTCTCATATTTAGACTGGAATACTTGCAAATTGTTTTATAAGTTTTAGGCACTGATGTTAATGGGTTAATGGACAGGGGACATCAATAAGTTTCATTTGCAAGAGGAATCATTTAATTTAAATTTGTAGAATTTGAACCATGCAGAAAATACTCAAACTTACATATTTAAATGTGAATATTCGAGAACAGTGATAAAGTTATATTTTATTGCACCACTGTGTTCTCCTCATTTTTGTGAGTTCAACGACATATTATTTGTTAGAATCCGAGTTTCCAAACATTAGTTATGAATTTTACAAGATTAAACATGTCGCGGTTAAATTTTGATGTTGTACGAAAAGTTGTCCCGAAAAGTTTATCGGATGGAAAATCTCTCTACAGGAAAGTCTTAGAGAATTTAACTATAAACTCAATGCAATAAACGTCACCTAAAACCGAGCTATAGGTAATTTGATATGGAATTTTCAAGTTAGAGGTAAGATATGAGCTAGCACATACAGAACCGATCGATCGGAGTTGGTTGCTTTCTGATTGGCTGATACTTTGATCTGCTAAAATTCCCTACGAACTACACAGCGCGTTAACACTTACCGGCAGCGGTTCACGCGGGCGCTCGGGAGGACGACGACGGCAAACTCGGGCATTGTGGTGTATTCGCTGTAGGAGCTCCTGGGTTCGGCGAGGAGGGAACGACGTGCCGCACGGCGAAAGGAATTCTGAAGGCGTGCCCGGCGAGATTGATGGTGTCCACTCGCGTCGGAATACGTCGGCCGAAGCTGTGCCTGTGGCGGATACAAAGGAGGGATTAGAGGTTATGCCAGCGAGAGGGGAAGAGGAGGGGCGCAAATCCGATGCAGATTTCCTCCTGTACCGGCCGAATCGTCAGCGAAACAGCAGCAGACGGTGGAGTTTCGGCGGTGAAATCGAGCAGCCTGGCGGCAACCAAATTGGGTTTTCGGAGGAGATCAAGAAGAAGAGATATGTGGGTATTTATAGAGGAATTTCGTGAAGAAGGAGGCACGAAATTGAAACAGAATCGGCCAAGAAATTGGGATATTTGCGGAGTCTGTTACGAATAAGTTCAGGAGATGTACTTTGGCTGAAGGTTGTTGATGATTTATGGGCCCCAGCTGTCAGCAGTAAAGAAAAGAAAGGAACCAGAGAAGCAAGCAACGCAGTTCGTGCTGCCAAGCTGATGCTGGCCTGCACGCGCGCGTGCGCGGTTCTAACTCAGCCGGCCCGGCCGGACGTTCTTTTTCTTTCATTCTTTTCTAATTTCTGATTTGTATTTTACATTTTCTAGTTTCAGTTTTAGGTATCCAATTTTAGAGAAAGCAAACATGAAGGTTCTGCAAAAATTAGTGTACAGTATGTGGATAATATGAAACACTATTTCAGTCCAAACAAGCACATGGTATATATATTTTGTGCACTTAGCCTGATAGACTATTAGCAAAATCTAGAAATATAATTTATATTTTATAAAATCAAGAAATTAAAATATTTAACAAAATTGAAACCTTTTGCAGATTTTATTTCAACATAGATTTTGATATTTAAGTCAAAACGACTCAATTAACTTTATAAAACTCATTTTGGTCAAAAACCAAATTACAAAAATGTTATTATAAATATAACACTTTATATGGCTACTTGGGCATTGATATTTCAAAATAAGGTTTGGGCTTTTTTTTTGTCTCAAAATATAATCTTATATGATTTCAAAACCATGAAACAGAAATAGGTTTGGTTTGGAAATACTTTGAAAGCAAATCTTTGTGAAAACTTATTTTGAAAAGGGATTTTAAATAAAACTCAAAAGTTTCAATTCCTTGTGAAATTTCAACAAAGACAAATAATTTAATCTACTAAATTTATTTCTTTTTACATTTCAAAATTAGGAAATTTTGGAATGTTACACTTTCAACCAAGGATCGATCAAGTCAATGTGTTGTAGCGCTACTAAGTTGGCCCTGTCAAAGTCGGAAGTCCGACCAGACATGTGCACGTGCAGTTCCTTCCTTCCATTTTTGTGGCCTACTCCCTCGAACCTGCGGAGGTGCTTGTTTTGAGGCAAACCAACGTGGTCCTCGATGTCTAGATAATTCGTGCGTAAAGAGATGCACTCTTCGGTGAGCCAGCCTCGTACGATGCTTCCATCCGGATGTGACCTGTTACTGAACGTATCCTTTAATGACCCCATTCATTCTTTCAAACGACATCATGTTGTGTAAGAATGCCGGCCCTAGACTTACGATATCATCCATGATATGGACCAACGAGATGGACCATCATGTCAAAGAATGCGGAGCGGAAGTACATCTCAAGCTCACATAGGATCACCACGATCTCTTCCCGGAGCCTTGCGAGTTTCTTCACGCTTATCGACTTCCGAGTTATGACGTTGAAGAAGTTACGAGCCCGATCAGCGTTGCACGGACATGGTCATCCATTATACCTCGGATTGCAACCGGAAGAATCTGCGTCATCATCACGTGACAGTCATGAGACTTCATGCCGCTGAAGTTTCGTTTCTTGGGGTCCATGTATCTGCTTATTAGCCCGGAGTAACCAAAGGGCACTCTGACTCCTAGAAGGCAATTGAAAAATTGATCGACCTCGGCCGGACTAAAAGTGAAGCAGGAGGGGGACAGTAATAGTCTGGCTGCTTAATCCTTTTGCGCTTCTGACCGCCGTCCGCCTCCTCCTCCGAATGTCCCTCTTGGGCCGCCGGGATCTCGAAGCTCTTCCCTGATGCCCAAAACTTTCAGGTCGTGTCTTGCTTTCGGCCCATCTTTGGTCCGGTCCGGCATGTTGAGAAGAGTGCCAAGCAAGCTCTCGCACACGTTCTTTGTAATATGCATGACATCAAGGCAGTGAGGTGTATCGAGAATTTTCCAAGTACGGCAAGTCCCAAAACACGGACCTCCTTTTCCATACACCAATGAGCGGCGTCGTTTCCTTTTTCTTCTTCTTCTCTCCAGGCTTTTGACGAATCTTTCCCGGCGCAGGGCACTCCTTCCAACCTTTAGATAATGTATCGATCTCTTCGCCGCTCTTCTTACGTGGAGGTCCTCGGGGTTCATTTGTACCATCGAACAGATCTCCACGCTTTCTCCACGGGTCAGTCTTCTGTAGCCACCTTCGATGCCCCATGTAAACTGTTTTCGAAGAGCCGGGATCCTTGCCAAGTGATGTCTACGTTCCCCCTCCTTTCCTGTAGACAGTGTTGGGCCCCCAAGAGCAGAGGTTTGTAGAACAGCAGCAAGTTTTCCCTTAAGTGGATCACCCAAGGTTTATCGAACTCAGGGAGGAAGAGGTCAAAGATATCCCTCTCATGCAACCCCGCAACCACAAAGCAAGAAGTCTCTTGTGTCCCCAACACACCTAATAGGTGCACTAGTTCGGCGAAGAGATAGTGAAATACAGGTGGTATGAATAAGTATGAGCAGTAGCAACGGTGCCGGAAAATAGCTTGCTGGCGTGTAGTTGATGGTGGTAGTATTGCG
>NC_061514.1:164086801-164118560 GCF_022539505.1 Lolium rigidum
GTTTTGGCCGTTTTCGTCGGGCTAGGTGGCCTCAAAAACGAGAAAAAAACGTTTTGACATGCACAACGGACAGACCCAAAATCGTCGGCCATGGTACACCAGCAACCACGGCGCGACTTCAACTTCGTCGGCCATGGCAACTTTTCTTGTAGTGTTTGTACATATTATTCGTGATCTAAAGTCACTCATGTGTTTTTACTCATTGAGTGTCAGATACACTCAAGTTTTGTTAAACCTTCACATGACAAGAACGTTTTTCTTAATATTTCTATATTGAACTACATCAATATCCATTCTATGTACTTTGACTTAAACTTATTATGTGTTTCAATCTATCTTCATTGATCTTGACACTAAATATGTTTCAGTCCATATCCTTTCATTGAAGTTAATTCTCAATGAAACCTTTTTAATCAATTATATAATTACATTATTTATAATCAACGATATGTCATCTACATAAAGTATTATAAATATGTCTTAGCGCTCCCACTTAATTTCTTGCAAATGCAAGCATCTTCATCGTTTCTGATGAAATCAAAAACTCTTTGACTATTTCATCCGGTGAAGATTCCAACTCCGTGATACTCACTTCATCCAATTGAAGTTCGTATACCTATCTAGTATTCTACGGATTAGCAAAACTCTTGGTTTGTATCTTGTATACACCTTTAATACACACTTATGTTAAGTAATGTACTTTGCCATCCTACTAGCATATCTCATAAAAGGAATATGTAGCGATTACTAGAATAATCCACATAGACTATAAGCATTGCTACGGAAGATCTAATCTTATCGTAGTCAACTCTTTGAACTTTGTCGTAAACAACTTTTCGATAAGTCAAGCTTCTTTAAGGATATTCCATCCAAGTCCATCTATTTTATAGATCCATTTACTTTCAAAAAGCATTCATCTATCTTGGATTTCATGGCGCATGGCCATTTTAACGGAGTCAGGGCCCATCATAACTTCTTTGTATGTAGTTGGTTTATCATTGTTCAAAATCAATCCTTTGTCCACAAATCATTTATTTGATCACAAAGTAAACCATACCTACAAGGTTCAATAAGTACTTTGATCTCCATGACTATAACACTTTGTAGACATGGGAGCCATGATCGTCGTAGCCGCTTCCGGAACCATTTCTGATGCTTCGCTACTCTGATCATTATGCTCAGGTTCGTAAACCTTATCAAGTTCTATTGTCCTCCCACTCAAATACTTCGCTAGAAAACAATTTCTTGGAAATAAGCAAGTAATATTAACAAACACTTTTGTCTTTTACTTCATAGTGGGAAGAATTCCCAATCCATTCTCTTGGGATAACCAACAAAGACATTCATCCGGTTTTGGTTGTAAACTCATTTACTTATGCTATGCATACCAAAATTTAAGAAAGGACTATGTAGAGTTCATACCCATGCCATAACTCGTATGGTGTCATTTCAACGGATCATGATGATGCTCTATTCAGTGTAAAAGCGGTAATCTCTAAAGCATAATCCACAAAAATATAATGGCGTCATTTTATATTATCTCATCATTAATCCAACAAGGTTTGGATACGTCTCTCGGATACTCCATCATCACTATGATACTCCAAGAAACGTGAGGTTGTAGAACGATTTCATAACTCTCTTAGATGTTCGCTAAAACTCGTAATTCAAATATTTCCACCATGATCCAATCATAGATATTTGACTTTTCTATTACGATGATTTCTACTTCATGCTGAAATTTATTTGAATCTATTCAAATGTCTCAAACTTCTTCCTTATCGAATATATCCACATATATATACTCAATTCATTGTTAGAAGTTTTCATGAAGTAGAAGAATCTCCCGCACACAACTATGCCCAGTGAACCATATACATCACTATGTATGTTTCCACTAAGTTAGTTGCCCGTTCAACTCTTGGCCTATGGACGGTATTTAAGTCATTTCCTTTTAGAAGAGATTTGCAAGCGCCAAATGATTCAAAAATCATATGACTCCAAAATTCCATTCAAATGGAGTTCCTTCATGCGTTCCTTTCTAACATGACCTAAATGGCGGTTCCACTAATGAGTGGAATTCAAATCATTTGCCTTATGGCATTTTAGCGTCGGTGTTATGTATGTGTGTTTCACCATTAAGATTTATAATAACTTATCCATCGTACATGGAGCAATGTCATAATTTGAACAACTCATTGTTTTCATTTGACCAGAGCAAAATAACAATTTATTAAGTTCTTTATTATAAATTCTAAGGGCTAGGTAGAATGCCAACGACAAACATAATAACACTTTATTATGTTCCGGACGTGCATTATTACCATATTCCATATCGAGTCACTTAGGCCATCGTATTCTTGTATTGCGTTGTATTGTATGACATCTCATACCAACCAATCTGGTACAAATACCCAAGAATTTTATTATGTGACCAAACAAGGAATACATCCATAACATGTATATCATCTATATACACCTGAGCTAGACTTTCTAGTCTTTTTCTTTCTTTCTGCCAAAATATCTTTTGTGGTTTCTCTTTTAGCTTTCCCCATTCTTAGAAAACACTTCACCTTCAATAACTTTGAGGTCCATTGGTCAAATACCAATAACCTCGAGGTTCTTACTTTGAAGTTGATCATCACATGACAAGTGTTCCAGATTTCACTATTAGTAACCTTTTAATGTGATGAACAATTTCACTCATAATTTTATCCATCAAATCATGACGACTTTCCGAGACCATGTCTGTACATGCTAGGCTCGTAAAGTTTAACCTTAGTATTCGCATGTGCAAATCTGGCTTGCACCCGTTGTATGCACACGTAGAATCTATAACACCCGATCATCACGTGATGCTTCGAAACGACGAGTCTTAGCAACGGTGCATACTAAGGACAATCACTTCATGGACATGCGAATATCGTTAGTGCCCAACTAGTTGGAGGATCGGGACGCCTAGCGTCTTCAACCTTCGTACATTCCCATAAAACTTATGAGTTTATGTAGTCTCACTAGATTATATTCTATCATCTTGCAATAGGGTCTTAGATATCACACATATCTCATACCTTGCTTATTTCGAAAACAAAATTTCCAGCTCCTTACTTTTCAAACGGATTTGAACTTCAAGTTTCACGGAGACAAGATGATTTGGTACTAATTGAAACCATTGCTCTTTGAATCATCAATGTGAGGTTTACTAAAAGTTTGCATTAGGACTTAATCATATCTTGATTCTTTAACAATACGGTACCGATCCGTAAAGTTACTTGTCAGACTTAACGGTATTTCTATCTCAATTACAAGACTAGCGCATGGTAGAAAATGGATGCCAATTCTACAAACTTTAATTCAAAATACTATTCAGACTATGTTCATGATAATTAGTTCATGTTTTAATCTAATTACTAATGAACTCCCACTTAATACAACATCCCTCATGGTTGTTAAGTGGTACACGATCCAAATCCACTACACCAAAACCGATCATCACGTGAGATGATGTAGCTTCAATGGTGAACATCAACATGTTGATCATATCATCCATATGACTCGTGTTCAACCTTTCGGTTTCCTATGTCCCGAGGCCATGTCTGTACATGCTAGGCTCGCCAAGCAAACCCAAGTATTCCGCGTGTGCAAACATGGCTTACACCCGTTGTATGTGAATGTAGAATCTATCACATCCGATCATCAAGAGATGCTTCAAAACGACGAACTGTAGCAACAGTGCATACGAGGGGAGAACATTTTATTATCTTGATATTAATGTGAGGGATCATCTTATAATGCTACCGTCGCGATCTAAGCAAGATAAGATGCATAAAGGATTAACATCACATGCAATTCATAATATGTGATATGATATAGCCTTTCTTCTTGTGCTTTTGATCTCCATCTCCAAAGCACACGAGCATGATCTCCATCATCACCAGCATTGCACCAAGATCCATGGCACCGCTTCATGGTTGTCCATCACTTATAGCTACTATAACAACTACTTGAAATAAAGCTATTACATGATGAATAGACACGTAGGTCTTAACAAATTTAAAGACAACCATTAGGCTCCTGCCGGTTGCCATAATACAATAATGAACATCTCATACATCAAATATAATCATCATCACATCATGGCCATATCACATCACCAAACCCTGCAAAAACAAGTTAGACGCCTCTAATTTGGTTTGCATATTTTACATGGTTTAGGGTTTTCGAGTAAGATCCAATCTACCTACGAACATGAACCACAACGGTGATACTAGTGTTGTCAATAGAAAGAGTAAATTGGATCTTCACTATGGTGGGAGAGATAGACACCCGCAAAGCCACTTATGCAATACAAGTTGCATGTCAAGCGTGGAGCAAGTCTCATGAGACGCGGTCATGTAAAGTTAGCCCGGGCCGCTTCATCCCACCATCCCGCAAGATGCAAAGTACACAAACTAAAGCAACAAAAGCATCAACGCCCACAAAACCATTGTGTTCTACTCGTGCAACAGATCTATGCATAGACATGGCTCTGATACCACTGATGGGGTTCGTAGCATAGAAAACAAAAATTTTCCTACCGCAAGACGAATAAATCCAAGATCTAATCTATGGAACACCCAAGATCTAATCTACAAGATCGGAGCAATGAGATTGATATGAGACTAACCCTCGAAGATTTCCAAAGCCTACGAGATTAGATCTCGTTGTTGGTGTAGACGATCATCCCCAGTGCTGCAATCCGGCAGCACTTCCGTACTCGGTCGCGCGTACGGTGTCGATGAAGCCCGTCCTCTCCCCGTTCCAGCGGGCAGCGGAGGTGTGGTAGATCTCCTCCAAGTTCCAGCAGCACGACGGCGTGGTGGTGGTGGTGGAGGAAGAAAAGCTGCAGGGCTTCGCCTAAGCCGGAGCAGCGTATGGTGGAGGAGAGAGGCGGCCAGAGGAGGAGACAATGGGGTGGGATGGCCGGCCACCCCCTCCCCTCTTTATATAGGGGGCCAGGTCGGCTGGGGTGGCCCCCTTTCCCATCTAGGGTTAGGGGGGCGGCGGCCAAGTGGGGGGAAGAGGGATTTCTTCCCCCCAAGTTGATCCCCCCTAGGGTTTTGGGGAAACCCTAGGGGTTTGGCCGGCTGGGCCTTGAGGGGCATGTGCCCCTGGCCCATTAGGCTAGGGAGCACCCCCTCGGCCCATGCTAGGCCTCCTAGGGTCGTGGGCCCACTGGTGGGACCCCGGAACCTTCTAGAACCTTCCCGATCATTCACCGGAAAAATCCCGAACTTTTCCAAAACCTAGAAATCAACTTCCCTTATATGAATCTTATTCTCCGGACTATTCCGGACCTCCTCGTGACGTCCTGGATCCCATCCGAGACTCCGAACAAACTTCGTCTCCATACCATATTCAAATCTACTTATGCGACATCGAACCTTAAGCGCGTCACCCTACGGTTCGTGAACTATGTAGACATGGTCGAGACTCTTCTTCGAGCAATAACCAATAGCGGGATCTGGAGATCCATAATGGCTCCCACATATTCAACGATGACTTAATGATCGATTGAACCATTTACATACGATGCCGATTCCCTTTGTCACGCGATATTTTACTTGTCCGAGGTTCGATCATCGGTATCTCCATACCTTGTTCAACCTCGTTACCGACAAGTACTCTTTACTCGTACCGCGGTATGTCATCTCTTATGATCCAATCATATGCTTGCAAGCTAATCGGTCGACATTCCACCGAGAGGGCCCAGAGTATATCTATCCGTCATCAGGATGGACAAATCCCACTATTGATCCATATGCCTCAACTCACACTTTCCGAATACTTAATCTCATCTTTATAACCACCCATTTACGCAATGGCGTTTGATGTAATCAAAGTACCCTTCCGGTGTAAGTGATTTACATGATCTCATGGTCGAAGGACTTAGGAAACTATGTATCGAAAGCTTATAGCAAATTGAACTTAATGACTTGATCTTATGCTATGCTTATTTGGGTGTGTGTCCATTATATCATTCACCTAATGACATAACCTTGTTATTAATAACATCCAATGTTCATGATCACGAAACCATGATCATCCATTAATCAACAAGCTAGTTATACAAGAGGCTTACTAGGGACTCCTTGTTGTTTACATAACACACATGTATCAATGTTTCGGTTAATACAATTATAGCATGGTATGCAAACATTATCATAAACACAAAGATATATTATAATAACCATTTTATTATTGCCTCTTGGCCATATCTCCAACAGATCCACTTAAGGGAAACTTGTTGCTGTTCTACAAACCTCTGCTCTTGGAGGCCCAACACTGTCTACAGGAATAGAAGCGTGCATAGACATCATGCAACATCCGGGTTTCCAAGCCCGGCCACCCCTGAGCCGGTCGCATCCCTAGATTTTCGAGCATGAACCACCCCTTGTGGTGCACGAGGTTGACGAAGGGACATCCTGCTAACATTCTTCCCTGAATCGCGGCCGCGAGGGGGCGGGGCGGAGGTGGAGGGCCCCAGGAATCCTGTCGTGACCGTTCCCCCTCGAAACGCCACGACGAGGAGCCCGCCCGGTCGAACTCACGGTCACGATGGCGTTGCTTTCTGCGTTGCTCTTCTTGCTCTCTATCCAGCTTCTGGTGAAGATCTTGGTCGCAGTTGCGGGAATAACCATCGCTGAAGTCGCCGAACGGCCGGTTGCCATGGTATAACCGGTCACGCTCCATGGCCAAGAGGCGGGGAATGAGCGCACCGGAGGAGGGGTCTAGGTGGGTGGACAGGATCTTAGCAGCGGCGATGTTGCGTTGGACGTCACGGGCGGAGGCTGGGAAACCTAGACTGAGATCTATGGGTTGGGGTGGGAGCCAGAGCCACTGGTGGAGGGGTAAAACCATCCGAAGCCGAAACCCTAGCGCCCTAGGAACGCACATCCGCTGCAGAGGCGACGTGGCAGTTATCTAGCGGCCTAGGCCTCAGAGCATCCACGGCAAGAGGCGCTTCCGTCAGTTGGGCCAGCCCAGTCTGCCCAAGTGACCTTTGGACGGGCTGGACCTAGGCCACAAGCGTGTTCGCCACACCTTGGGCCAGCCCAACCGGCCCAATGCGAGCCGACCTAATCAGGGCCTCCCTAGGCACAAACCCTAGCAGCGGTGGCGTCCCCCTCGCCTCCGGCCGCCCAGGGCACGGCGGGAGAGCAACCTCCAGATCTCCGATGAGGACCGTCCCAGGTCCGCCACCAGGATGACAGATCTCCAGATCTACAGGTGGAGAGCACCTCCCAGGTCCCGTTGCACCATGGAGCGGCGGAAAGTGGGTGAGCCCAAATGGAGGAGGCGGCGCCGGTCCAGAGGAGAAGCTCGGGGACCTCCCCACCCACGGGGAGCTAGGCACGGACGCCAGCGGCGGCCCCCCTCCCAGATCTGGCTAGAACCGCCCAAGGTTCACTAGGGAAGGGGGCAGCGGTAGGGCAGCATCTTCTTCAGACTCACAGATCACTTCCTGCGAGCCCTCGGCCTCGGAGACGACGGTTGGTGAGGGGCGAAAACATGTTCCCTTTCCTCATCGGCGTCGAGCGCAGCTCCCAGCGCCCCAAGGGTGCGGGCAGAACCACGACGGCGGCGCTCCGGGAGGGCGAGCTCCCAATCGCCACCCGAGTCGCCAGAGCCCGCGTACCGCTTCGTGAGACACATCTTCCCCTTTCTAGTGCTATCTAACTCTGCGAGCTCAAGATTAACGAGTTCGGTGTAAGCATGTGCTATTATGTATAGAGCCTTGACATTTGTGCTCTCTAGTTTCAAGACCTGATTATTTCCACCGTTCTCTAGTAGAAAAAGGGGCTTCGGTCCCGGTTCATAACGGGCTTTAGTCGCGGAGGCGCAACCGGGATTAAATAAAGCCCACCCCTTTAGTCCCGGTTGCTTACGAACCGGGACCAAAGGTCCATCCACGTGGGTTGCAGACGTGCGTCGAGTCGGAGTACATTTAGTCCCGGTTGGTGTGACCAACCGGGACTAAAGGACTCTACAGGTTTAGGGTTTAAACCCTAAATCTGGTTTTATTTTGTTGTGTTTTCATTTCTTTTATATTTTATTTTGTGTTTTATTTTAATTTCAAAGAAGTTTCAGTACACATATTCTATGCTAGTATATACACGTTACACGTTGATGCATATGAATATACAATATCAAACAAGTTTGAAATTTTAAACAAGAAGAATTCAAGAGGAATATATAATATTCAATCTCTTGTACCATATACAACTTCAAACAAGTTTCCATATACAACTGTTTAATTAAATTTACGGTATTAGAAGTTCTTCGTCCTCGTAATAGTGTTGTCCATTAGGATGGAGGACGTCCCTCATCAGAAATCCTGCTAATTCCTCTTGAATTGGTCGGAAGCGAGCTTCTGGATTAAGCTTCTCCCGCAAGTCACTCCTCCGCAACTTGATATCCTTAGCCCTCCGCTCGAAGGTGTGTGTTCGGATGAACTCACAAACATAGTATCCACATAGATTGGTCCCCTTTGGCTGAGTTGGAACATTAGCTAACCTTCTAAATGTTAGCACCTCTTTGAATTCACCGGTTACATTCTTTATGAACCGTTTCCAAACCCTGCAGGGTAAAGAAAATGAACAAGGGAGTTATTAGTTACTTGATATCAGGAAATGAACGAAAGAGGCCGATATAGTGCGCAAATGATTGAAAATAATTACTTTTGCAACATTCCTCTTATGGCGAACCAATACTTTGGGTCCATATTCAGAGAGTCCATGATTATTGGCAGAATCCAGTGGAACCTGCGGACATGTTACATGTACAGTCATGCATAACTCATCGATTAGACATAACATGGAGTAAACAAAAAAGAATGTGTACAAGAAAGAAACACTCACCCAAAATGGTAAGGAAATAGAATGTCACTTTTGAGTTCCTGGTTTTTAAGAAACATGTACAGGTCACTCTCCATGTCTTGTGGGTGTTTTTGTAACACATATCCATTAATGATATGTGGGTCAATGAACCCAACATCATGGATGTTTTTTTTTTGCATTCCCCAAGCTTCATTCTGCATAATAGCGTACACAAGAATATAGTTAGGATAATAGTGCAGGCAATGAACGAGATGAGGTAGAGATTTAATTATAGAATTAAATCACTTACAGAATGTAGCAACTCAGGAGAGATTTGTCGAGCTCGCGCAGATTGAACAACTGGAATAATTCACTCATATGAACTTGTACAAAGTAATGTTTGAAGTGATGCTCCTCTCTAACTTCCGCATAAATATATTCTTTGCCGGTCTTATTTTTTATGAAATCATTCTTGTACCAGAGTAGCAGATTTCGCATTTGTGTTGTAGTCTCTCCGTGCATCAGCAATGGTTCGACCAAGATCATCAGTCGGCTCATCACATGCCTCTTCTTCACCTTCCCCTTCTTCTTCTCCTCCTCCTCCTTCAGCATCCTCCATGAAAGTATCACCGAAATGATCAGAATAGTTGTCATCATCCCCTTCTTCATTATCTTCCATTCTAACCTCTCTTTCTCCATGCTTGGTCCAAAAATTATAGCTTGGCATGAAACCGTGCCGAAGAAGGTTGACGTGAACGGTTCTTGAGGAAGAGTAACCCTTCTGATTCTTATAGACAGCACATGGACAGAGAATAAAACCCCGCTGCTTGTTCGCATTAGCCACAGCGAGGAAATCATTCAAACCCGTAATGAACTCGTCACAGAGTCGGTTACCGTACTTCCATTGTCGATTCATCTGCATTATTATTATATAAAGTATATAATTGACCATCATGCATTTGTTAAACTAACTATCTAGAAATAATAGAAATTAAACTATGAACTACACATGCATATTTATCAATGACACATGAAAGGTTCAAGTTGCTAACCGCGATCGAGGAGGGAAAATAAATGAGAAAGCTTAAGTGGTGGCTCGGACACTTCATATCATGTTTGTTTTGTGTGAACACAAGTGGCATCATGCTCTCGGGCATTTCATCGAACACCTCTTGTGCATAAGAAGATAAAAACCAAACCCACCACCCCTTGTGAATAGAAGTGAAACACCAAGTGGATCACACACAAGCCAAGTGTGCTGTGAGTATTTATAGTGGTGGGCCTTTAGTCCCGGTTGGTCTGGCCAACCGCGACTAAAGGTTCTCGGGCCAGGCCTGAGCACCTTTAGTCACGGTTGGCTAGACCAACCGGGTCAAAAGGTCCGGCCGTACACCAGTTGTCACTGGAGGCCGTTGGGCCCGGAGCTTTAGGGTGTGTTTGGTAGCTCGGTCCAACCCAGATATTCTCACCTCAACCTAGCTAAACCAACAATTTGTTGTTTGTTAGCCTCGGTCTGCCCACCTCATAGCAAAAAGCCCTCTCACCCAGGCCGGGTTGGGAAGCTCAAATCGAGCTTCACAACTCGCCTAGGCTGACCTCATCCCGCAATACACTGTAGCAGCGCTCCTGTGGCACCCCCAAACCCTCACCCCACCTCTTTTCCTCCTTCATTTCCCCCCATCTCCCTTGTCCTCCCACCCCGAGCAAAAGCGAGGGCAGAGCCAGCAGCAGCTCGCGCCGGTGACTTCCCGCTCCATTGCCTCCCTCCCACCAGCGCCCTACGCTGCCCGCAAGCTCCGCCGCCCCACGACAGCCCCGAGCAACAAGCTCCACCGCCCTCCACTAGCCTGGCCCGGCCCTGAGCACCAAGATCCGCCGCCCCACGGCAGCCCCGAGCAGCAAGCTCCGCCGCCCTCCACTAGCCTAGCCCGGCCTAGAGCACAAAGATCCGCCGCCCCACGGTCCTCTACTAGCCTTGCCCGCCCCGAGCACCAAGCTCCACCGCCCCAAGCACCAAATCCCGCCGCCGCCACAACCTCCACTGGCCTGGACGGCCCCGAGACGTGCGCATCGTCGGGGACGAAGCCTGGCACCGAGACGCCGCCCCACGGCCACCCCAAGCACCAAGCCATGCCGCCCGAGCACCAAGTGCCCCCCGCCTAGAGCACCACGCGCCGCCGCCGCCCTGCGCGCCAACGACCAAGCACAGTCGGCCATGGAGAGAGTTGTTGCGTACTTGATTGCTTTTTATTTTTCTATTTAAGGTTCTTTCTGTAAAAGTTTGGATCTCTTTGTAAATTACTTATTTTTGTAAAACCATGTATGGGTTGAGCTGAGCTTGTCTTACCAAACAACATCTTGGCTCAGCATGGGTGAGTACACCCAAGCTACCAAACATGACATAAAATCTCAGCTCAGCTGTTATGAAGCCACCTTGTCTCAGTTGGGAATGCTTTCTCTAGTGACACGGGCTACCAAACACACTCTTAATCACGGTTTCCCAGCAGAACCGGGACTAAAGACCCCATTAATCCCGGGCTAAAATATTTGGGGACTAATGGGTTGGGATGGAACACCTCTTTTCTACTAGCGGTTTCATTAGAAGGTTTTTGTGATTGTGCTCACTAAAATCCTGTAGGGAAACGTGGCATGCCCTATCTGCACAATACAGTTGCCTTCCTGCGGTGCTTCACGATTCTTAATCTGTTCTTTCAGTTTGAGCTTGCACGCGACATCGAGGCAAACTATTTGCCATTTTCATTGATAGAGAAGAAGATTTTAGAGTGTTACAAACCAACATGATCAAGCCAAAAGCCAAGATCCAAAGCATAAGGTCTACTCACTTTCCCACTGATTTATTATAGAGTTTTCTTTTGGTAGGCTAGGAAATAAGACAATTGCATGAATCAATGGAAGGCTAGGAAATATGATAATTCCATGAATCAGAGGAAGGCAATCACCAATCTACTTATGCAGCTGAATGCATATGTACACCTGGTAAAACATGAAACTGTTGTTTGCTCTTTGTGATCACCGTCCCCCGTGGCTGGTGAAGTGCTCATAAACAATATCCACATTCACTCACCAATAGGTTCAGCACGCGAGATGGCTAGATAAGATCAGTCACGTTAATGAAGATCTTCCATGCGCATCAGGACATCTACCCACTGATCGTCAGTGATACTGGACTGGGCCAGTGACTTGGACTAATCAAAGACTGCGAATGGAGCGTGGTAGGCAGCAATCAAAGGGCTTTCTTATGCTGGACAGCCGAAAGAGATACTAAGGCAGTCGTCTGTGTCACACCAAAGGTAAGTCGTACACGCCAAAAGTATTTTGTTTTTATCCCGATGGCTCATATTCTGAAGTACTAGTTATTCAGGTCTTGCTCTCATCATCTCCGGTGTTCATTCAACATCAAGTGCCTAAGTAATACTACTAAGATGTGAGAGCGAAAAAGCTATAAGCACAAAGATCAGCCGACCGACAAATGAGGAGGTGTACGTACCTGCTTGTGTGAAAATGGGCTGGTATATATAGAGGGTAAAAGGAAGCGTCCAGTGTGTGAACATAATACATGTATATCTGAACATAACACATTTTTTTTTTAAAAAAAAGAGGGGACTGAGATTCAGTGACTTCACCAAGTCACGTTAAATCTTTACCCCTCCCATCTCCTTCCAACGGTGGGTATGATACAAAGTTAATAGCTCTAGTACTTAATAGTATTGGGCGAGGGCGGTAGAAAAATTGGAGTTCTTTTGTGATACCCCCAAATCAATAACAGCCCTCTATTTTAGTCCATCCAAAGGCTCAAAAGAAGTCATACTTCTCTCAAAAAAGGTGTCGCCCGCGCGTCGGTTCTTCGCGGCGGTCGTCCTCGCCATCCAGACCGTGGTGGACTGCAAACTGGACAGGAATTCGTCCCAGTGCAGCGACAAGACGAGGTTCGGCGTGCAGTTCTCGTCGCGTAGGGGTTCAGCGGCGAGGTGGCCACGACAACCAGGTGGCCGGAGCTCGTGCGGGTGCGGGGAAGGTGTGCCTGGGCTCTCGGCGACCACCTGGTGGCCAACATTGGGTCACTGAGCGAGTGCCAGCTCTCTAAACAAGATACCGACAGGCTGCCTGTAAGGTTTGTGCTACCACATTCTGAAATGAATACTGAAATTGCACTATAGAGTATTGGTATGGTAGTTTTACTACACCATTGTGTCATTTTTGGTGGAAACAACAATTAGCTTGATGCATAAAAGTTCACAATGCCAAAGAAATGAGGCGAGAAAGTGTGAGTAGTTATGCTAATACAGCACATTTTGCCGTTTGGCTGATAAAACATGGAAAAGAGGTGCCATACATCATTCTTGCACTCTAGAATATGTTTTAACAATTTACAAGTTCGTTGCATCCATTTCTTTTCTTCTGTAGTATGGTAGATCTGAACCTTCCATTTGTTAACAAGTGTGTAGTTGGGCTACTTGTATGTTCATCATAATTCTCAAATACAACAAAAGCTATATTGTGTGCATAAGTAATATTCAAGTAAGAAAGTTCAGATCTACCATACTAATTTCAGTTGTATTGGGTTACCGGGCGGGATTTCTGGTTACCGGGCGGGAACCGGACTTCCCGACCCCCCTCGGGAAACCGGTATACCGGCCAAAAAATCCCGAATTTTTTGACTTTTTCTGAAATTTTTGAATTTTAACAAAATTCCTCTGTAAATTATCCTGCCGAGGAATTTGAATTCAAATTTTGATTTTCGAATTCGTCCGGTAACCGGTCGGGATTTTCCGGTTACCGCGGTAACCGGCAATCCCAACCCCCCTCGGGATTTTTTTTCATTCGGGACCCAAAACCTTGGTGGCTATACAACAGGTTGGTACTAAATTAGTTCAATGACTTAACACCTCACCGGTGAACTGAAACTTACTAGGGCTTTGAGATGCCTGTAGAAGCTCCTAGAGTTCGAAGATCCTATTAATACCACCAGAAAGTTGGAAGGAATTTCTTATGCAACTCAATGTACCTGCCGGCGAGATTGGTTCTGGCCTCTGTTGATGTTACGGCGGCGTCGACCTACTGGTGGTGTCGCTTGCCGGCCACACACGATTGGGCCGAGCACCCGAATATATCTACACCATTCAGCTGGTCCATGACCAAAAGCGAGGGATGTCTAATACTGATGTTATATTATACTAGGTTAGTGTGGACATACTTCAATTTTTAATATTTCCCTCATAAATCATGGTTAATGGGAACCTAATTTTGTAACTCTTCTGAATCTTCTTATTTCCTGTAACAATAGCAGTAGCACTGTAGCCCACTCCACCCATTCTAAGCCTGCTGCCTAGCCATGACTAGTTACTGAATTCCGGCAATTTGGTCCTATGGTGACTTGACTCAACGATTTCACATCTCTGCAAGTCATTTGTGTACTATTCTCTGTAAAAGATGCAATGAAGAGCCTAGTTACAAACCTAGGAATAGGCCAATATCCACAGCACATGAACAGCACACTCATGGCTCGAACACCGACATGGACAAAACAAGTTGCAGCCTGTCGCCCTGTATCCAAAATACGGTGTTCAGTGTCGTTGTGTATCCGCGGATGCTGGCCATGGCATTCAAGCCTTCCAGATGACCCAAGTGGCAAGCCAGACAAGTAACACCGTGCCTATTTTTCCGTTGGCTCGGTGGGGTGATACTCTACCTAGAGTCGGCGTCTGTCGATGTTGCGGCGGCGTTGGCCTTTTGCGGAGATGCAGGACCGGGCCGATCCGCTGGCGGCAGCGGTCGCCCTCTATGCAGGACGACGGGGAGCCGATGGTTTGCGGCGGTCGCCCTCGATGTAGGAGGACCGGGTGTCGATGGCGGCGGTAGAGGTCGCGCTTCAGGCAGGACGATGGGATGTCGAGGGTGTCGATGGCGACGGCGGCTGTCGCGCTCCATGCAGGACGACGGGATGTCGATGTTGGAGGCGGCGTTTGTGAGTTGTGACTAGGGCGTCGCGTGCTGGGCCAATTGTTGGGCCGGTCTCAATACTGCTAGTTTTAATTTTTTTCCCTATTATCTATGTGTTGTCAGGCCGTTTATTCCTCACCGTTGCCTAAATCATACCTCTCCCCTCATCAGTGTGGTAAAAGGTACCATAAAAGAAGGCAAAAATTGGGGATTCACGGTCGTCTTCGCGTCTCTTCTGGAACTTTCCCGCGGCTTCGGCGTGTCGGCGTGGAAGGGGACTGCGGCGCCGCATCCGAGATAAAGGGTCTCGCTCCACGCCACGCAGCCGCTAGAGGAGAGGAGGAGGGGCGGCCGCCGGAGGAGAGGAGGAGGGTCGGGATGCGCAGCCGCTGGACGAGAGGAGATGGCCAGTCTTTCAACACAGGAGGAGGTCTATCGCTTCCAGAGAAGTCTCCTCTGCGCCACGCCGGCAAGGTAATTTGTACATGTTCCTACTGGCCGTCTGGCCGGACGTACAAGTTCAGTATGCTAACTAATTTCTGAAAGATGACAAACTGAACTACGTACAAGTAGCTCTTTAGAATAGTAACTGAACTAGATTTGAGTGCTAACTGAACTGAACGGAAACTAATTTCAGATTTTCATTTGGAAATTTCAGGATTTGAGTGCCCTGCTTTGCAGTAGAGAACTAGGACGTTGTGCTTTGCAATTTTCAGTGTTGTTGGATGGCAGGAATCGGTAAGGGTATACCTCATGTTGGTATGAGGTTCAGAAATTCTGATGAGGCTTGGGCATTTTGGGATGCGTATGGGGTCACTCAGGCATTGATGTGAGAAAGAGGTATGCAAACAAAAGCAGATTTGATGGTCAGATTGGTTCATGCAGATTTGTTTGTTCCAACGAGGGTGTTCGAAGAAAAGGACAAACTGATCATGCGCCAAAGCATTTTATAGCTGAAAGAACTGATTGTTGAGCTCACATGTGTATTCAATTGGATCGGGAGACTGGAAATTATGAAGTCACCAAGGTTGAGCTTGAACACAACCACCTTCTTCAATTGCCACAAACCCGCCACTTAATGATATCACAAAGAAAAATTTCAGAATGACAAGCTTTTGAAATTGAAACTGCTGATGATTCTGGAATTATGCCACAAGCTGCACATGAGTTTGCTTTTTTTTTTTTTTGAAACGAGGCAAAAGCTTTGCCTTTCATTGATATAGGAGAAAAGAGTTGGCCCGTTTATGAGAAAAACTGGCCGAAAAACCGTTACAGCACGACACCACACGCCAGCCCCGAGGCTGCGCTCCACACGGGTCGACGACCAACCAGGTCGACACCACACCTCAACGCAACAGGCGGAGGCGAAAAAACCGGAGCCACCGCTCCAACTACCACACCGACCCCGAGGCCGCGCCCCACCTGGCCAAAGACGAATCCGCCTCCACCGAACCGCCAAAACACTCCACAAACCCCTCTGACCAGTGGACGTCCAAAGCGAGGCCCCAAGAGGCAAAGCGACACCAGAGCGCCGCCCTCGCCCGATCCCGTGAGGGATCTAGGGTTTCCCCCGGAGAGCCCGGGCGGAGATCAAGAGACACCCGCTTCGACGACGCCTTCAAGAAGGAAGCGGCACCCACGGGCATCACCGTCGTCGGTCCTGGCCGGCCGCCAAGACAAAGTTTTCGCCCAGCGAAGAGTCCCAAGAAACTCGCGCCCGCCCAAAAGAGGACCGGCACAGACCACCACCTGCAACCGCCGTATCGCGAACCCCGGAGCAACGCGCCTGTAGCCAACGGAGCATCGCCGAAGAACACCGTGGGCGCCGCCGGAACGCCACATAGAGGGGACGCCGACCAACACCAACACGGAGCCCGAAGACGAACGCCGAAGCCCACAGACAAGGACTCCCAGATCCGACCGCCACGCCGCCCACGCGGCCACCGCAGCCACCACACCGCCGAGAAAACCGAGGCCGCCGTCCCGTCGCGCCCCTCACTGAGCTCCTCCTCCCAGGAACAAGCCGCTTCCGCCCTGGCCTCCACACGCCGGCGACGACACTCCACCACCGCGCCGCACGACCCTCGCACGCCACTCCAAGCACATGAGTTTGCTTCTCATCAAGTTGGTGGACAATTTAACCTTGGCTATACTTGTCGTGACCAAAAGAAACATTTGCGAACCAAGTGGTAGAGTGAGTTCGCTTTTGGACAAGCTGGAAGCATGTTAAAATATTTTCATGACAAAATGGCTGACAATCCATCGTTCTAATATGCACTACATTTGGACTGTGAAGAACATATAACCAACATATTCTGAGCTGATGCTAAAATAATGCTTGACTATGCACATTTTGGTGATGTTGTCACATTTGACACTACATTTGGCACCAACAAAGAATATCAGACATTTGGCACCAACAAAGCAAGGAACGAAAGTGGTATAAAATTCAAAATTAGAAGCTCAACTTAGGTACAAAGATATGTCTCATAAAATTCACAACTTGGCATATAAGATAGCCAACGCTCCCGAATGTTGTTTCTTGTTAGAGGAGGCACTTGATCGTCTCGTGTCACAACTAGAGAATAAACTCAATGAATTAGCTACTGATGTTAAGAATAGAAAGTCAAGTGGCCAATAAAATGTTAATCCAAATGTGCAGCAACCAAATTATTTGTTTAGTTCTGCAAGACTCAAGGAAAAGGAGGTTCCTTTTTAAAAAAATTAAGAAGAAAGCATCCTTGGTGACAAGGGATTAACTTGTCAATGCCTACAAGTTGTATACTTGGGTTTCGCGGAAGTAGATGGCAAGTAGATCTCGAAAGTTTCAGCCGAAAAGGTGCTCGACTGCTAAAAACTAGGGTTATGTTGACAATGAGACTGATCCTTTCTTTGTCCCTCGACTCCCCCTTATATAGGAGGCGGAGCCGAGAGTTTCGTATTACACAAGTTACAAAACGCCGGGAGACTCTCTAAGTTCGTCCCGTGAAGTTACAAGTCTCTTTATTCGTAATCTATCTCTATTTACCATAATCAATACTTTAGTGGGCTTCCGGGCTTCATAACCTTCGGGTCGTGGGCTTTCAGCAAACTCCGGGTACCTTCTTCGGCAGGCCCATCCGGAATGCCTATGTCAGTAGCCCGTGAGATTTTGATTGAATCGTAGGGTCGAGTAAAATCTCCATCGTATAATTCATCCGCAAATTCTTCGAGTAATACAAACAATTTATCCGAGACATATATATATTGTACATGGATAATGGTAGATGGGGCTGGTTCATCTGACGGATCAGGTACCAGTTAACTGCTCTCGTGGCAAATCCGCAAAAACCTATTTCAAGGTCAAGTCCCTGGACATGACACCGGGATACTGGCGTAATTCGACATGTGCCGCTTTAGGACTTATTCATGAATCGAATTTCAGTCATGTTTATAAAGTCCATAGCGCGTCCGCTAGGAATATTTCTTCGCATCTGTTGATACGGAAAAAAGTAGCAGAGCGCATTCGGGTGCGATACCACGCCACTCGGGATAGAACCTGGGGTCTTACCTTCGTAAAGTTTTACGGCACCCAGAGGTTTTACCGCGGCGGACGAGCTCTAGGAATATATTGTCGAGTACCTTTATCGGCTGTTGGAATAGCCAATTTTGTCGGGTCGTATAATGACAATATCATGATTCTCCCGATGGGAGTACACGACGAGTTATATGTAACTCGAAGATGTACGACGATAATCATTCTCCTTGTATTTTATCTAACATTCTCCTCTGCATAAACTATCGGGTGCGCGACCAGCGCGCCCGATGGGAGTAGCCCCCGGGGCTACAGTCGAGTATTTATACTTGGTTGTAGGCTCAACTTGTATTGTTGCTTCATTCTATTTTTGAAAAGGATGACTTCTGCTCCACCTTTATTTTATCGGTGCGCGACCAGCGCTCCCGATGGGAGTAGCCCCCGAGACTACAGTTGACATAGGCATCTCCAATGGGCCTGTCGAAGATGGTACCCGGGGTTTACTGGAGGCCTACGACCCGAAGGATAAGAAGATTCGAGAGCCCAAGATACTGTTAAGGAAAGCTAGAGTTGTATTAGGAAAGGATACTTGTAATCTTGCGGGAAGGGTTAGAAACCCTCCCGGACTCTGTAAACTTGTGTATTACGAAACCCTCGGCTCCACCTCCTATATAAGGGGGAGTCGAGGGACAAAGAAAGGATCGAATTTACAGTCAACACAACCCTAGTTTCATATTCGTCAAGTACTTTTCGGCTGAAACCTTCGAGATCTACTTGCCCTCTACATCCAACTAAACCCTAGTCTACAATCCGTAGGCATTGACAAGTTAATACCTTGTCAATTGGCGCCGTCTGTGGGATTTAGAGGCGACAAGGAGCTGATCTCGATGGCACGTTCAGGATCGTTGACTTCGTCGGTAGCAAGCAACATCATGGACAGAGGTAAACAGATCGAAACTGGTCTCGTTGATTTTGTTGCTCCCCCGCCCTCCCGTTTGGATGCATATGCGTATCTGGAGGAGCCCATGGAGATGACGTTTGGAGAGTTCCACTTCAGCGTCGAGAAGAAAGGATCATATCGTCTCGAAATTCCGATCTCGTCGGGATTATCGGCGGTCGATCCCGATATTTCAAACTCAACATCGTCAACAGAATCAAGTGATGAAGAAATTTCGTCGCCACGCTTGATCAGCACCAGGGCAAGTGAAAAACTCGCCAAGATCTTCAGCGACATATCCTTCGGGTCATCCGCGGACTCAGATATAAGCGATGACTCGAGTAGCGTCGACAGCTTCAACTTCATCGACAGATCCATATCTGTAGGCAAGGTCTTCACCAATCTATATGATGGTGTCACCAAACCCAACAAAGTAAAAAATCCAAAATATCATCAATTTTATGCCATTGGAGAAGCAAGTCGTGATCAGGAGGAAACATCAGAGGCTTTCGACGATTTGGGAAACCCATATGTCGATCCCTCGGACCTAAGGCGAGGCTTGGGCACTAAATATGTCGGGCCTACACCACGTGTTAGAGTTCAACTTCCACAAGCAACATGGGATAGAGCTGCGAAAGCTATGGATGGTTCTGAACCAATGGAGACAACCTCTACGGTGGAAGAACTGCAAGCATATCAATATAGGCTCGCTAGAGCAGGAAGGGAATTGGAAAAACAGACAACTGCTTTGAACAGAAGAAGGGAGGCAGCTTCTGCATCAAGCAGGCGAAGAGCAGAGCTAAGTCGACAGTCAGGAACTTCAGGAGATAGTCATAGAGAAGCTCGCAGGAAAGCAAGATCTCGGTTGAAAAACATACCTGAAGCAGAAAGAGAGACTCTAATCCAAAATCTCGACATGTCCTTTATGTCAATCGACACGAGGGGGAATATTATTCCAAAAACACCGGAAGCAGGGTATATGGCGACACAAGCTTTCATCCTCGGCGTCCGGACCACCTCCCGGAGATCCAAGAGAAGCGTTGTATAACATGGCCATTGCGGGATGTGGCGCCATGGGAGCAGCGTTCGCAGACTACACCTCCCGAAGGAACTGCAAGGCAAAATAGTCCGAGACCCTACCGTAGCGAGTGCAAGATCCACCGAGAGCAAGTGGAGTTAGAGACGCAACGACTCGGGCCGAGTGGATAGAGCGCGACAAGAAAGAAGGGAGCATCGGCATTCACCAGAAGTTGCTGAGGAAGATATGTGTGGGCTCCCGTGTTTTACAAGACGAGTTCGAAAAACTCGAGTCCCGTTAGGATTCAAGTTACCCGATAGTTTCAAGAAATTCGACGGCTTGCAAGATCCTGAGGATTGGCTAGTCGATTATCTAGAGACGGTGAAATTAATAGGGGGCACCAGGGCAACAGCAATGGAGAGTATTCAGATACACCTGAGTGGAGCCGCAAGATCCTGGATAAAGAAACTCCCTCCGGGGTCCATCGACAGCTAGGACAGTTTTGAGGATGTGTTCGTCAAGAACTTCCGATCAACTTGCAAAAAACCAGCATCACTTGAAGAGTTGAGGTCATGTCGACAAAAACATGATGAGTCAATGAGAAAGTACATCCAAAGGTGGAACATCATCAAAAACTCGGCAGAGAACACATCTGACGAAAGAGCAATAGATGCGTTTGTGGCAGGAATTCGGCGAGGAGATTTCGTCGAGGACTTGGGCAGAACTAACCCAAGGACAGTGTCAGCATTGATGGAGATAGCAAACAGATGGGCAGACGGAGAAGATGCTGTTCATAATAAGCGACACAGGTCACCAGAGGAGTACCGTAGCCGAAACTTTCAAAATAGAAGGCGATTTTCTCGGCAGTTCTCGAATTACGATGCTCCTAGCCAAATATCGGCTGGTTTTC
This sequence comes from Lolium rigidum, assembly GCF_022539505.1. Taxonomy (NCBI): domain Eukaryota; kingdom Viridiplantae; phylum Streptophyta; class Magnoliopsida; order Poales; family Poaceae; genus Lolium; species Lolium rigidum. The sequence goes on from NC_061514.1 coordinate 164,108,000, forward strand.
GGGGAAACAACGGAGGAAACAATAGAGACGAATATCAAAAGAGTAATGAGCAGCGAAGCGACAATAGAGATGATTCCCGAAATAACAGACAAAATAGCGGGTCAAGGTTTCAAAGACCTTTCGTAACTCCCGAAGATATGATGAACGGGCCATGCCAGATGCATTTTTATCTCGACAACAATGGAAGAAGGCAGTCAGGACATCTGCAGAAGGACTGCCGTAATTTTCAAGCAATGTTGCGAGTAGCAGGAATAGCTAATGCTCAAGCAGCAAATCGAAACTTTCAAGGGCCTAGGAGTGAGATCCACCTACCACCTCCTCCCGCAATCACGGACGAAAATCGACATCAGCTCAGAATAGCGGTAGCACCACAACCACCCCCATATGTTGATCCTAACAATAACGGTGCAGTCTCGATGATTCAGAAAGCCATGCGATCTAACAGGGCTCAGAAGGTAATCTCGCGACAAGTGTTCATGGCAGAAAAGATGCCTCCACCAACGATAGAGTACCTAAATTGGTCGGGACAGGACATTGGCTTCACAATCGCGGATCACACGCAGCAAGTTCCTCGACCAGGGCAATCAGCACTTATCTTGCCAGCGGTGATCGCAGGATTCGACGTATCTCGAGTTTTCATAGACCGAGGCAGCAGTTTAAACCTTATGTATGCAGATACATTGAGGAAGATGAACATATCATTGGCAAATCTAAAACCAACTGACACGCGTTTCCATGGAATCACACCAGAGAAGCCGAGTTATCCGTTGGGAAAGATTCATCTCGACGTTCAGTTTGGGACCCGAGAAAATTACAGGATAGAGAGGTTGGAGTTTGAAGTTGTGGATTTCCCTTCGCAATATCATGCCTTGTTGGGGCGACCAGCATACGCGAGGTTTATGGCGGTACCACATTACACGTATCTGCTATGGAGGTTACCTGGACCTAAGGGACCAATCACAGTTAAAGGAACCTTCGCGCTAGCCGATAAATGTGACAAGGATTTTATCGACTATCAGAAACCTTCGGGATGCAAGCAGAGTACGCGGCGTCAAGGCTCATGACTGATTATGATGTGCTGCCAGATGTAGGGAGGCCCAACAAGGAATCAACCTTCAACACCGCAAAAGATTCTAAGGAAGTGCAGATCCACCCGACAGATCCGAAGAAAACGACGTCCATCGCGACAAACATGGACCTCGCATAGGAAAGCGCGCTCGTCGAGTTCCTCCGTGAGCACTGGAAAATCTTCGCATGGTGTCCAGCTGACATGCCAGGAGTACCCAGGGAACTCGCCGAGCACCACCTAAACTTGGATCCAATAGCGAGACCAATCAGACAACCTTTGCGGCGTTTTTCGCAACCAAACCGCAAAGCCATGCTGTCAGAAATTGATCGACTCAGAGAAGCTGGTTTCATTAAAGAGATATCTACCGAGGCCACTTGGGTAGCTAACCCAGTGATGGTGCCGAAGAAAAACACGAAAGTACTTCGCATGTGCGTCGACTTTATGTGCCTCAATAAACATTGTCCAAAGGATCACTTTCCCCTCCCAAGGATCGATCAAATTATCGACTCCACGGCAGGATGCGAACGTCTTTCCTTCTTGGACGCATATTCTGGTTACAACCAGATCAGATTAAAAGAAGATGACGAAGCCAAGACAGCGTTCATCACACCATATGGTGTGTTTTGTTACAGAACAATGCCTTTCGGTTTGAAAAACGCGGGAGCAACATATCAGCGGATGATGCAGAAGTGCTTAGCAACACAGATTGGAAAAAATGTACAAGTGTACATCGACAATGTCGTCATAACATCAAAAAAGGGGGCAACGCTAATAGAGGACTTGAAAGAAACCTTCGACAACCTCGACAAATTTTGTCTCAAACTGAATCCAACGAAGTGTTCATTCGTCGTCCCTGCAGGAGAACTTCTTGGGTTCCTAGTTTCAGCAAGAGGGATTGAAGCAAATCCCGAGAAAATCCAAGCTATTGTAACAATGAGGAAGCCAACAAAGTTGAAGGAAATACAGCAGTTAACTGGGCGAGTCGCAGCTTTAAGCAGATTCGTCACCAGGCTGGGAGAAAAGGCGCTACCGTTCTACGCCTTAATCAAACAAAGAGAGAAGTTCCAGTGGAACGAAGAGGCAGATAGGGCCTTCGAGGATCTCAAACGGAAAATTTCGACACCACCAATCTTGGTGGCGCCAAAAGAGAAGGAACCACTCCTGTTATACATTGCGGCTACACCTCAGGTCGTCAGCACGGCGCTAGTTGTCGAAAGAGAAGAAGAAGGAAAACTCCATGGAGTGCAGAGACCGGTATACTTCATCAGCGAAGTTTTATCGCCTTCAAAACAGCGGTACCCGCAGTATCAGAAGCTAGCATACGGAGTGTTTACAACCGCAAGAAAATTGCGGCACTATTTTTCGGCGCATCCGATAATAGTGGTCAACGAAGCACCTCTATCCAATATACTCAACAACCCAGAAGCTACGGGTCGTGTCTCCCTTTGGGGAATAGAACTTTCTCCTCGGGACATCACGTACGAAAAAAGAAAAGCAATAAAGTCACAAATTCTACCAGACTTCATCGCAGAGTGGATGGAGCTGCAAAACACAGGACCTCCAGATCTATCGAGAACCTGGACTATGAACTTTGACGGGTCCAAAAGGTTAGAAGGAGCTGGAGTAGGGGTGATACTCATATCACCTGAAGGCGACAAATTAAAATATGTCTTACGGATGACATTCCCAAACGCATCTAACAATGAGGCAGAATACGAAGCTCTTATACATGGGATGAAGATGGCGAAAGCCTGCGGCGCAACTCGATTAAAAATATTTGGCGACTCACAATTGGTGGCTCAACAAGTCATGAACCAATGTGATGCAGTCAATGATAGCATGGTGGCGTACAAGGAAATGTATAACGAGCTGGAGAAACTGTTTGATGGATGCGAGGTGAACCACATCAGCAGGTTAAGCAATGACGAAGCCGATGTTCTTGCAAACATCGGGTCGCAGTGCCTCGCGATCCCTCCAGGTGTGTTTTGGGAGGAGATAACAGAGAGATCCACAAAGCCGAAGAAACCAACAAAGAAGGAAAAGAACGAGAAACCCTCAGGGGCTGCGAAAGAAACATTGGAAGAAGAAGAAGAGGAACATGATCTAGTACTGATGGTGCAAATACCATGGATGCAGGCGTACATATCATACATCCTAAGAAAAACAATAACCGACAATCCAGTTGAAGCAAGGCGAGTTATTAGGCGTTCCAAAGCTTTCACTGTGATCAAAGGAGAGTTGTACAAACGAAGTATTTCGGGTGTGTTACAAAGATGCGTTACGCCCGAAGAAGGAAGGGTAATTCTGAAGGAAGTACCCGAAGGAGTATGCGGCCATCATGCAAGCAGTCGAGCTATCGCAGCCAAGGTTTTCAGAGCAGGATTCTACTGGTTGACAGCAATTGAGGACGCGAAGGAGATAGTGCAAACTTGTGATGCGTGCCAGAGATTTGCCGCAAAACCTCACTCTCCGGCAGCAGAGCTGATGCCAATACCATTATCATGGCCCTTTGCCCAGTGGGGTCTCGACATGGTGGGAAAGTTACACAAGGCCTCGCCAGGAGGATACGAGTATGTGGTCGTCGCTGTCGTCAAATTCACCAAGTGGATAGAAGCGAAGCCGATAAATTCACCGGATGCAGCGTCAGCAATAAAGTTCGTGAAGAGCATTGTTTTTCGATTTGGAGTGCCTCATAGCATCGTCACGGACAATGGCAGTAACTTCACATCCAAGGAATTCAAGGCATATTGCGCAGAAGTAGGTATCAAATTGCACTTTGCGTCAGTCGCACATCCTCAAACCAATGGCCAAGTCGAGAAAGCCAATGGGATCATCTGCAATGGCATCAAGAAGCGTTTGTTAGGGCCACTGGAAAAAGCTCGACATACTTGGCCAGAGGAGCTGCCGAGTGTGCTGTGGAGCATCCGACCAACACCAAATACAGCGACACAGGAGACCCCGTTTTTCCTGGTTCATGGAGCAGAGGCAGTGCTGCCAATAGAAATAGAGCACGACTCCCCGAGAGTCACGGAATACAACGAAGAAGTTTCAAGGAGAGCATTGGAAGACGACGTCTACGCACTCGACGAAGCTCGAGACGAAGTATTGTCAAGGGTCACTAAATATCAGCAAGACCTGAAAAATTACCACAGTCGACGTTTGCGACCAAGGTCCTTTCAGGTGGGAGACTTAGTTCTACGACTCAATCAAGATCGTACTGAAAAACTCGAGTCGCCGTGGCTTGGCCCTTACGTCGTCACAGAAGTAATCGAAGGAGGAGCATACAAGATCAAAGATAAGAAGATAGGGACTCCCGAGAAAAACCCCTGGAACGTAGCACAGCTAAGGCGTTTCTACGCTTAGTGCCGAAATATAGCCCTCCTTTGTAAAGCTACAATGTACTGAAACGCCCGCGAGTTTTCAGACGCACTCTTTTCCTTTTTCGGGGCACCGAGTGGGGCCGGAGAAGGTTTTTAATGAGGCGGGCTCGCGGTGCTGCAATATAATAAAGATAGTGGAGATATATATCTTTTCTTTCGACATGCACGGGGGCTTACACCTTGAAAGTTACAATATATATACAATATAGATGAATCTAACTGACAAAGATATTTCGCCTTGGTACAAAATACCTCGCAAGATAAAAAGAAGATACAAAAATAGCAATCAGCACTCGGGGGCTAGTACCCGCAAATATAATATATCCCGTAAGAATTCGGTTGCCTTGGTCTAAAAACCTCGCATACACAACAAAGAGATCCGTCATCAAAACACTCGGGGGCTTGATGAAGAAAAATAAATACATTTGTTGGCTGTACAATATAGATTATGTCTACAACATACAAGATACAATCCTTGGGCAATAAATTTTCAATTGTTGCCCAGTATATTATCTATAGTCAACCGTTCATTACTCACAGCACGAGTACTATGTTCAGCATAGCTGCCCTTTACGAAGAATTCGGCGTCCATCCGAAGAAGCTCGTCCATCATATCCTCTGCAACAGGGGTCACAATATCATCATACTTGCCGAAGTTCCTTTTCCTTTTCGACATCTTGGCCAGGCACTTGGGAACAATTTGACCCATGTCTAACTTCGGGCAGCAGATCTTTATCATAATCATAGCAAACCTTGCGCCAGCAGCTAATTGAGCTCGCACAAAGCCATGGATTCGAGGAGCATCCCGAAATTTCTCCATCAGAGCAGGAAGAGTTTCTGGCATTTTATTACGCGGAAACATGGTGCCGTAAACTAAGGACAAGGTCCTTGTGCAGAAGTCAAGAAACTCGCGGACCTGAAGCGCGCGGTCTTGAAATCTGACGATCTGGCGGGTACGTTCAGGTGTGCCCCAAAAATTGGAACCATGCTCCTTTGAAAGTCTGAGAAGCACAGCGGATCGAGTTTCAACACGTTCATCCTTGGTAACAGTGTCCAAAAAAGAACCTGTTTCAAGAAAAGAATTAGCAGACCATGGGAAGACAAGCAAGATAAAAATTCAGCATGATCAAGTTAATGAAGCATACCTGCCATATCCAAGCTTGACTCCTCCATTAGTTCAAGCATGCAATTTTCTCGAGCAAAAGCCGCAGCAGCCTCAGAAACCGCGTTTTCCTTGGCGGCCGTAGCATCTTGAGCTTGCTGAAGCGCAATTTTTTCCCTCTCGGAAGATTTTCGAAACTGCTCCATTATCATAAGCGATTGTTTCTTCACAGATTGAAGTTGTTGGCGAAGTTCTTCCAAGTCTTGTGCCAAACCTTTACTCGATGAATCTTCAAAATGCTCGACAGCTACAGGTTTGCTCTTCGAACAGGACGCAGGAAAAGCATCGGGAGGAGGAGTCGCAGTATAGTTGTCAAAAATCAACTGAAAAATAAAGATTTCTCGACATCAATCATCACGCAAAGATGGATTTCCATTAATTCTTCAAATATATACATAGCGATTACAAAAGAAGGATTCCTAGTGAACTACTGAAGTAGTTGTCGCCAAATTTAGTAAGGCAACAGCGCCAAGAGAGAGTTAAAACTAGAAGCAAAGGCAAGGTTTTCTACTTGACCTCCGGCTTCGACGAGCTAGGTGCAGGAGCTGGATCATATCCAAGATAGGCAAGGATCTTCTTCGAGTTGGGCTTGGCAGCCTTAATCAGCGCCTGCCACTTCTTCGTCTCCATTTCTTCCGTGTCGCCAACTTTTGCCCAGTCGACGTCTTGCTGGCTATCAGCAACCAAGGCAATTGTACCTTCAACGCCAACTTTCAACCCCTCTTCGCGAAGTTGGAGTCCAAGGTTTTCTTGAGAACTGAAGCACTTGGCGAGAGCAACAAAAGTCGCGGGTACTTCCTTCTTCTTGAAAAAGTATGGAAAAAGCCGCGACAGCCCAACCTTCGCTTCAGTAAGGCCATCGCGGGCCTCATCACAATGAATTTCAAGAAGAGAAAGCGCGTCAAGGAGTTGGTCACGTTCGGCACCTTCTAGCTCATATTCTTGACCGGTTCTCCCTGAACAAAGTGAAAAAGAGTTGGTCAAATGAAAAAGGGAAAAAAACACGACACAAGGAAACAGCAAGGATCTGAGCACTTACTAATAAAACGTCGACATTGTGATTCCAGGCGAGTAAGGATTTCTTGTTCACGCGCAGATTGTTGAGTTATGTTCTCACTCAGAGAAGTTTCCGCGTCGTGAAGTCTTTTTCGGAGTTCTCCGACAGTGGCGGCATCATCCTTAGCCTTCTTGGCATCTTCTTCAGCTTTCTCGCAAGCCTTTTCGCTTTGCTCTAACTTAGTAGCAAGAGCGTCAGCATGCTTGTTGGCCTCCGCAAGATCTCCTGGCAAAATGAATGACAGTCAGACATCATGACAAAAAACAATGGTACACATGCCACAGAGGAGGAGAATAAAATCAATACCTTCCAGCTTTTTGGTATGGTCACGGTACCCGACGAATTGAGTTCCAAGACGAATAAATTCCTTCATTAGAGGCTGAAGAGACAACCAAGGGAGAAGGGAAGTCAATATAGTCAGAATAAATTCGACAACACTTAGCAAAAAATAAAGAGGAGATAGAAGCATTAAAAGGCTTGGAACTTACGTCATCCAATGAAGCTGTCGACGAACTACCAGGGAATTGGATAGGTTCCTTGGATGGCTCGACCCTCGCTCTTTTTGGAGAAGAAGCTCGGGGGCTCTCAACTGGTGGTGGCTGTTCGATTCTTTGTTGGGGAGGCGAAGTTTCGTCCCCATCGGGTCGAGATTCAGAAACAACTAAAGTACGGGACGTGCTCGTTCGAGCAGTCGCGTCAATAGGTGTATCCTCATCTTCGTCGCCACTACAAAAATAAAGCGACGAGATAAGAAACAAAAGAGAGTATTGTCAAAAATAAACAAGTATAGTGCATCAAAAACTTACGAGCTAATAAGAGCAGCCGCGTAAGGGTCAAAGGCTCTCTTTCCAGCACCAGGTGCAGTTTCTTTGGCACGTGCAGCACCGGCTTCAGAGGTGCCGGAGTCAACAACGTCGTCCCTTTTCCTCTTATTCTTCGGGGAAGCAGCTGGGAGGGAAGAGCGTGTTGATTCGGTGACCTCAGTTTCAATCTCTTTTTCAGAGGATGCCGCGGATTTTCGAGAACCCGCGACTTCACTCTCAAGGCGAGAAGTACCTTGGTTGTCGTCGGTGACAACGGCCCGTTCTTCGACATCTCCACCTTCAGGAAGGGGAGGAAGAGGTGATGTAATGTCATGGTTCTGCACAAAATAGAAATATGTCGACATAGATTCATATCAGTACTAGCAGTCCAAGTACTAGCAGTACCAAAGGGGAAAAAAGAAGGAGTCCATAAATAAAAATATGACAAAAAATATATCACCTGAGGGAGTGCGTTGGTGGCGCTGAATGGCGTCACGCCGCAAGTTGAAGGAACGGTGTCTTTCTTGTTCAGCGACGAGATTTTTCGGACAAGTTTCTCTAAGTCCTTGACCGATAAATCTGTCGACAAGCGATCTACATCTTCACTGCCAGCATACATCCAAAGGGGATTTTTGCGGGCTTGCAGAGGCTGCACCCTGATCCTAAGGAAGTACGCCGGGATTTGGACACCCGACAATTCTTATCCTCGGGTGTTTTGGAGCTGACGGATGCGTGTCATCAAGGCCTCTGTCCCCGTTTTTTCTTCGTCGGTAGCCTCTGCGTCCCAGGAACGACGGCGACAAATTTTCTCGGTACCATCAAAAGGAGGGATGTTGTCTTCAACAGAGCCATGATTCTCCTCATGAATGTACAACCACTTTTTGCGCCACCCTTGTACCGAGTCAGGGAATTTGACATCAAAGTACTCAACGTCGGGGCGGACACAGATAACAACGCCACCAATGTTATAAGAAACATTGGCAGAGCCATTACGGTGACAAAAGAAAATGTGTTTCCATAGAGCCCAGTTAGGCTGGACTCCAAGGAAAGCTTCGCAAAGCGTGATGAAGATGGAGATATGGAGGATGGAATTGGGAGTAAGGTGGTGAAGTTGCAGTCCGTACATGAAAAGCAACCCCCGTAAGAAATTGTGGATGGGGGCAGAAAGACCGCGGATGAGGTGGTCGACAAAACTAACCCGGTACTCCATTGGAGGGGTTGGATAACTTTCTTCGCTGGGGAAGCGAAGCGCGTCCTGCTTCTTGCTGATCCCCAGTTTCTTCAGCAGGTTGATGTCTTGAGGGGAGATTTTGGATCTCTCCCACTCCGTGTTCCCCAGATCCTTGGTTGCCATCTTCGATTCAGGCGTGCTGTGCCTGGTGAGTCTGCGCGGAGGCATCAACAATGGCGCCGGAGTAAGGTGCGAGGATGGTGAGCTCAAGAGCTTTGAGGCGCAAGGGAGAATTTTAGCAGAGGAGAGCAGAGGAGCGGCGCGAGCGAAAGGACTAGAGGAGGAAGATGATGCCCTTATATAGAGGTGCGGTGAACCGTCACACCGTTGGATTGAAAGATTACGGGACAGATGGTGTACACGTGGACAAGGGGTAAATGGTAATTTCATATAGCCGAGAAAGTGCAGCAACTACAGTACGTGCGCTAGGAAAAGCGGAGGACGTGTGTCCCCCACTTGCGCGACGTGTCAAACTGGTGCGAAATTTGGGCCCACAAGCCAGAGAGAGAGAGGTTCTCGCGATTTCCTGATATATTGATCGTGGCCATCGTCAGCAATGATGTCACCTTGGTAAGAGAAAACCTCGGATACGACATTTTATAAGAATGGCAACAGCAGAAGATTGTCTTGGGAGCTTTTGCACAAATACAAGTTTTTGCCCAAATGCTCGGGGGCTACTTTAGAAAAAAGAAAAATTCAAGTATTTCAAAATAGAAATGTCGAGAGCCTATGACCAAATACAAGCATTTGTTCATAGCCTCGGGGGCTACTCCCATCGGGAGCGCTGGTCGCGCACCCGATAAATATGAAAAGTTCGAGACAGAATGAAAATATATTGACATGAGGCAATAAAGTTTTGAGCCTACAACCAAGTACAAGTCCTTGGCTGTAGCCTCGGGGGCTACTCCCATCGGGAACGCTGTCCGCGTGCCCGATGAGGTTATAAAAAAAAAGAGAGAGAAAGAAAAAAAAGAAGAAGTGAGCATATTTTGAGTTATACAAATAACTCGACATATACTCCCATCGGGAAGACAAAATAAGTCATACATTGACTCGACAAAATGTGCTATTCCAGCAGCCGAAAAAGCACTCGACAATATATTCTCAGAGCGCCAAAGTAGTGAATAATCTCTGAATGCCGCAAAACATTGCGAAGGTAAGACCCCAGATCCGTTCTGAGTGGCGTAGCGCCGTCTCTGACGTTGGTTTGCTACTTTTTTCCATATCAACAGATGCGAAGAAAAATCCTAACGGACGCGTTAGGTACCCGATAAAATATGACTGGGACTCGACAGAATGGTAAGACCTTAAGCGGCACCTGTCGAAGTTTACACCGAGATCCCGAGATCATGTCCAGGGACGTGATCTTGAAGTAGGTTTTTGCGGATTGCCACTAGAGCAGTTAAGTAGTACCTGATCCATCAGATGAACTAGCCCCAACTACCGTTATCCCTGTACAATATAGAATTGTATATTTAAAAGATATGTGATAAAATTCGGCAAAGGTATTGAATGAATATAAAGTTGGAGATTTTTCCTGACTCTATGATTCAAGAAAAAACTCGGGGGCTACTGACATAGGCATTCCCAATGGGCCTGTCGAAGATGGTACCCGGGGTTTACTGGAGGCCTACGACCCGAAGGATAAGAAGATTCGGGAGCGCAAGATACTGTTAAGGAAAGCTAGAGTTGTATTAGGAAAGGATACTTGTAATCTTGCGGGAAGGGTTAGAAACCCTCCCGGACTCTGTAAACTTGTGTATTACGAAACCCTCGGCTCCACCTCCTATATAAGGGGGAGTCGAGGGACAAAGAAAGGATCGAATTTACAGTCAACACAACCCTAGTTTCATATTCGT
>NC_061514.1:164118660-164136851 GCF_022539505.1 Lolium rigidum
GGAACGTCATCCGCAAGACATACTTTAGTTTGTCGCCTTCAGGTGATATGAGTATCACGCCTGCTCCAGCTCCCTCTAACCTCTTGGACCCGTCGAAGTTCATAGTCCAGGTTCTCGATAGATCCGGGGGTCCTGTATTTTGCAACTCCATCCATTCTGCGATGAAATCTGGCAGAATTTGCGATTTTATTGCTTTTCTTTTTTCATATGTGATGTCCCGAGGAGAAAGTTTTATTCCCCAAAGGGAGACACGACCTGTAGCTTCTGAATTGTTTAGTATATTGGATAAAGGCGCCTCGTTGACCACTATTATCGGATGCGCCGAAAAATAGTGCCGCAACTTTCTTGCGGTTGTAAACACTCCATATGCTAGTTTCTGGTACTGCGGGTACCGCTGTTTTGAAGGCGATAAAACTTCACTGATGAAGTATACCGGCCTCTGTACTCCATGAAGTTTTCCTTCTTCTTCTCTTTCGACCACAAGTGCCGTGCTGACCAATTGAGGTGTAGCCGCAATATATAACAAGAGGGGTTCCTTCTCTTTAGGCGCCACCAAGATTGGTGGTGTCGAGATCGTGCGTTTGAGATCCTCGAAGGCTCTATCTGCCTCTTCATTCCACTGGAACTTCTCTCCTTGTTTGATTAAGGCGTAAAACGGTAACGCCTTTTCTCCCAACCTGGCGACGAATCTTCTTAAAGCTGCGACTCGCCCAGTTAGCTGCTGTATTTCTTTCAACTTTGTTGGCTTTCTCATTGTGACGATGGCCTGGATTTTTTCGGGATTTGCTTCAATCCGTCTTGCTGAAACTAAGAACCCGAGAAGTTCTCCTGTAGGGACGCCGAAAGAACACTTTGTCGGGTTCAGCTTGAGATAGAACTTATCGAGATTGTCGAAAGTTTCCTTCAAGTCCTCGATTAGCGTGTCCCCCTTTTTTGATGTTATGACAACGTCGTCGATGTATACTTGTACGTTTTTCCCGATCTGTGTTGCTAAGCACTTCTGCATCATCCGCTGATATGTTGCTCCCGCGTTTTCAAACCAAAGGGCATTGTTCGGTAGCAAAACACGCCGTAAGGTGTGATGAACAATGTTTTGACCTCATCCTCTTCTTTCAATCTGATCTGGTTATAACCAGAGTAAGCATCCAGGAAGGAAAGACGTTCACATCCTGCCGTGGAGTCGATAATTTGATCGATCCTCGGGAGGGGAAAGTGATCCTTTGGACAGTGTTTGTTGAGACACGTAAAGTCGACACACATGCAAAGGACTTTAGTGTTTTTCTTCGGGACTAATACTGGGTTTGCGACCCACGTGGCCTCTGTATGCAGCTCCTTGATGAAACCAGCTTCTCTCAGTCGATCGATTTCTGACAACATAGTTTTGCGGTTTGGCTCCGAAAAACGTCGCAAAGGTTGTTTTATCTGTCTCGCTAATGGATCCAAGTTTAGGTGGTGCTCGGCAAGTTCCCTGGGTACTCCTGGCATGTCAGCTGGACACCATGCGAAGATTTTCCAGTGCTCACGGAGGAACTCGACGAGCGCGCTTTCCTATGCGAGGTCCATATTTGTCGCGATAGACGTCGTCTTCTTCGGATCTGTCGGGTGAATCTGCACTTCCTTGGAATCCTTTGCAGTGTTAAAAGTTGATTTCTTATTAGGCCTCCCTACGTCTGTCAGTACATCGTAATCGGTCGTAAGCCTTGACTCCATGTATTCTGCTTGAATCCCAAAAGTTTGTGACAGTCGATGAAAATTATTGTCACATTTATCGGCTAGCGCAAAACTTCCTTTAACTGTAATTGGTCCCTTAGGTCCAGGTAACCTCCACAACAAGTATGTATAATGTGGTACCGCCATAAACCTAGCATACGCTGGGCGCCCCAACAAAGCGTGGTACTGTGATGGGAAATCTACGACTTCAAACTCCAGCCTCCCTATCCTGTAATTTTCTTGGGTCCCAAACTGAACGTCGAGATTGATCTTCCCCAACGGATAACTTGGCTTCTCCGGCGTAATTCAATGGAAACGCGTATCGGTTGGTTTTAGATTTGCTAGAGATATGTTCATCTTCCTTAGTGTATCTGCATACATAAGGTTTAAGCTGCTGCATCTATGAATACTCGCGATACGTCGAATCCCGCGATTACTGCTGGCAAGATAAGTGCTGACTGCCCTGGTCGAGGGACTTGCTACGGATGATCCGCTATTGTGAATCCAATGTCTTGCCCTGACCAATTGAGGTACTCAACTGTTGGTGGAGGCATCTTCTCTGCCATGAACACCTGTCGCGAGATTACTTTCTGAGCTCTATTGGATGGTCTGCCTTTCTGAATCATCGAGACCACTCCATTGGAGTTGGGATCAATGTAAGGTGGTGGCGCTGGTGCTGCCGCTATTCTGCGCTGATGTCGATTTTCGTCTGTAATTGCGGGAGGAGGTGGCAAGTGAATCTCACTCCTGGGCCCTTGCGGGTTTCTATTTGTCGCCTGGGTATTGGCGTGCCCTGCCCACCTTAACATTGCCTGAAAATTTCGACAATCCTTTTGCAGGTTCTTGACTGTCTCTTTCCATTGCTGTCGAGATAAAAGTGCATCTGGCATGGCCCGTTCATCATCTCCTCAGGGGACGCGAAAGGTCTCTGGAATCTAGGCCCATTATTTGGCCTATTATTTCGGGAGTCATCTCTATTGTCGCCTCGCTGCTCGTTGCTCCTTTCATAATCATCTCTATTGTTTCCTCCAGCGCTTGCTCGAAATCCAGCCGAGATTTGGCCAGGTGCATCGTAACTCGAAAATTGTCGAGAAAACCGTCGTCTATTTTGAAAATTTTGACTGCGGTCCTCCTCTGGTGACCTGTGTCGTTTATTATGCACAGCATCCTCGCCATTTGCCCATCTGTTTGCTATTTCCATTAATGCTGATACTGTCCTTGGGTTGGTTCTTCCCAAGTCCTCCACAAAATCTTCTCGTCGCACTCCTGCCACAGACGCATCTATCGCTCTCTCGTCAGATATGTTTTCTGCCGAGTTTTTGATGATGTTCCACCTTTGGATGTACTTCCTCATTGATTCATCATGCTTTTGTCGACATGATCTCAACTCCTCAAGTGTCGCAGGCTTTTTGCAGGTTGATCGGAAGTTCTTGACAAACACATCCTCGAAACTGTCCCAGCTGTCGATGGAACCTGGGGGAAGTTTCTTTATCCATGATCTTGCGGCTCCGCTCAGGTGTATTTGAATGCTCTGCATGGCTGTTGCTCTGGTTCCACCTATCAGCTTTACCGTCTCGAGGTAATCGACTAGCCAATCCTCGGGATCTTGTAGGCCATCAAATTTCTTGAAACTATCGGGTAACTTGAATCCTGAGGGGACTCGAGTTTTCCGGACCCGTCGCGTAAAACACGGGAGTCCACACATATCTTCTTCAGCAAGTTCTGGTGACTACCGATGTTCTCTTCTACCTTGTCGCGCTCTATCTACCCTGGCCTGAACCGCCGTATCTCTGACTCCACTTGCTACTGGTGGATCTTGCACTGCTGCAGTAGGTCTCGGGCTATTTTGTCTTGCAGCTCCTTCGGGAGGTGTGGCTGCGAATGCTGCTCCCATGGCTCCACATCCTGCCATGGCCATGTTGTACAACGCCTCTCTTCGATCCCCGGGAGGTGGCCTAGACGCTAAGATGAAAGCTTGCGTTGCCATGTACCCTGCTTCCGGTGTTTTTGGAATGATATTCCCCCTCGTGTCGATTGACATAAAAGACATGTCGAGGTTTTGAATTAAAGTCTCTCTTTCAGCTTCAGGTATGTTTTGCAGCCGCGATCTTGCTCTCCGTCGAGCTTCTCTGTGGCTATCTCCCGAAGTTCCTGATTGTCGACTTAACTCCGCTCTTCGCCTGCTTGATGCCGAGGCTGCCTCCTTTCTTCTCGTTCGAGCAGGTCGTCTGTTTTTCTAATTCCCTTCCAGCTCGAGCGAGCCTATATTGGTAGGCCTGCAATTCTTCGATCGTAGCGGTTGTTGCCATTGGTTCTCGAACCATCCATAGCTCTTGCGGCTCTATCCCATGCTGCTTGTGGGAGTTGAACCCTAACACGTGGTGTAGGCCCGACGTATTTATTGCCCAAACCTCGCCTTAGGTCAGAGGGATCGACATATGGATTTCCCAAGTCGTCGAAAGCCTCTGATGTTTCCTCCTGATCACGACTTGCTTCTCCAATAGCGTAAATCTGATGATATTTTGGATTCTGAACCTTGCTGGGTTTGGTGACACCATCATAGAGATTGGTGAAGACCTTTCCAACAGTGATGGATTTGTCGATGAAGTCGAAGCTGTCGATGCTACTCGAGTCATCGCTTATATAGGAGTCCGCGGATGACTCGAAGGACATGTCGCTGAAGATCTTGGCGAGTTTTTCGCTTGCTTTGATGCTGATGAAGCGTGGCGACGAAATCTCCTCGTCGCCTGACTCGATGGATGATGCTGAGCTTGAAAAATCGGGATCGACCACCGATAATCCCAACGAGATCGGAATTTCGAGACGATACGTTCCTTCTTTCTCGACGCGGAAGTGGAACTTTCCGAACGTCATCTCCATGGGCTCCTCCAGATACGCATATGCATCCAAACGGGAGGGCGGGTGAGGAATAAAATCAACGAGACCAGTTTCGATCTGTTTACCTCTCGTCCATGATGTTGCTTGCTATCGACGAAGTCGACGATCTTGAACGTGCCATCGAGATCAGCTCCTTGTCGCCTCTAGATCCCACAGACGGCGCCAATTGACAAGGGATTAACTTGTCAATGCCTACAAATAGTAGATTAGGGTTTCGTTGGATGTAGAGGGCAAGTAGATCTCGAAGGTTTCAGCCAAAAAGTACTCGACGATGTAAAAGCTAGGGTTTGCGAGACAATGATTCGATCCTTTCTTTGTCCCTCGACTCCCCTTTATATAGGAGGTGGAGCCGAGGGATTCGTGATACACAAGTTTACGAGTCCGGGAGGGTTTCTAACCCGTCCCGCAAGATTACAAATAATGCTTCCTATTACAACTCTAGCTTTCCTTAATAGTATTTTGGGCTTCCGAATCTTCTTATCCTTCGGGTCGTGGGCCTTCAGTAAACCCCGGGTACCTTCTTCGGCAGGCCCATTGGGGATGCCTATGTCAGACTCCACCTTGCATGGTGATACGTCTCCGACGTATCGATAATTTCTTATGTTCCATGCCACATTATTGATGATATCTACATGTTTTATGCACACTTTATGTCATATTCGTGCATTTTCTGGAACTAACCTATTAACAAGATGCCGAAGAGCCAGTTGCTGTTTTCTGCTGTTTTTGGTTTCAGAAATCCTAGTAACGAAATATTCTCGGAATTGGACGAAATCAACGCCCAGGGTCCTATTTTGCCACGAAGTTTCCGGAAGACCGAAGAGGAGTCGAAGTGGGGCCACGAGGCGCCGCCACACTAGGGCGGCGCGGCCCAGTGCCCCGGCCGCGCCGACCTATGGTGTGGGGCCCTCGTGTGGCCCCCGCGTTGCCCTTCCGCCTACTTAAAGCCTCCGTCGCGAAACCCCCGATACCGAGAGCCACGATACGGAAAACCTTACCGAGACGCCGCCGCCGCCAATCCCATCTCGGGGATTCTGGAGATCTCCTCCGGCACCTCGCCGGAGAGGGGATTCATCTCCCGGAGGACTCTTCACCGCCATGGTCGCCTCCGGAGTGATGAGTGAGTAGTTCACCCCTGGACTATGGGTCCATAGCAGTAGCTAGATGGTTGTCTTCTCCTCATTGTGCTTCATTGTTGGATCTTGTGAGCTGCCTAACATGATCAAGATCATCTATATGTAATACTACATGTTGTGTTTGTCGGGATCCGATGGATAGAGAATACTATGTTATGTTAATTATCAAGTTATTACCTATGTGTTGTTTATGATCTTGCATGCTCTCCGTTATTAGTAGAGGCTCGGCCAAGTTTTTGCTCTTAACTCCAAGTGGGAGTATTTATGCTCGATAGTGGGTTCATGCCTCCATTAAATCTGGGACAGTGAGAGAAAGTTCTAAGGTTGTGGATGTGCTGTTGCCACTAGGGATAAAACATTGATGCTATGTCTAAGGATGTAGTTATTGATTACATTACGCACCATACTTAATGCAATTGTCTGTTGTTTTGCAACTTAATACCTGGAAGGGGTTCGGATGATAACCTCGAAGGTGGACTTTTTAGGCATAGATGCATGTCGGATGGCGGTCTATGTACTTTGTCGTAATGCCCAATTAAATCTCACTATATTTATCATGACATGTATGTGCATTCTTATGCCCTCTCTATTTGTCAATTGCCCGACTGTAATTTGTTCACCCAACATGCTTTTATCTTATGGGAGAGACACCTCTAGTGAACTGTGGACCCCGGTCCATTCTTTTATACTGAAATACAAATCTGCTGCAATACTTGTTCTTTACTGTTTTCTTGCAAACAATCATCTTCCACACAATACGGTTAACCCTTTGTTACAGCAAGCCGGTGAGATTGACAACCTCCCTGTTTCGTTGGGGCAAAGTACTTTGGTTGTGTTGTGCAGGTTCCACGTTGGCGCCGGAATCTCTGGTGTTGCGCCGCACTACATCCCGCCGCCATCAACCTTCAACGTGCTTCTTGACTCCTACTGGTTCGATTAAACCTTGGTTTCTTACTGAGGGAAACTTCCGTTGTGCGCATCACACCTTCCTCTTGGGGTTCCCAACGGACGTGTCAACTACACGCATCAAGCAAATTTCTGGCGCCGTTGCCGGGAGATCAAGACACGCCTGCAAGGGGAGTCTCCACTTCCCAATCTCTTTACTTTGTTTTTGTCTTGCTTTATTTTATTTACTACTTTGTTTTCTGCATTATATTAAAACACAAAAAAATTAGTTGCTAGCTTTACTTTATTTATTGTCTTGCTTTCTATATCAAAAACACAAAAAAAATTAGTTACTTGCATTAATTTTATCTAGTTTGGTTTATTTACTATTGCTAAAATGAGTAACCCTGAAGTTGAAGTTCGTTCATTCAAGCAACAAGGGGGAGAATGTTTAAAAGATGCTTGGTATAGAATTAGTGATGCCCATAATAGGTGCACTAAGAAACACTCCACCACTATCCTACTCAGGAATTTTTATGTTGGTATATCTAGCTGCAATAGGTATGTTCTTGATTGTCTCGCGGGAGGTAACTTCCTAGGCGCTCCTGCTTTAGAAGCTAGTTGCATTATTGAGAGTTTATTTGGAATACCACATGTTAATGAAGTTAAAATTGAAACCTCTCTTGAAGATGTTATGAAAAAATTGGAAACCATAGAGAAAAATTTCCCAAGCGTTGAAACTAAATTGGAAATGTTACTTGATAAAACTGATGAACTTGATAAATCCTTAGGAGGAATTGATGAAAGAATTAGTGTCCTAGGAACTTGTGTTGACCAAGATAATCAAATTAATAGGATTGGCGAACTTGAAAAAGCTATGGGAACCTTGGGTTCAACCTTTTCATCTTTAAAGTTTAGAGAGAAAGCTTATGTGGGAAAGGAGCAAAAGTTTATGTATGTCTCTAAAGTGCCTAAACCAAAGAAATATTATTATAGGCCTAAAATTGACAAAGCCCTTAGTGCCACCACAGATGGGGGAACTTATAATGCCGATGCTTCATCTCTCGATAATACTTGATATACACTTTCTGCGCCTAGCTGAAAGGCGTTAAAGAAAAGCGCTTATGGGAGACAACCCATGTTTTTACTACAGTATTTTTGTTTTATATTTGAGTCTTGGAAGTTGTTTACTACTGTAGCAACCTCTCCTTATCTTATTTTTGTGTTTTGTTGTGCCAAGTAAAGTCTTTGATAGTAAAGTAAATACTAGATTTGGATTACTGCGCAGAAACAGATTTCTTTGCTGTCACGAATCTGGGTCTAATTCTCTGTAGGTAACTCAGAAAATTATGCCAATTTACGTGAGTGATCCTCAGATATGTACGCAACTTTCATTCAATTTGGGCATTTTCATTTGAGCAAGTCTGGTGCCTCAATAAAATCCATCTTTACGGACTGTTCTGTTTTGACAGATTCTGCCTTTTATTTCGCATTGCCTCTTTTGCTATGTTGGATGAATTTATTTGATCCATTAATGTCCAGTAGCTTTATGCAATGTCCAGAAGTGTTAATAATGATTGTGTCACCTCTGAACATGTTAATTTTTATTGTCCACTAACCCTCTAATGAGTTGTTTCGAGTTTGGTGTGGAGGAAGTTTTCAAGGATCAAGAGAGGAGTATGATACAATATGATCAAGGAGAGTGAAAGCTCTAAGCTTGGGGATGCCCCGGTGGTTCACCCCTGCATATTCTAAGAAGACTCAAGCGTCTAAGCTTGGGGATGCCCAAGGCATCCCCTTCTTCATCGACAACATTATCAGGTTCCTCCCCTGAAATTATATTTTTATTCCGCCACATCTTATGTGCTTTGCTTGGAGCGTCGGTTTGTTTTTGTTTTTGTTTTGTTTGAATAAAATGGATCCTAGCATTCACTGTATGGGAGAGAGACACGCTCCGCTGTAGCATATGGACAAGTATGTCCTTAGGCTTTACTCATAGTATTCATGGCGAAGTTTCTTCTTCGTTAAATTGTTATATGGTTGGAATTGGAAAATGCTACATGTAGTAATTCTAAAATGTCTTGGATAATTTGATACTTGGTAATTGTTGTGCTCATGTTTAAGCTCTTGCATCATATACTTTGCACCCATTAATGAAGAAACACTTAGAGCTTGCTAATTTGGTTTGCATATTTGGTTTCTCTAGAGTCTAGATAATATCTAGTATTGAGTTTTGAACAACAAGGAAGACAGGTGTAGAGTCTTATAATGTTTACAATATGTCTTTTATGTGAGTTTTGCTGCACCGTTCATCCTTGTGTTTGTTTCAAATAACCTTGCTAGCCTAAACCTTGTATCGAGAGGGAATACTTCTCATGCATCCAAAATCCTTGAGCCAACCACTATGCCATTTGTGTCCACCATACCTACCTACTACATGGTATTTCTCCGCCATTCCAAAGTAAATTGCTTGAGTGCTACCTTTAAAATTCCATCATTCACCTTTGCAATATATAGCTCATGGGACAAATAGCTTAAAAACTATTGTGGTATTGAATATGTACTTATGCACTTTATCTCTTATTAAGTTGCTTGTTGTGCGATAACCATGTTTCTGGGGACGCCATCAACTATTCTTTGTTGAATATCATGTGAGTTGCTATGCATGTCCGTCTTGTCTGGAGTAAGAGAGATCTACCACTTTAATTGTTGGAGCATGCATATTGTTAGAGAAGAACATTGGGCCGCTAACTAAAGCCATGATTCATGGTGGAAGTTTCAGTTTTGGACATATATCCTCAATCTCATATGAGAATAATAATTGTTGCCACATGCTTATGCATTTAAGAGGAGTCCATTATCTGTTGTCCATGTTGTCCCGGTATGGATGTCTAAGTTGAGAATAATCAAAAGTGAGAAATCCAAAATGCGAGCTTTCTCCTTAGACCTTTGTACATGCGGCATGGAGGTACCCCATTGTGACACTTGGTTAAAACATGTGTATTGCGATGATCCAAGTAGTCCAAGCTAATTAGGACAAGGTGCGGGCACTATTAGTATACTATGCATGAGGCTTGCAACTTGTAAGATATAATTTACATAACTCATATGCTTTATTACTACCGTTGACAAAATTGTTTCATGTTTTCAAAATAAAAGCTCTAGCACAAATATAGCAATCGATGCTTTCCTCTTTGAAGGACCATTCTTTTTACTTTTATGTTGAGTCAGTTCACCTATCTCTCTCCGCCTCAAGAAGCAAACACTTGTGTGAACTGTGCATTTATTCCTACATACTTGCATATTGCACTTGTTATATTACTCTATGTTGACAATTATCCATGAGATATACATGTTACAAGTTGAAAGCAACCGCTGAAACTTAATCTTCCTTTGTGTTGCTTCAATACCTTTACTTTGATTTATTGCTTTATGAGTTAACTCTTATGCAAGACTTATTGATGCTAGTCTTGAAGTGCTTGATGTCTACGGGAGCTTCTATTCTTGTAGACAGTGTTGGGCCTCCAAGAGCAGAGGTTTGTAGAACAGCAGCAAGTTTCCCTTAAGTGGATCACCCAAGGTTTATCGAACTCAGGGAGGAAGAGGTCAAAGATATCCCTCTCATGCAACCCCGCAACCACAAAGCAAGAAGTCTCTTGTGTCCCCAACACACCTAATAGGTGCACTAGTTCGGCGAAGAGATAGTGAAATACAGGTGGTATGAATGAATGCGAGCAAGAGTAACGATGCGCGTAAAATAGCTTGTCAGGCGTGTAGTTGATGGTGGTAATATGGTAGCAAGAGTAACGCAATAGAAACAAGTAAACAAGCAGCGATAGCAGTATTTAGGAACAAGGCCTAGGGAATAGACTTTCACTAGTGGACACTCTCAACATTGATCGCATAACAGAAGATAAATGCATACTCTACACTCTTGTTGGATGATGAACACATTGCGTAGGATTACACAAACCCTCAATGCCGGAGTTAACAAGCTCCACAATTCAATGTTCATATTTAAATAACCTTAGAGTGCAAGAAAGATCAACACGACTAAACCAAGTACTAACACAGCATGCACACTCGTCACCTTCACACTATGTAGGAGGAATAGATCACATCAATACTATCATAGCAATAGTTAACTTCACAATCTACAAGAGATCATGATCATAGCATATGCCAAGTACTAACACGGATGCACACACTGTCACCATTACACCGTGCAGGAGGAATAAACTACTTTAATAACATCACTAGAGTAGCACATAGATAAATTGTGATACAAAACACATTGCAATCATAAAGAGATATAAATAAGCACTTCACTACGCCATTCATAACAGTGAGTAAGTATTCTGTGAAATATAGCCTAAGAGACCCACACGGTGCACACACCGTCACCTTTACACACGTGGGACAAGGAGTCTCCGGAGATCACATAAGTAAAACTCACTTGACTAGCACAATGACATCTAGATTACAATCATCATCATATGAATCTCAATCATGTAGGGCAGCTCATGAGATTATTGTATTGAAGTACATAGGAGAGAGATGAACCACATAGCTACCGGTACAGCCCCGAGCCTCGATGGAGAACTACTCCCTCCTCATGGGAGCAGCAGCGGTGATGAAGATGGCGGTGGAGATGGCAGCGGTGTCGATGGAGAAGCCTTCCGGGGCACTTCCCCGCTCCGGCAGCGTGCCGGAACAGAGACTCCTGTCCCCGGATCTTGGCTTCGCGATGGCGGCGGCTCCGGGAGGTTTCGTGGGTTTCGTCCTTCGTAATAGGGTTTTCGCGACGGAGGCTTTAAATAGGCGGAAGGGCAGCCTCGGAGGGGGCTCGGGGCCACCACACCATAGGGCGGCGCGGCCCCCTCCGGCCGCGCCGGGGTGTGGTGTGGGGCCCCCGGGGCTTCCCTCCGGCGGCTCTCGGGTGTTCTGGATGGTTCCGGGAAAAATAGGAACCTGGGCGTTGATTTCGTCCGATTCCGAGAATATTTCGTTACTAGGATTTCTGAAACCAAAAACAGCAGAAAACAGGAACTGGCACTTAGGCATCTTGTTAATAGGTTAGTTCCAGAAAATGCACGAATATGACATAAAGTGTGCATAAAACATGTAGAGAACATCAATAATGTGGCATGGAACACAAGAAATTATCGATACGTCGGAGACGTATCAGCATCCCTAAGCTTAGTTCTGCTCGTCCCGAGCAGGTAAAACGATAACAAAGATAATTTCTGGAGTGACATGCCATCATAAACTTGATCATACTATTGTAAGCATATGTAATGAATGCAGCGATCAAAACAATGGTAATTACATGAGTAAACAACTGAATCATAAAGCAAAGACTTTTCATGAATAGCACTTCAAGACAAGCATCAATAAGTCTTGCATAAGAGTTAACTCATAAAGCAATAAACCAAAGTAAAGGTATTGAAACAACACAAAGGAAGATTAAGTTTCAGCGGTTGCTTTCAACTTGTAACATGTATATCTCATGGATAGTTGTCAACATAGAGTAATATAACAAGTACAATATGCAAGTATGTAGGAATCAATGCACAGTTCATACAAGTGTTTGCTTCTTGAGGTGGAGAGAGATAGGTGAACTGACTCAACATAAAAGTAAAAAAGAATGGTCCTTCAAAGAGGAAAGCATCGATTGCTATATTTGTGCTAGA
The DNA here is from genome assembly GCF_022539505.1 of Lolium rigidum. Taxonomy (NCBI): domain Eukaryota; kingdom Viridiplantae; phylum Streptophyta; class Magnoliopsida; order Poales; family Poaceae; genus Lolium; species Lolium rigidum. Next base: position 164,130,983 of record NC_061514.1, read on the forward strand.
GCTTTTATTTTGAAAACATGAAACAATTTTGTCAACGGTAGTAATAAAGCATATGAGTTATGTAGATTATATCTTACAAGTTGAAAGCCTCATACATAGTATACTAATAGTGCCCGCACCTTGTCCTAATTAGCTTGGACTACCGGATCATCGCAATACACATGTTTTAACCAAGTGTCACAATGGGGTACCTCCATGCCGCTCGTACAAAGGTCTAAGGAGAAAGCTCGCATTTTGGATTTCTCGTTTTTGATTATTCTCAACTTAGACATCCATACCGGGACAACATGGACAACAGATAATGGACTCCTCTTTAATGCATAAGCATGTGACAACAATTATTATTCTCATATGAGATTGAGGATATATGTCCAAAACTGAAACTTCCACCATGAATCATGGCTTTAGTTAGCTCTTCTCTAACAATATGCATGCTCCAACCATTAAGGTGGTAGATCTCTCTTACTTCAGACAAGACGGACATGCATAGCAACTCACATGATATTCAACAAAGAATAGTTGATGACGTCCCCAGAAACATGGTTATCGCACAACAAGCAACTTAATCTTTACCTACTAATAAAGGAAGGAAGGTTTCTCCCCATAATTTTCGTCCGTTTTTGAATTAGCCTTTGTTTTCAGTTGAATTTACAAGCAATGCCACCGCCCATGTTACATAACGATTCGTTTAGTCATTGCACAGAAAAGATTTCGATCTCTCCCGTCGCGTGGTTGTCCTGGGCTGGGCTCCAGCAGCCCAAAAAGACCCCTGCCGAGCGCCCGTTATGGGCTTTCAGCTGATGGACCTATACTCGATTGTTTCGTACGTACCACTTCTCCCTTCGATCGCACCACACATCCAGGAGATTGAGGACCTGACAATACAACGACAACGTACCAGAGGAAAACTCTTGCTCTCCTGCATGTACACGCAATTTTGCCCGTTCCTCAAGACAAAGTTAGCTATAAATACCGCTCTATACTCCCTCGAATACCACCTCAACAGAAGATTCCTTTAGACGCCGCCGTTCTACCGACTTCGTCCGATATCCACACGAGTTCTCTTGAGCAGAATTTAACAGAACGCCAACTGGCTGTGTTCCACAAGGTACGCCGTGTACTATGTTCAGCTTTCTTGCCCGAGATTGCATAGATTGTAAAAGTTCGTCGATGAGTGCGTGAGGTTAGTTTAGATTGGCTACATGAATTTCGAGTACAAGGTGAAAAATCCATGTGCATATATATTCGATTGCTCAATCAGTGATTTTTTCTTGCAAAGAATTAAGGTAATGGAAGGAGCAGGACAGCCCCCAGGAAGCAAAATCATTTAAATCTATGAATGACGAGGTAAGTTTTCCTTATATTCTAAGAGTTTTGTGCCGATGAAACAAGCATGCATGATCCGTAATAGCATCAGATAGTGAATCTTGGATTGCTTATTTCTTGCAGACAATTGAGGAAATAGAAAGAGCAGGACAGACCAGTGAGGAAGCAAAATCATCTGAATCAATCGATAATGAGGTAAATTTTCCATAGCTTCTATACGTTTTCTTCCAGTGCCGATGAAACAAGCATGCATGATCCATTATAGCATCACATATTGAATCTTGGATTGCTTATTTCTTGCAGAAAATTGAGAAAACAGAAAGAGCAGGATAAATCAGCAATCAATCATCTGAATCAATCGATAAGGAGGTAAATTTTCCATAGCTTCTATAAGTTTTCTTCCAGTGAAAAAAAAACATGCTTGATCCATTTTAACGCTTTGAAAAAAGCATGCTTGTAAGTAATTTTTCCATAGCATCTATGAGTTTTCTGCCGGTGAAACAAGCATGCATTATCCGTTACCGTTATAGCATCAGATATTGAATCTAGCAGTGCTTGTTTGTGGCAGGGAATTGAGGAAATACAAAGAGTAGGACAAACCTGTGAGGAAGAGGAAGAAAAATCATCTGAATATATCGATGAGGAGGTAAATTTTCCATAGCTTCTACAAGTTTTCTGCCGGTGAAACAAACATGCTTGTACTTGCTGAATTATAGTCCTTGTGTTGGCAGAAAATAGATTACAACATTGAAACAACCACGGATGACGATCTTGGTAACCCTATCAAAAGAGCGAAGTGTTCAGAATCACCTACATTCTCAACCTCATCTCTGGTTTCTGAATGTCCAGAATCAATTAGTTCAGAAGTAGAAAATCAGTCAGCATTGTCTCCGGTTTTCCAATTGATGAATGAAGAAACAATTTCAGCACATGATGATGAGCAAATATTTTCAGAAGATGGTGAGAAGCAACAAGAAAAAACTAAACACATAATAAATAGTATGACATATGATTATCTCCCACAAGGTAAATTTTAACTTTTTTTTGTTTAACTTTTGTTAGAGATGCTTTCCAATATAACGCAAATGTTATTAAAAGCATTATATATGAATGTGCATTTATTTATTTTATTTTATTATTTTTTCAGATTATACATTGACTGATCTGGATTTATCTGCTCATTGTGTTATACAATACTCTAATGAAGACGATATACTCGTGATGATAGATGATATATATATCAAACAACGATATTTGGTGTGCCTGCTAGATGGAAACAAACTATATCTACTAGCTGTAAAAATAACATCCAAGGGTTTGTCTACGTATATCAATTTAAATCGGCTTACCAAATGCAATATACTGCAGTTCAGTAAGTGTCTTAATCATGCGAAACTAAGTAAAAGAGCTACACGAGATAGTACAACTCAAACGTGAAAGTACTCATTCCATATTTTTGTGGCAGATCAAGCAAATCGATAGTTTACTTAGCGCACCTTTTTACCTTACACATACTCTGCCTCAAGACAGAACTAAAAACTACAGTAAAAAACGAAACCATAGAAGTATAGATGAGAACTAGCCTAACATCCAACAATACAAAGTAAGCTAACGTACCGAGCAAAGAATGCAGGCAAGAATGGATCATACCGGTAGTACTAACTGCAAGTAACGCCGAAATTCCATAGAGATGGCCCTCGAGTGCCGCCTGTTGCGCCGCCGAGAGGAATCCGAGACTCAATGGAAAGCAACTTCAACTCCAGAAAGGCGACATCCACCTCACGGCAGACCACAATCAACCGCATCAACCAACCTCGAAAACTTTCCAGGACCACGATGCACGCCCAAGTCAAGAAAGCCAACAATTAACTCAGGAGAATCGACTCCAGCCACAAATAGCGACAAGCAGCCACGCGCACTCAACTATTGGCGATTTAATCCAGGCAATTTGCTTCAGCAAACACACAAAATTAAAGGAGATTTGCAGTAGTAGCTTCCAATCAATAGAGCTACCACAAAGGGGATAAAGGTGGGGGCAGACAATAAAGGGAAACACCCAGCAGGGAGGAGGTCACGGACCCATGGTAGAGAAAGGGGAATGAACTCGTGAGAACAGGGGAAGGGGATTAGGGGAAGGTCAGGAGAGAGTCAGACTGAGAGAGAAAGTCGGGGAAGGTGACAAGGCCTGGGTGCGGGAATTAAAAATTGAGGCTAAAGAGTGAGCAAAGATTAAAAAAAATACCTACAATGCACTTATTAAACTAGAAAACAAAATCTATATTCTGAAACACAAAAAATGGTCGAGGGACATGTTTCCTTCGTGCCGTGTTTGAAGGACGTCACTCCCACGCGCGTCCCCAAAACTTTAAAACACTGTATTTTTATTTTAATAGATAGAAGAAAACTCTGAACTAATATTGATGTACTAATATTTAAATCGGTGCAACATAAACAAATTACATATAAAACTTCAAAAAAAAATAATCAAATTACATATAATTTTCCCCTTCCCGGCAACTGCACTATCGCTACGTACGCGGCGGTTGCGTCCGAGCCACTAATGCATCGGGCTCGCGCCTCCTCGCCTCTCATTTCGTTGTGTTCAGCGTGCACTGAGCGTCTCCTGTGTAGCGGGGATGGGCTCGGGGTGCCGGACACCGTATTGGGCCGCGCCGGACAAAAAGGCCTTTGGGGCGCGCGGATGGAAACGATACCTTGTCTGATGCGCCCCAAATCCCTTTGGGGGACGCAAGTGGAGATGCTCTTAGGTTCCATTTTCCTCCCTCAACGGCCGGCAAGTCTTGGGTTTCTCCACCTCCTGTCGACCGGTACATATGGTTCGATATGTACTCCTCTAACGAGAGAGAAAGCCTCGTTACTCACGGAAGGAAATTTCATCGGCTCTCTAAGCAAAATTGCAAAGAAGTTTCTTTGCCTCATAATTTTTTGGTTTCCCATCGACAAATGTCATAATAATGAGAATGCAATCGAATTCCAACATTTGCTCCACCCGATGCAACGCACGGGCATTTTTACTAGTAAGAGATAAAGTGCATAAGTACATATTCAATACCACAATAGTTTTTAAGCTATTTGTCCCATGAGCTATATATTGTAAAGGTGAATGATGGAATTTTAAAGGTAGCACTCAAGCAATTTACTTTGGAATGGCGGATAAATATCATGTAGTAGGTAGGTATGGTGGACACAAATGGCATAGTGGTTGGCTCAAGTATTTTGGATGCATGAGAAGTATTCCCTCTCGACACAAGGTTTAGGCTAGCAAGGTTATTTTAAACAAACACAAGGATGAACGGTGCAGCAAAACTCACATAAAAGACATATTGTAAACATTATAAGACTCTACACCGTCTTCCTTGTTGTTCAAAACTCAATACTAGAAATTATCTAGACTTTAGAGAGACCAAATATGCAAACCAAATTTTAGCAAGCTCTAGGTGTTTGTTCATTAATAGGTGCAAAGCATATGATGCAAGAGCTTAAACATGAGCACAACAATTGCCAAGTATCACATTATCCAAGACATTATAGCAATTTACTACATGTATCATTTTCCAATTCCAACCATATAACAAATTAACGAAGAAGAAACTTCGCCATGAAAATTATAAGCTAAGAACACATGTGTTCATATGAACCAGCGGAGCGTGTCTCTCTCCCACACAAGCATTTATTCAAACAAAACAAAAAAGACAAAAACAAACCGACGCTCCAAGCAAAGTACATAAGATGTGGCCGAATAAAAATATAGTTTCAAGAGAAGGAACCTGATAATTTGTCGATGAATAAGGGGATGCCTTGGGCATCCCCAAACTTAGACGCTTGAGTCTTCTTAATATATGCAGGGGTGAACCACCGGGGCATCCCCAAGCTTAGAGCTTTCACTCTCCTTAATCATATTGCATCATACTCCTCTCTTGATCCTTGAAAACTTCCTCCACACCAAACTCGAAACAACTCATTAGAGGGTTAGTGCACAATAAAAATTAACATGTTCAGAGGTGACACAATCATTCTTAACACTTCTGGACATTGCATAAAGCTACTGGACATTAATGGATCAAAGAAATTCATCCAACATAGCAAAAGAGGCAATGCGAAACAAAAGGCAGAATCTGTCAAAACAGAATAGTCCGTAAAGATGGATTTTATTAGGGCACCAGACTTGCTCAAATGAAAATGCTCAAATTGAATGAAAGTTGCGTACATATCTGAGGATCATGCACGTAAATTGGCTTAATTTTCTGAGCTACCTACAGGGAGGTAGACCCAGATTCGTGACAGCAAAGAAATCTGGAACTGCGCAGTAATCCAAATCTAGTATCAACCTTTCTATCAACGACTTTACTTGGCACAACAAAACACAAAACTAAAATAAGGAGAGGTTGCTACAGTAGTAAACAACTTCCAAGACACAAATATAAAACAAAAATACTGTAGCAAAATAACACATGGGTTATCTCCCAAGAAGTTCTTTCTTTATAGCCGTTAAGATGGGCTCAGCAGCTTTAATGATGCACTC
>NC_061514.1:164136951-164217424 GCF_022539505.1 Lolium rigidum
TGAATTGACAACTCCGCTGTTAAGGCTTTCAAGTATTCTTTGTCTCCCCTTGTGTCGAATCAATAAATTGGGTAATACTTCCCTCGAAGACTGTTGCGATCCCCTATACTTGTGGGTCATCACAGGACCACCAAGTATTTGTACACCCCGTACGAATCATGGGTGGATCGGCTCTTTGAGCCGATTCACAGGATAACCTGAGAGCCGATCGAGGCTCGTATTTAACGTTTACATGTATGCCCTGCAGGAAACTAAGCGAGGCATCCCCATCACCTTCCCGGCCAGTGTATAGGTCAGGTGGCACGCCCTTGCACTTCGCATCGCCGCGTGTGACCGAAGAGCATTGCGGGCCGTCGCTCGGAGGGGTCTCAGCCCAGCCGCAGCTCTAGGCTCTTCCCGGCTCTACGGTGCTGACAAGGCCGCCGCCCGCCGGTGGGTTTTGGCAGTCAACACATTCTCGGCACGACCGGTGGGACAATCGTCTACATCAACCACATCGCCATCTACATCTGAGATGGCGGACGGCACGCCAGCTCACCTACGAGGAGCTGCCCGACGAGCTCAAGAAGCAATACAACGAGATCAAGGCCACCCTCGAAGCCGACCTCATCGGCTCTTTCGCAGAACCCGTTCCCATGGCATCGATGGAAGGGATTCTCACCGCAAGGTGCTCTCGATGGGATAGACCTCTCCGCCCCGTCGGAGGAACGCACCAGTGGACCGCGGCAGGAGATCAACTACTTGGTGGCTCACTCGCTACATCGCCACTCGAAAACTTGGTCAACGTGTTGGAGCGTGTCGCTCGCGCGTAATCCAGAGATCATGAGCCACCGCACTCGCCGTCGGACCAGCTCTCGGACTCATCAAGGAGAGTTGCCACTCCGAGTCCCGTCCACCGCTGCCATATGCGTTGGCAGCACCTGCTGAAGTGCCGACTACACCGGCATTCCTCGTCTACAAGATTGGTGGTGACCCTAGTGACTACCAGTTCTTAATGGAGGCGCCCAAGGAGATCCCTCAAGGATACGCGTGCACGTATGTGCCAGATTGTGGTGACTGGGCACTCACAAACCAGGCCACAACATCGGGGACTCCGGCGAAGACAGGAGGAACGTCAGCGACAGTAGCTGGAGAAGCGTACGTGGCTAACTAAGTACGCCACACCGACGAAACTCCCGAGCCCAGCTCCCGCAGCTTGGCTCGTAGCTGGAAAAGCAAACATGGCTGGCTAAGTACGCCACCCCGGCGAATCTTCGCAGTGCAACTCCTACGGCCAAGCACAACGGATCGATCGCACCATACCGAGAGACCAGTTCGGCATGGTGCCGAAAAGAAGGGCAGTCGGCTATTCCAAGCCGTACCCGACGATTACGAGATGATCCCGCCGCCACCTAAATATCGGCTCCCCGACTTTTCCAAATTCAGTGGATCGGATGGCTCCAGCTCCATCGAGCACGTCGGCCGATATTTGGCTCAACTAGGACCGGCTTCGGTGTCGGATCAGCCTACGCGTGAGGCTCTTTTCACAGTCCCTCACGGGATCGGCTTTTGGATGGTACACCTCTTTGCCAGCAAACTCCATCCAGCCTTGGAAGCAATTGGAAGAACAGTTCCATATGCAATACCATTCGAAGCTTCCGAGTCTGGCATTGCCGATCTAGCACAACTACGTCAGAAGCGCGGGGAAACGGTGACAGAGTACATCCAGCGCTTCAGGAATCTTAGGAACCGATGTTATTCGGTTCGTATAACTGAAAAGGAAGCAGTCGAGTTGGCAGTAGCCGGCCTTGCAACACAGCCTCAAGGACATGGCCTCCCAAGCAGATTATCCTCGCCGGCGCACATGGTTCGAAACTATCAGCATATGAACAGCGCCACCCAGACCTGTACCAAGACAAGTTCAAGCGTGCAGTAGTCATGGTTGATACAGAGGAAGGTGAAGTGCCTGCGGGAGACCAAGAAGTAGCAGTGGCTGAGTGGACTCGGGGAGGAACCCCCGTGTCCCGCAAATGGGTAAAGCCACCAGTGGCCGCCTGTGGGATTTGATTTCGACGTGACCAAGACCGAGCAAATCTTCGACCTCCTGCTCCAGGAGAAACAGCTTGACGATTCCCTGAAGGTCTCAAGTTCCCCACGGCGAAGGAGCTGAACGGAAAGCCGTACCGCAAATTCCACAACTCGCTTTCCCATGCCACCAACGACCGCCGGGTGTGGCGTCGCACATCCAAGCGGCGATAGAGAAGGGGCGGCTAATTTTCAACCAAGCACGCCATGAAGGTCAACACCCAACCCTTCCCCGCCGTTAACATGGTGGAAGTCACCTACCCTGAGGGTTGCCAGCCAGGTCCCTCGTTCAGCATCAACATGGTAGGACCTGGGAACCACTCTGGCAAAGATGGAGATGAGGGCAGCCGCTCTCATAGCAAGGATACAGAGGAGGCCGCTCCACGCGATCGGCTCCGTCATGATGGCAAGCGCTATGTCACGGGGGAGAGGTGAAGAATATAAGATATCAGCCGACCCTCTCTCGATCACCTCCTCAACAAATATGTGAGTCAGCATGACCAACGCCGACGGTCCAATTATGATGAGAGAGGAGATCGTCCGGCTAGAGAAGCCGAAGATATCGTCGGCAGGATCGCGATGAGGAGGAGCACGAGCGCCGTGCCACGGAAACATCAAGGGAGCAAGATGACAACGCCAGACATCGGGACTGCCCCTTCTTCGTACACCGCTGGGATTCAGGAATGAGCCGATTGCCCAAAATCGGCAATTGCCCAGAATGCAACAAGAAGAAGAAGGAGGCAGCCAACGTGTCTGTGTTCGAGCGCCTAGGGCCTCTCCCGCCACAAAGCAAACGCGTTGAATCACCTCGTTGGGCAGATCTTGAGGATTCAGAAGACGAGGGAGAAGTAGAAGAAGACAGGTACCACCGGCCAAGGTGGTGCCCTGACGGACTCAGCCGTTCCCAAAAGCGCAGGGTTCAGCGATTGCGCGGCCTGGAGGAAGCCGAAAGGTTATACCTTCATACGCTAAGGAAGGCACGACCTGATCCGGCTGCAAAGGTTCAGCGAACCCCGGATGAAGAGGGTCGTCCACGGAAAATGGAGTGGCGCCCCAAACGAGGAAAGCCGATGATGAGACATCGGCCGGTACAAACATGGTACTCATCTTGCCGACAGAGCTTAGTGCTCCACGACTCTACGGTGCACTCAAGGTGGACGACAGCAAGCGCATCAAGTCAGAGGTTGGGTTGGTTTTATCCAGCTTAACCGAATAGCAAGATTAAACCAGTGAGCAAACCAGGCGAGGCTGATCCTTGTGATCGGCCCCAAAAAGTTTATGAAGGGACATTACAGGACCTTCAGTCAGCTCCCCAATGAATATGGAGACCGATTCCGGCAATCGGCCAAAATTACTTTCACCACATGTTCTGCTTGCGTTCAGCACCGATCTACTGAGCAGTGGCCACGTCGGCAGACGAGAGTCAGCGTGGATTTTTGCGGAGCCGACGTACAAGTGCAGTGCCCTGGCTATCCATACAAGCCGATATCTGCAGTCATCCAGCAGGTATCGGCTCGGGGGGGCATATAATCAGATGAACATGTTCAGATAAACATGTAAGAACATACGTGCAAGGAAACATTGGGGGCCGATTAAGAGAAATCGGCCGGCCAAATAAAAAATATATATGAAAATTCGAAAATTTTCGAACACAGCCGATGCAGCAGGCATCGACTTAAGGATATGAAAGCCGATGCATGGCCATCGACTCAAGGGGAGTAACTGTTACGATCAGAGGGTCAATGGAGCACAAAGGGAGATTTTTTATGAAGGAACTCCTCAATGGAGCAGTTTGGAAGCTCAGATCCTCTCTTCAAGAACAATATCAGGAGCAGCATGGGCGGGCGGATCAGGTCAAGGATGGATTGCATTAGATTCACCAAAGGAAAGGAGCCGATCTAGCCAGCAAGAACTAAAGAAGCTCGGGGGGCAGCTCACCTTGAAGGCTCTCTCGCTTTGGAAAGCCGATTTATGTCCAGGGCTTGGACTGTGCTGTTGCTGCAAGAAAAGGAAAGGGATTGGATTCTCAAAATAGCCGATGAGTTGTTGTCGGCTAAGGGATTGCGAAGAATTTTGGTCAGATATCTAATCGCAGCCTAAAAAATTGAGAAGTTTTAGCCTACGAGCTAATTAGAATCCGGTTTCCTCGGTGTTCAAAAGGAAAGAAGTCCGACGCGTTGCTATCGGTCTTAGCATGACAGGCGGAAGGGATGAAATTGGAGCGATTAAAGGATGAATGGAAAGAACAATTTCATTAATTCCAAAGGAGCGGCTTTACAAGAAAGAGCCGATGGCTCTCAAAAGAGGGATCTGGTGCCTAGTGCACCGCTACTACTAGTCCTATACTACTAGTCGTCGCTGTCCTCGTCATCGCCGCCGTCGACATCGTCGGCGCCGCTCCCGGGGAGCTCCTCGTCGCCGCTGCCCTAGCCCTTGGGCGGAGCCTCTTCCTCCTCGTCATCATCATCATCCTCGCTGTCCGCCCGGAGCGGAAGCGCTTGGTCGGCGGATACCCGATGGAGGAGGAGGAGTCATCCTCCTCCTCTTCCTCTTCGTCATCATCTTCGTCCTCGCTGTCCGCCCACATGCGGGAGCGCTTCTTCGGCGGGAGCTTGGCGGAGGGGGAGGCCTTGGCCTTCGTCTGCTTCTCCTTCTTTCTCCTCCTTGCTCGGAGGAGAAGGGATTCACTGCGGGGTGGAGGTCTGTCTTCGTTCTTCTTCTTCGGCGAAGATTGGGGGAAGAGTTTTGAGAAGGAAGAGGAAGAGGAAGACATTGCTACAGGAGGAGAGGGTTTTTGGTGCCGATGGCTGGGATGGAATAGAGGATAAAGAGAGCTAACCAGTCGGCACGGTTAAGTAATGAGAAATCTGGTGAAGGTTTAATGCCATTACAGCTTCCAAGGAATCGACGCCAAAGCCGTCGAATTTGTGGAGAAGCCGAGAAGACAGGGCATAATGATGACGGATGTCGTAACGGCTCTGCTCTGCCATGACATAACCCTTCGAAGGAAAAACAGAGTGGTTTTGGAATTATCATTGCCAAAACCAGGGGGGCATGTGTTATCACCAGATTTTGGTCAAATCAGGAGGTGGGCCGCGAGAGAGATGGGCTTGGAAGATTACACGTGGAAGATTTCTGAAGCGGCCTTATATGAAGGATTTGGGCTAGTTTACCCGTGTATCTTTTTATAGTAGATTGCATTGTGGATTAAAAGTTAGAGTTTGTCTCGTGTACGGTGGGGATATTCCCACGTTAGAAAGTCCGCTGGACTATAAATATGTACCTAGGGTTTATGGAATAAACAACAACTCACGTTCAACCCCAAACAAACCAATCTCGGCGCATCGCCAACTCCTTCGTCTCGAGGGTTTCTATCGGTAGCGACATGTCGCCTAGATCGCATCTTGCGATCTAGGCAGCACAAGCCCCACGTTGTTCATGCGTTGCTCGTACTGAAGCGCTTTTGATGGCGAGCAACGTAGTTATCATTAGATGTGTTAGGGTTAGCATTGTTCTCCGTTTAAGCATGCTTACGTAGTGCAACCCTTGCATATCTAGCCGCCCTCACGCCTATCTCAGGTGTGGGGCGGCACCCCGCTTGATCATTATTTAGTAGATCTGATCCGTTACGATTGCTCCTTGTTCTACAAGGATTAGTTTAATATCTGCAATAGTTAGGCCTTACAAAGGGGGAGGATCCAGAGGGCACGTAGGGTGGCGTTCGCAAGTCCTAAACAGGATGTTCCGATGATCAACTTCATGTTGGTTCTTAGGCCTTGTTTAGGATCGGCTTACGAGCACCGTGCGTGGCCGCGAGGCCCAACCTGGAGTAGGATGATCCGATTATGCGGTGAAAACCCTAAATCGTCGTAGATCTCATTAGCTCTATCTTGATCAAGCAGGACCACCAAGTATTTGTACACCCCGTACGAATCATGGGTGGATCGGCTCTTTGAGCCGATTCACAGGATAACCTGAGAGCCGATCGAGGCTCGTATTTAACGTTTACATGTATGCCCTGCAGGAAACTAAGCGAGGCATCCCCATCACCTTCCCGGCCAGGTATAGGTCAGGTGGCACGCCCTTGCACTTCGCATCGCCGCGTGTGACCAGAAGAGCATTGCGGGCCGTCGCTCGGAGGGGTCTCAGCCAGCCGCAGCTCTAGGCTCTTCCCGGCTCTACGGTGTTGACAAGGCCGCTGCCCGCCGGTGGGTTTTGGCAGTCAACACACTCTGCAGAGGTTGTACTCTTGTGCCACAACTTTTGATTACATCCGTCGAGGATAACCCCGAATCATCGTAACTCAGTACGCGGATCATCAACCTTAACCTTTCACTTATATCCCGTAGTATAGGCACCTCTCCCCATGAGCTTGGCCTCCCGGTGAAAACCAACTGTCAACCCGGGAACTGCACAGGGCTTGGGTCGTACATTCACCTCATAATCACATCATTTCACTTGTAACGGAGGCAGCCTAGGCATAACCCCTATGATGTTTGTTTAGAGGGAACCCATACTAAGACACACAAATTTCTAGTTAAGCCCTACCCATAATCAGGTATTGTGGGGGTACTTGTATAATTGGAAAGGTATCGCATTCAAACCCAATCATCAGTTTTCACCAAATTTCACCAAGTCATTCATGTCATATTCACCTTCAAAATCTTTCAAAGGCAAATTCACATGTTCCCATCTAGAGTAGTCACTTTTAGTTATTTAGCAATAGCAACTAGTCATGAGGGGTGCTATCTAGCTTTATTTGCTCTAGGCTAAATTTGATACTCTTGTGCTAATCTAGACCAAGTGAAGCATGAATCAAAAATAAGCTTTGAAAGACAATAAGCAAAATAATTGCAAGGTAAAAACATGTGATAGGTAATACATCAAAAATTAAAGTGTGATGGTGCCTTGCTCTTGTAGAGCTTTGCATCATGGTGGTTAGCAAGAGTATTAGCTTGCCTTGAGCAGAGTAGTTGTCAAAGTTTTCCTCCTCCTCTTGAGAGTAGGCTCCTTCCTCTTGGTACTCCTCGTTACTAGCGTCTATATACGAATACGAGGTACACAATCACCAAACAATACTTACATGCTAGACTAAAACACACAAAAGAGTTCACACAACTAATTCTAACAACACATCATTCATGGCATGGTGAATTACTTGGTTGGTTCTTATCTAAGAGAAAAATAATTTCCTCTCATTATAATTATGGATTTGGTTTGCTATTTAATTCTTTGGAGAAGTTAATTTCCTCTCATTAAATCCTATTAAGATTTAATCTCCACAAATAATAATAAGGTATGAAATATAAGTTGACCAAGGTCAACATTTCATATCTATTATGAGGGAGTAATAATTTAAATGAGGTGCTACACCTCATGCAATTTAAGACTAACATACTAATGATTTAAAATCTCTAAGTAATAGAAATCAGAGGTTTATTAACCTTAAGTTCATTACCTCTTCTTGTATTACTTAAGATCAAGATTTAAATGAGAGAGTAGCTCTCATACTATTTAAAGAATTTGAATTCGAAGATTTAAATGCACTAGAAATGGCTCCATAGCCATTATTTTGATCTAGTCCATGATCATACAAACAACCTGGCTAGATTATTGCATAATCAATTAGAGGACAACATTTGTGATTTATGAGAGTTGGAATCAACTCAAAATCGATTATGGTTGAATTTTAAATAAAGTTTTAATTTGCAAAAGTCCCTGCCTTGTCATTTTTAGCAGATTAATTCCACTACGAATTTGGAGGTGGGACCAGTGGAAAAGTGTAGATAATTTCATGGGCTTTCCAGGGATATGAAGTTTGCTAAATTTGGTGCAGTAGTTTCAAAGTTATTCCAATTTGAAGTGGACACCAGTATATGAATTTAGCTGAAACGATTTAATACATATTTGAATTAATGGGCTGCGCGGGAAACGAAGATGGGCCGAAACGAATTTAAACGACACAGCGCAGCCCAACAAGCATCTGGTGCGAGTGGGCCGCCTGACGAGGTGGGGGCCACCCGTCAGCGAAACGGTATGAGTTATTGTGGGGCGTAGGATTAGATCATAGATCAACGGCTCACAGCCGTCGTCTTCTCCGGCGAGATGCCGAGCGTCTGGCGGCGAGCCTAGGGGGTCGGAGGGCCTACCGGCGTTCCCGCGGGCGAGGGCGAGGTGCGCGGCGACGTTGACGTAGATGAGGAAGTCCCTGGTACCGTCGGCGAGGCGTGGGGAAGCGTCAATCGGCGGCGCTGATCTCCGGGTACCGGCGGCCTTCGTCTTCGAATTGGAGCTACTCCGGCGAGGTGGTGTCAAATTAACTGGGCGAGAGGAAGCAAGGATGGGAGGAGAATGAGTTGGTGTGAAGGAGATGTGCTCGGGGCTCCTCTATTTATAGGGCCAAGGTGGTGCCGTGGGTGCTGCGAGGGAGCGTCGACGGCGTGGCTTCTCCGGCGCTCGAAGGGGCAAGGCGAGGACGGCTAAGTGTAGGCGTCGTCCTGGCGATGCTCAAGGTGCAGCTGGCGCAGAGAAAAGGTGAGAGGATCGATCGGGAGCGTGTATCAAGTGCGACAGTACCCGCGGCGCTTTTCCGACGAGGACGACGCTGACAAGGCGGCCGCAGTCGTTCGAGTGTGTCTACGCGGTAGAGGTGAGGGTGGCGATGCTCGACGCAGTCATAGGGATGCAGGGGGGACGAGGGCGATCGAGCGTGCGGCGCTCTGGCGCGTCCGGTACGCGGTGAGCGCACGTTCTGCCGTGCACTGGCAAGGTTTTGGGCGCGCGTTGCCTGGCCAATGCCGTGCCTTGGCGAGCTGAGGCCGTGCATGGTATAGCTCCTGGTGATGAGTAGATGCTCCTGGACAAAGTCTTGCTGAGAGAGAGAGGCCAGAGAGATCAAGTGCATGGTGGCCGGCATGGTACACGGCATGGAGCCTTTCTCTCCTTTTCTCCACTTTAAACGACCATGGCAAGGACAAGGCTTGATGCAGGGGATGCAGGAGGATCTCATGATCACAAGATAAAGATGGTTTAGGCAAGAAACCGGTGGGTAATTGGGTGTAACTCAAATCTGGAAAGTTGTCTGCCAACTGTTCGACGAAATGGCCGCAAGAACATTTTGGTGGAATTTTGGAAATCTTTTTGGTGAGTCTCAAACATATAATTAATGTGAGATAATGGTGGTGGTGGTATTCAATTTGGAGTTGTTTTGCAAAATTTAAAAAATGTGGTCATCTTCACTTTGTTTCAAAGTCCTCTCTTGTCAAATCTATTCTGGTCAATCTAGTCAAAGTTAGCATGGGTGGTCAACAACAAAGTTGTTCACTTTGACATTGTCTTGGATGAGGTGTCAATGGTAGACCAAGTTTGGTTTAACAAAAGATATAACCAGGGGTGCAAAGTAGTGAAGATGTTAAAAAGTGGACATATGACCATTATCATATGTATGATGGTTTTAAGATTTTCTTTGATTTGATTCTGGTTTCTTTGATGCATTTGTGTTTGTTTATGTTATACAAGTATTTTACAAACCAAAGATCAAGCAATGGTGGCCTTTGGTGATAATTTGCATAATTGGCCTTATGTGTATGTGAGTGAGAAATGAAATCTTTTCTAAATCTTTTCTTCTTCTCAATTTAGGGTTTAGTGATCTTGTGTTAGGGTTTAAGCACACTTGACCAACAATAAACACTCATCATGGCAATTGCACAATAGAAAAGCACCCTATGCATAAAACTATATGTGACACTATATGCATGAGAAAAGTTTTTGTTTGTTGAGAAATTTGAGTAATTGAAAAATCTCTCTCTTGATTTATTATTGTTGAAACTTGGGATGTCACAACAGCCATGAGTACCTTAAAGTACTCGCAAACTAAGGTAAATACTAGCAACTATAGTAAGGGGGTTCTAAGCTCTAGTTTCATTTGCATAAAGCCAGTTTTATTTCATAAGCTCTTTAGTAATCAAAACCTCTTCATTTGCCTAACTCAAGTGGGAACATTAGTTTCATTCCCACAACTCAGTTGTGATTCAAAGTCAAAGTCACCTTTCACTTTCACTTTCAAGTCACGAGTCACCATTCATCTTTTTAGAAAAGTTCTGATGACGGAACAGTATGGCCTTTCCAACTGTCCCTGACCGCGGACGCGGCTATTCGAATAGGTTAAACTCTGCAGAGGTTGTACACTTGTGCCACAACAATTGCAATAGTTCGTCAGGGGTAACTGGCCCTGATTTATCGTACGCAGTACGCGAACTACCAATCCTAACCTTTCATTTACATACTCTAGTATAGGCACCTCTCCCCATGAGCTTGGCCTCCCGGTGAAAACAAACCGTCAACCCGGGAACTGCACAGGGGTTGGGTAGGACATTCACCTCATTTCACGTCATTTCACTTTCAATGGAGGCAGCCTTGGCATAACTCCTATGACGCTTGTTCAGAGGGAACCCATACTAAAATACATAAGTTTCCAGTTAAGCCTTACCCAGATTCAGGTATTGTGGGGGTACTTGTAAAATTGGAATGGTATCGCATCCGAACCCAACCATCAGTTTTTGGTAAGTTTCACCAAGTCATTCTCAAGTCACATTCACCTTCAAAATCTTTCAATAGAATGACTCATCATTCCAAGGTTTTCAAAGTCATTTCAATTCACCTGTTCCCAACTAGATTAGTCACTTTTAATATTGAGCACTAGCAACTAGCTATGAGGGGTGCTAAGTATCTTGGAGCTTTCTAGGCTAAGTGTGGTGCTCTTGTGCTACTCCATAAATAAACCAAGTGAATCATAAATCAAAAGTAACTTTGAGAAATAAAATTCAATAAATCTTTTAAAGTGAAAACTTGGGATAGGATCATAAAGTAAAATGTAATGGTGCCTTGCTCTTGTAGAGCTTTGCACCATTCTAGTTGCATTGGTAATAGCTTGCCTTGATTGGGGAGGTGATCAAAGTTTTCTTCTCCTTCCTCTTGGTAGAAGACCTCTTCCTCTTGATAGTCTCTGGTACTAGCGTCTAAAAACGAATACGAGGATACAATCACCAAACAACACTTATTTAGACTTAATTAGCCTTAATGGCTCACTCAAATGATCTAGCATTACTACTTAACATTTATTCCAAAAGTATGCTAGGGTTTCCTACTTAGTATTAGGAAATTAATTACCTCTCATTGAAATTCGAATTAGAGTTTCTATTTGGTTCTTTGGAGAAATAATTTCCTCTCATTGAATCTTCTTAAGATTTAATCTTCTCAAATAACCATGTATGATCATATGTTGACCAAGGTCAACACTTCACACTTATCATTTGAGAAAAATGATTTAAATGAGATTCATCATCTCATGCAATTTAACTAACTATGTGATTTAAGATCCTCAAGTGAGCAATTATGAGACCATGCAATAGAGGTTATCACATTACTTCATAACACTTGGGAATGTGATTTAAATGAAATGCTACACCTCATAGATTTAAATTCCTAATTTTTGAACTAGTTTAAATGGGCTAGTTATTGACTACATAGCCAATATTTTGCTTCTAGCCCATGATCATACACAGTACCCATATCATATTTTCGCATAGTAATTTAGATTTTGTGAAATGTGAATTATGAGACTTGGAATCACCTCAAAATTCAAAAGGGTTGATTTTTAATATTTATTTGAAAACTGAAAAGTATCTGACTTGTTATTTTTTCTATTCAAATTCTACACAAGCTATGAGGTTGAATCCAGTGGGATTAGATAGATCATTTTATAAGCTTTCCAGAACATTTCGAAACACTCAATTTGGGTGTGTAGATTTGAAACTATTCAAAATATAGTACAGACCAGTATTGAAAATTTACTGAAACAATATTATTTGAATTCAACCAAATGGGCTAGGCGGGAAAACTAGTGGGCCGAAATGGTTTGAAACAGAGAAGAAACCAGCCCAGTAACGTTTCACACGCCACGGGCCAGCTGACAAAGGGTCCCACGCGTCAGCGACTCTAGTTTACTGAAACGGTATGTTCTAACCTGGACCGTCGGATTAGATCGAGGATCGACGGTGCAGCTGCGTCGTCTTCGTCGTCGAGAGGGGCGTGCTGTCACGGCGGAGGTAGGGGGTCGGCGGCGTGCTGGAGCTCCGGCGAGGGGCGGCGCTGATGCTAGACGATGTTGTCGACGACGAGGAGTTGACTGGTACCGGCGGCGAAGCTTGGGGTGGACGGAATCGCGAGATTGCACTACGGCGGACTCCGGCGATCGACGTCTCAATTGGAGTGGTCTAGGGCGTAATCGGAGTGGAGCAGGGGTTGAAGAGGATCAGAGAGAGGAGAGAAACTCGTTTGTGTGAAGGATTCGAGCGCGGAAGCTCTCCTTTTATAGGGTGGAGGTGTGCTGCGGGGTGCCATGGAGGGTCATCGACGGCAATGGCGCTCCAGGGCGCGAAGGGGCAAGTTAGGGGGCGCAGGAGGTAGGCGACATATAGGTCGTGCTGATGAGCTTGAGGGCATGGTGTATGATGGACTATGGCGTGCGAGCGAGGTGCGTGTCCTTGCAGTACCGGCGCGGCAAGGGTTGGATCATTGCGACGGCGACAGGTCCTCCGCGAGCTAGTGAGCTTGTCTACGGGGTAGAGGAGGTGGTGGCCAAGCTCGAGGCAGAGGTAGGGCTGCAGGGGAGGACGAGAGCGACGACACACGTGCGTGCTCTGGCGCGTCCAGGACGTGCCCGTGCGCGCTCACCGCGTGCCTGGCATCGTTCTGGCGTGTCTGGGCGTGCGGCATTCTGGCCAATGCCGTGCTCTCCTTCGACTAGGGCTGGTACGAGCATGCTCAGGGGAGTGTGGGCATGCTTGCTGACATGGTGAGATGGATAGGAGAGGACCAGAGAGAAATGGAGTGAGTATGGCCGGCATGGGTACGGTGTGGTGATCTTCTTGCTTTCTCCTCACTTTAGTCAGCAGGGCAAGGACATGTAGAGATGCAGGAGGTGTAGAGGAGTGATGATCACATCTGATCATGCAAGGTTTAGGCTAAAAACCAGTGTGTAAAAGCATGTGTTGCATTTTCCAATTTCTGCCTGCAAGGTGTTTGTGATAATGGCCGCAAGAACATTTTTGTCAAATTTTGGAAATCTTTTTGGTGGATCTCAATTATATATTCAGAGAGGTAGAATGGTGGTGGTGGTGGTCAATTTGGTGAAGATTTGCAAGATTTCAAATTGGGGGTTGATCTTCTCTTTATTTCAAAGTCCTCACTTGGCATCTTTATTCTGGTCAACCTAGGCAGAGTCAACACTTGTGGTCAACAGCAAAGATGTTCACCTTGACATGGTCTTGGATGAGGTGGAGAGAGTTGACCAAGTTTGGTTTAAGAAAAGTCAAAACCAGGGGTGCAAAGTGGTGAAGATGTTATAAAGTGGTCACATGACCATTATCATATGTAAGTTGGAATTTGCATTTTTCTTTGATTTGATTCTGGTTTCTTTGATGCATTTGAGTTTTTTATTGATATATAAGTGTTTTACAAACAATGACACAAGCCAAAGTGGCTTTGGTTGAAGATTTGCAAAATTGGCCAAAGTGTATGTGAGGGAAAAATGGAATTTTCTCACCATTTGATTTCTCTCTATTTGATTTGACTTTTCTTGACTCAAATGTGATTCTTAGTAGTTTAGGAGCATTTCCAAACCATTGAAACCATTCCAAATGGTCTTGTTCAAAGATTTGCAAAAATGGCCATAAACACATAAGAGGTGATGTGTCAAATTTTCTTATTCTTCTAAATTGTTTCCCTTGCTTTACTTGGGCATTGGTTAGGGTCCAATTAGTGTGATATTAGGTTTAAAGATGGTTTTACACCATTTGGGTAAGGTAGGAGTGCATAGGTCAAGATTTGGTGAAATGGCTATGTGCCACATATGCCTCTATGCATATGTTGCATTTTCTTTTGAGTTGACTTGGCTTGACCCAATTGAGGTTGTTGAGTGTTGAAATGGTATAGAGGAGTGATCCAACCATTCACAACAAGTCTTAGGGTCAAGATCCTCAAATTCATAAATTTGCATTTTACTCTCATATGCCTCTATGGCATTTTTAGTTTCTTTTCATTTTCTTTGGTTTCACTTTGGATTTGGTTTGATAAGTACTAGGCAAGGTTTATGAAGGTTTTCCAAACCTCTAAATAAAGTAGAAAGGCCTAAGGTAAAGTTTTCCAAAAATAGCCATAGGCACATATGCCTTTTTCTTATTTAAATTCCTTTTTATTTTATTTTAACTTGGTTGGTAAAAAGGGGTGTGAGGTTTAGGGTTTAAGATCATTTCAAAAATACTTCAACAAACAATCATGGGAATAGCACAAGAATTAAGCAAGATCACTATGTATCAAACATAATTTAATAAAGTTTTTGTTGGTTCCAAAATTTGGAAAAAGGGAAATTCATTTTCTTTCTTTTGAAATTTTTGGGATGTTACAAACCCTTCCCCCTTAAACAAATCTCGTCCCGAGATTTTAAGAAAAGTTAGGTTCCTAAGAGAGATTGAGCAATTGGATTAACAGGAAGACATACTTGGCATGGCCTGAGGTGCTTCCTGGGCTTCAGTGGCAGTCATGTGGTAGAAGCGGCCGTTGTTGTTGTTCTGGTTCCTTCTACCTACGAAGCGGCGCTGTTGCTGGCAGGTGCAGCAGTATTGGGGGCAGTCTTGGCAAGCTTCTTGGGGCATTCATTTGAGTAGTGGCCTACAGTGCCACATTCATAGCAGGTGATGGTTGCCTTGTCCTTTGGGGTGATGGGGGTAGCATTGCTCCCAGTCCTTGGGACAGTATTGGTGTGGTTGTTGTTTCCATTGTTGTTGTTGCTGTTGTGGTGGTTGGTGTTGTTGTGGCTATTGTTGTTGTTGCCTCCGGTCTTCGGGGGTCCTTCGTTGTTGTTGGTGTAGTTGGGGCGATAATTCTGAGCAGGAGGCTTGTTGTGTCTTGGGGTGAATCCTCCAGAGGAGTTGTTGCGGTACTTCTGGGTATGGTGGGGTCCATTCTGGTTCATCATCCTGCGCTTGCGGTTCTCATTGGCCTGATGCAGCTTTCCTTCCATCTGTATGGCTGAGTCCACGAGGGCTTCAAGGTCAGCGAACGGAATGTTCACTAACACTGTTTGCATCTCATCATGCAGTCCGTTCAGAAATCTTTTCTTTCTTTTCTCATTGGTGTCGGTCTCGTCCGGGGCGTACCTTGACAGAGTGAGAAACCTGTCGCAGTATTCCACCACAGACATCCTTCCCTGTTTGAGTTCCCGGAACTCGTCTCTCATCTTCTTGATCAGTCCTTGGGGCACATGGTACTTGCTAAACTTCATCTTGAAGTCTTCCCAGGTCATCATCTGTCCCGCATTCATTGCACGGGCACTTGTCCACCAGGCTCTTGCGAGGTCCCGACGGTAGTGGGTGGCAAACAGTACTTTTTCTGCGGCTTCAACTCCCGCAACTTCAAGGTTGTTCTCCATGGTCTGGAGCCAGTCATCTGCGTCAAGTGGCTCTTCGGTCTTGCTGAACATGGGTGGGTTGGTGTTCTGAAAGTTCTTCAGCTTCGATCCAGGGTGATCGTGGTTTCCATGGCCTTGATTGTTCTGGGCTATCTGTTGCAGTGCGGCAATGTTGGCTTGGCGTTCAGCTCTCTCGACTTCTCGGTCTGCCATCATCCTCTGAAGCATCTGCATCATTGCGTCTTGGTTGGTGCTGCGGGTTGGTGGGGCCATCTGAACATTGAGATAGATGATAAGATAAGAGGGAAATTTCTATGGTTTGTTTTGTTAAAGTTTAAAAAGTTCATAACTTGAAAACTTGAGTAGTGTTGCAGGGGTAAAAACCAACAACACTTTTTCATTCATACCAAACATCACATATTACAAAGCTAACACACCGTTGGTTTGAAGAACCATTCATCGCTCTACGATACAAGGGGATCCTGATACAAACTCACACCTTCTAAGTGCTTTAGTGATACTACTCTTCGGGGTGGGTTCTTCGTCTTCACGGGTAATGTGCTTGACGAAAGGCGAGGGCGTTGTCCAACTCCTTGCGGGTCTTGTACAACATGTAGTCGAGGTAGGCAACATAGTGGTTCATCTGCGGGTGCGGGGGCATGATTGTTGGTCTTCCCATGGGGTCATGTCTTGGGTAGTAAATGAAGCGGGTATTCTTGAGTTTGTTCACATCCTGTCCGCACAGACGGGCAATTGCTTCTTGCATCGCTCTGACTAGTCCTTCCTTCCAAGTGCTTCCCGTTACAGAAAACCAGATGGTTTCCCATATTGGGGCTCCAAGCTTTCCTCTCAGATCTGTAGTGACTTTCCCACCGAGGTGGTCCTCCTGATGGATTGTTGAGGGGTATTCCGAAGAACTCGGGATGCGGGCGTCCTAGATACTTGACTAGTTGCTTCAATTCCTCCTCGAACATGAGGTTTCCTCCGTGGCCAAGTTGATAAGACTTGCAGGTGTACTCCATCTGTGAAGAATTAGGATGAGAAAGTTAGAGAAGTGATTAAGTGTGCAAACTTTTATGTAAAAATACAAGAAAAAGTAGAGCATGAATTTCTCATTTTGAAAAAGATCTCAAGGATAAGAGTGAGAATAAGTTTTCGCAAGTATTCACTTCATTGGTTTTGAAACTAAGTTTTTCAGACGTCCGTTCTAACTAGGGTCTCCTAAGGTCAACAATGGCTCTGATACCAACTTGTCAACACCCGGATTTTTAAGTCCATATGCCTATTATGCCATTCCTCGCAATCCCAGGAATATTGTTTTTGCGAGACATAATAGATTGATATCACAACACATCATTCATTACAACCCATAATCGTCTTACAAATAAAGGATCACATGATCCGAGTCTCATTACAATAATAGAAGTTCTATGGATCGGTTACATAACACATAGCGGAAGCGAAATAGCGTAGTAGTAGTCCATTTATTCCACAGGCAAGTCGTTGACGTCAGGAGTGATCCTAGTTGTCGTAGACGTCCTGTTGTCCTTCTTCCGGGTTCTGATACTCCTCTTCATAGTCTGGCCATTTGAATAGCCAGGGACACAACCATGAGTACTTTAAAGTACTCGCAAACTAAGGTAAATACTAGCAACTATAGTAAGGGGGTTCTAAGCTCTAGTTTCATTTGCATAAAGCCAGTTTTATTTCATAAGCTCTTTAGTAATCAAAACCTCTTCATTTGCCTAACTCAAGTGGGAACATTAGTGTCATTCCCACAACTCAGTTGTGATTCAAAGTCAAAGTCACCTTTCACTTTCACTTTCAAGTCACGAGTAACCATTCATCTTTTTAGAAAAGTTCTGATGACGGAACAGTATGGCCTTTCCAACTGTCCCTGACCGCGGACGCGGCTATTCGAATAGGTTAAACTCGCAGAGGTTGTACACTTGTGCCACAACAATTGCAATAGTTCGTCGGGGTAATTGGCCCTGATTTATCGTACGCAGTACGCGAACTACCAATCCTAACCTTTCATTTACATACTCTAGTATAGGCACCTCTCCCCATGAGCTTGGCCTCCCGGTGAAAACAAACCGTCAACCCGGGAACTGCACATGGCTTGGGTAGGACATTCACCTCATTTCACGTCATTTTACTTTCAATGGAGGCAGCCTTGGCATAACCCCTATGACGCTTGTTCAGAGGGAACCCATACTAAAATACATAAGTTTCCAGTTAAGCCTTACCCAGATTCAGGTATTGTGGGGGTACTTTTAAAATTGGAATGGTATCGCATCCGAACCCAACCATCAGTTTTTGGTAAGTTTCACCAAGTCATTCTCAAGTCACATTCACCTTCAAAATCTTTCAATAGAATGACTCATCATTCCAAGGTTTTCAAAGTCATTTCAATTCACCTGTTCCCAACTAGAGTAGTCACTTTTAATATTGAGCACTAGCAACTAGCTATGAGGGGTGCTAAGTATCTTGGAGCTTTCTAGGCTAAGTGTGGTGCTCTTGTGCTACTCCATAACTAAACCAAGTGAATCATAAATCAAAAGTAACTTTGAGAAATAAAATTCAATAAAGCTTGTAAAGTGAAAACTTGGGATAGGATCATAAAGTAAAATGTAATGGTGCCTTGCTCTTGTAGAGCTTTGCACCATTCTAGTTGCATTGGTAATAGCTTGCCTTGATTGGGGAGGTGATCAAAGTTTTCTTCTCCTTCTTCTTGGTAGAAGACCTCTTCCTCTTGATAGTCTCCGGTACTAGCGTCTAAAAACGAATACGAGGATACAATCACCAAACAACACTTATGTAGACTTAATTAGCCTTAATGGCTCACTCAAATGATCTAGCATTACTACTTAACATTTATTCCAAAAGTATGCTAGGGTTTCCTACTTAGTATTAGGAAATTAATTACCTCTCATTGAAATTGGAATTAGAGTTTCTATTTGGTTCTTTGGAGAAATAATTTCCTCTCATTGAATCTTCTTAAGATTTAATCTTCTCAAATAACCATGTATGATCATATGTTGACCAAGGTCAACACTTCACACTTATCATTTGAGAAAAATGATTTAAATGAGATTCATCATCTCATGCAATTTAACTACCTATGTGATTTAAGATCCTCAAGTGAGAAATTATGAGACCATGCAATAGAGGTCATCACATTACTTCATAACACTTGGGAATGTGATTTAAATGAGATGCTACACCTCATAGATTTAAATTCCTAATTTTTGAACTAGTTTAAATGGGCTAGTTATTGACTACATAGCCAATATTTTGCTTCTAGCCCATGATCATACACAGTACCCATATCATATTTTTTCATAGTAATTTAGAGTTTGTGAAATGTGAATTATGAGAATTGGAATCACCTCAAAATTCAAAAGGGTTGATTTTTAATATTTATTTGAAAACTGGAAAGTACCTGACTTGTTATTTTTTATATTCAAATTCTACACAAGCTATGAGGTTGAATCCAGTGGGATTAGATAGATCATTTTATAAGCTTTCCAGAACATTTCGAAACACTCAATTTGGGTTTGTAGATTTGAAACTATTCAAAATATAGTACATACCAGTATTGAAAATTTACTGAAACAATATTATTTGAATTAAACCAAATGGGCTAGGCGGGAAAACTAGTGGGCCGAAATGGTTTGAAACAGAGAAGAAACCAGCCCAGTAACGTTTCACACGCCACAGGCCAGCTGACAAAGGGTCCCACGCGTCAGCGACTCTAGTTTACCGAAACGGTATGTTCTAACCTGGACCGTCGGATTAGATCGAGGATCGACGGTGCAGCTGCGTCGTCTTCGTCGTCGAGAGGGGCGTGCTGTCGCGGCGGAGGTAGGGGGTCGGCGGCGTGCTGGAGCTCCGGTGAGGGGGGGCGCTGATGCTAGACGATGTTGTCGACGACGAGGAGTTGGCTGGTACCGGCGGCGAAGCTTGGGGTGGACGGAATCGTGAGATTGCACTGCGACGGACTCCGGCGATCGACATCTCAATTGGAGTGGTTTAGGGCATAATCGGAGTGGAGCAGGGGTTGAGGAGGATCAGAGAGAGGAGAGAAACTCGTTGGTGTGAAGGATTCGAGCGCGGAAGCTCTCCTTTTATAGGGTGGAGGTGTGCTGCGGGGTGCCGTGGAGGGTCATCGACGGCAATGGCGCTCCAGGGCGCGAAGGGGCAAGTTAGGGGGCGCATGAGGTAGGCGACGTATAGGTCGTGCTGATGAGCTTGAGGGCATGGCGAATGATGGACTATGGCGTGCGAGCATGGTGCGTGTCCTTGCAGTACCGGCGCGGCAAGGGTTGGATCATTGCGACGGCGACAGGTCCTCCGCGAGCTAGTGAGGTTGTCTACGGGGTAGAGGAGGTGGTGGCCAAGCTCGATGCAGAGGTTGGGCTGCATGGGAGGATGAGAGCGACGGCACACGTGCGTGCTCTGGCGCGTCCAGGACGTGCCCGTGCGCGCTCACCGCGTGCTTGGCATCGTTCTGGCATGTCTGGGCGTGCGGCGTTCTAGCCAATGTCGTTCTCTCCTTCGACTAGGGATGGTACGAGCATGCTCAGGGGAGCGTGGGCATGCTTGCTGACATGGTGAGATGGATAGGAGAGGACCAGAGAGAAATGGAGTGAGTATGGCCGGCATGGGTACGGTGTGGTGATGTTCTTGCTTTCTCCTCACTTTAATCAGCAGGGCAAGGACATGTAGAGATGCAGGAGGTGTAGAGGAGTGATGATCACATCTGATCATGCAAGGTTTAGGCTAAAAACCAGTGTGTAAAAGCATGTGTTGCATTTTCCAATTTCACGCTCGCAAGGTGTTTGTGATAATGGCCGCAAGAACATTTTTGTCAAATTTTGGAAATTTTTTTGGTGGATCTCAATTATATATTCAGAGAGGTAGAATGGTGGTGGTGGTGGTCAATTTGGTGAAGATTTGCAAGATTTCAAATTGGGGGTTGATCTTCTCTTTATTTCAAAGTCCTCACTTGGCATCTTTATTCTGGTCAACCTAGGCAGAGTCAACACTTGTGGTCAACAGCAAATATGTTCACCTTGACATGGTCTTGGATGAGGTGGAGAGAGTTGACCAAGTTTGGTTTAAGAAAAGTCAAAACCAGGGGTGCAAAGTGGTGAAGATGTTATAAAGTGGTCACATGACCATTATCATATGTAAGTTGGAATTTGCATTTTTCTTTGATTTGATTCTGGTTTCTTTGATGCATTTGAGTTTGTTATTGATATATAAGTGTTTTACAAACAATGGCACAAGCCAAAGTGGCTTTGGTTGAAGATTTGCAAAATTGGCCAAAGTGTATATGAGGGAAAAATGGAATTTTCTCACCATTTGATTTCTCTCTATTTGATTTGACTTTTCTTGACTCAAATGTGATTCTTATTAGTTTAGGAGCATTTCCAAACCATTGAAACCATTCCAAATGGTCTAGTTCAAAGATTTGCAAAAATGGCCATAAACACATAAGAGGTGATGTGTCAAATTTTCGTATTCTTCTAAATTGTTTCCCTTGCTTTACTTGGGCATGGGTTAGGGTCCAATTAGTGTGATATTAGGTTTAAAGATGGTTTTACACCATTTGGGTAAGGTAGGAGTGCATAGGTCAAGATTTGGTGAAATGGCTATGTGCCACATATGCCTCTATGCATATGTTGCATTTTCTTTTTGAGTTGACTTGGCTTGACCCAATTGAGGTTGTTGAGTCTTGAAATGTTATAGAGGAGTGATCCAACCATTCACAACAAGTCTTAGGGTCAAGATCCTCAAATTCATAAATTTGCATTTTACTCCCATATGCCTCTATGGCATTTTTAGTTTCTTTACATTTTCTTTAGTTTCACTTTGGATTTGGTTTGATAAGTACTAGGCAAGGTTTATGAAGGTTTTCCAAACCTCTAAATAAAGTAGAAAGGCCTAAGGTAAAGTTTTCCAAAAATAGCCATAGGCACATATGCCTTATTTCTTATTTAAATTCCTTTTTATTTTATTTTAACTTGGTTGGTAAAAAGGAGTGTGAGGTTTAGGGTTTAAGATCATTTCAAAAATACTTCAACAAACAATCATGGGAATAGCACAAGAATTAAGCAAGATCACTATGTATCAAACTTAATTTAATAAAAGTTTTTGTTGGTTCCAAAATTTGGAAAAAGGGAAATTCATTTTCTTTCTTTTGAAATTTTTGGGATGTTACAGTGCCACTATCATCAATGATGAGAGAGATGACAGTATCATACACAGATACCGTGTTAATTATAATATGTACAGCTAGAAATATAGCGTACATACTTTTGCACTGACATTCTACAAATAAATAAATATATAAAACTATGGTACTAGTACTACCTCCATTCAAAATTATCTCGTGTTCTGTGTTTAACCAAAGTAAAATCTTGGAAAGTTTGAACAAGAATAGAAGAAAAATGTACTTTATAAGGATTATAATATAATAAATTTTATGTAGTAGAATTGATATATTTGCTACATATTTCGTAAAATTTGACTTTGGCTAAACCCAAAACACGAGTTAATTGTGAACGGAGGGGTATCTTAGATTCCGCCCATTAAAAAATTGATGAGTACTGCAATTAATGACAAGAGATATCATACTGATACATACTAGTATGTACCATATCATAGCACATAGAACTATCAAATAATATAAAATAAACTTTGTATACAATCCTATATTAAGATTATACAAATAAATAAATAAATAAGATTAAACTATGATACTATTTTTTAATGCATGCATTAATTATAGAGATGAAACTATGATACTATTTTTAAATGCATGCATTAATTATAGATGATACTACTATATGATGATATCCACTATGTACACGATACTAGGTAGGAGTAAGATTATAACCAGTCTAATGCAATATAAATACAAATTTGTTTGTGATGGCATCATGGCAACCAATAATCAATAGCTCACTACGGTAGGGCGCGTGACGAAGATGTCCTCATAATCATGGTTCATGACTCAGCACAATCCTGTTTTCAACATTGCAAGCCCAACCAATCGCCTAGCAGCCAAGCTGCGTTCAAAGGTTGCGGCACTATCATTATGAAGGAGAGCCAGTCTACCATCAATCAATCGTGGGGCATCGTACGTAGCAGCCATCTAATCAATTAAGCTGTGTGTCTGCTGGCTGGGGTGGATATTAGAGAAGCGGTCGGAGCTTGATCCAATATGCATCGGGTCGTAAATTGTCCAAAGCAGCACATGGAGCCGGCGCTGGCGCGGGAAACCAGGGATGCTTTGGCTGTCCTTATGAGCGCTTGCACCAACGGTGGTGGCGGCATGGCGGGATGAAGGGGAGATCGCGACGGCAACCTATATATGCTCGGTGCGTAGTACCAGAAATAGCGGGATAAGGCGATGGGGGACAGTGACAAACAATGTTTGTACCAACGGCGGTAGACGTCCGGTGCCGCCGTGACGGGGACCCTAGCTTGGTCGATCTGGAGAAGATGGTTACCGCGTGCTAGAAGATAGAGGTCTAAGAATGTGAACGTATTTTGGCTCTCGAGCTCTGGTGCTCCCTCCATACTAAAAATATCGAAAATTATATTAACCAGTTTTCAAAAATTATGGAACAAAGTGTTAAAAGTAGCTAATGATGTATCCCACTATCGAGTAAAATCCCAAATCAAAATGTTTTATATTATGTGTTACAAATAGTTGATAAAGTCTGAATTTCTTTTTTTTGGAGATTTGGAGTCACTATACTCATATCAACATTTTATTATTTTTGTGTAGACAAAATACATAGTATTTTAAATTGATAGTTTGCACATTTGCAGGATACTTTACGTGTGCCACATCCTGAATTTTTTTTAGAATCTTTTGAAACATAGAAATATGATTTTCAATTTTTTAATAAAAAGAGGGATCATGTGCACCAAATCTACACTCTTAGATAATTTTATCATTTGGAGTTAGAGAACGGTCTATGTAGTTCATATCGCGGCATTTGCGCGTAGATTGATTTTCTTAAGATTCATATGTTTAACGATTATCTTATAAAATACATGGATATAAACTGTTTTTTAAGCCTGCCTATAAAATGTTGACTTACCCAATCAATGGTCAGATGTTTTGCATTATTGTGAGATCTTTAGCATATATTTTTCGAGCTCTTTTATGGTGACCCTCTTACCCTTCTAGAGGTAAGACAAACTTTCAATCCTGATCATCAAGTGCAAAAGGGCAACGTCCCCGGGGATCAAATCCCGCAATCTCCCGGTGAGCAGCTGTGTGATCTATCGCATCAAAGGTCTCACTTCGGGATTAAGCCTTTTTGAATATCAATAGAAATTGGTCAACTAAGTAACTTTTTATCATTGTCATTGTCATTGTCATATACTCATACATAGTTTTAAATAGCCGGCTATATCCCCGCTATAGCCCGGCTATAGCCTTTCGAGCAAGGTGCGGCTAAAGGCATTCGCGCGCTAAAAGGTGGTTATAGCCCGCTATAGCCTGGCTATAGCCTTTTTCGGAGGTTGCGGCTATATCCTATAGCCGGCTGTTTAAAACTATGACTCATATATACACTTTGATCTCAGAAAAAGCTAGGAAAAACGAGACCACATACACGAACGAGAACACGAGAGAGACTAATGGAATCTCCTCAGAACCCTGTTTTTCTTCTTCAAGGTTGCTCAACTCCAATTGAACCAAAGAACAGTTCTTGGTGCTTGCCCGTTAGCAGCAGTGCGTCCGTGGGTTGCCCCGTGACTTGACGCCGCCGAGCATCTGGGTCAACATCCCGATCCCGTTCTCCAGCCATTGGCCATCCCCCACCAATGGCCTCGCTGCCGCGGCAAGCACGCTGGAGATCTGTATCACAAGCAGGAGCAGCAACACCACCTTCGCCATGTTCGCTGCCGCCGCCATTAATGTCGTCCGCTAGATGGCAAGGAGAATCAGGTCGAAAGAGAGTTGCGGGACAGAGACTTTGGCAGAACAAAGGCTTTGGATCGAGCTTCAAGTTGGCTTCTGTGCTTAGACAAGTATGGCTGACTGGATGAGGTTACTGTGGAGGAAGCTTAGTGAGCTCGTTTATATAGAGATGCATGCGAATTAAGCGACACTGGTGGCCTGGTGCATGGTACCTGAAAATGGGAATTCGTACGTGCAAGACTCGTTCAAGATCTTCACGGGCTAAATTCCAGCACTTTTGTCTTTGGTCACCCCCACGCGAGATTTTGGTCTGAATCGATCAGCGGACGATGTAACATGCACACAGTCCTGGCAATTGAACCGTTCCAGCAGCTTGCTCGACCAGTATACCCGTAGTAATACTAGGTACGTGGCAGCAGTGGAAGAGTTGAAGAAACCTGCACTAACTGTAAAAGGAATGCATGCTTTTGAATCCTGAATTCGGGTCAGTCAAACGCAAGAACACGAATAATATTTGTTCAGCAAGAACCTGAAATTCCTCGGGTGAATGGAGTTGGTCCTGGTCGTGAAAGGGAGGAAGCCAGGAAAGTTGCACATACTGGGACATAAATCGTGTCCTTGTTAAATCGGGAGCGGGAACGGTCAGCGATCAAGTACTGCTACTTAGTCAAAAGATAGCTGCCCCAGTTCCGGTTGGACCTAATGTATCTTGTGAATCTTATAAAATTCAAGTCAGAAACTTGGATGAAAAGATCGATGCCGTCAGCTCTTGCAAGAGATTGAAGTAACTAACTGATGTGCCCCCTCTTTTCACAACTACTTTGCATTCTACGTTTGACAAACGTTAAACTCGAATTAAAATATTTACGGAATAATATCAACATCTACAATATAAAACCTATTGCATATTAATCATTACAAGGTATATTTTCATGTTATATGTATTTGGTATTATGGATAGTGATGAAAAAATATCTTATATTTTAGGTGAAAACTTGCAAAATTTGACTCTGACTGAGGCGTGTAAATTAATCCGTATTATAGTCCTTGTTAATTAATATCACAAACGTGGACAGTCATCGCCCATCGATCAAGCACTGCTACTTAGTCAAGACATAGCTACCCCAGCTCCGGCGTTGGACCAAATGTATCTTCTTATAAAATTCAAAATTCAGAAACTTGGAAGAAAAGTTCGATGTCGTCAGCTCTTGCAAGGGAATTGATGTAACTAACTGATGTAGTATTACTACATGAGAGAGGTTGACCGAGAG
This sequence comes from Lolium rigidum, assembly GCF_022539505.1. Classification (NCBI taxonomy): domain Eukaryota; kingdom Viridiplantae; phylum Streptophyta; class Magnoliopsida; order Poales; family Poaceae; genus Lolium; species Lolium rigidum. Next base: position 164,162,705 of record NC_061514.1, read on the forward strand.
TTGATTAGCCATATTGTGTCCCGTCGATTTGAGAAATCAACGTTGCTGACCATGTTACAGGTCCCTGTCAAAAGGTCAGAGGGTGGGAACCTGTCCAACACGAAAAGTACGAGGTGGGCTGACGATGGAACTCGGAACTCGGAAGCAGTGACCAATTCTCCACACGGCGCGGTGAGGCCACACACGTATGCGCATGCATTGCCTTGCACTCTTACACCCTACTACCGACCAAACCCCTCTCCCATCTATATAAGCCAAGACCCAGCATGCAAAACACAACCCATCTCCAAGCAGCAGAAACAACCCAATCTCTCAAGTCTCAACTCTCATCGGACAACGGAACCTGAAGCTAGCTAGCTGCTATAAAGAACGAAGCAAGCAGGCAACCTTTCTCCGGTAGAACAATATCTGCTGTCTCCTGCCCGTACTGCAAGTCTGCAACAACAGCAATGGCGGCGACGGCGACGGCGACGATGAGGATGGTGCTGCTGGTCGTGTTCTTGGTGCAGATGTTGAACGTCATTGCCGTCTCGGCGAGGACGCTGAGGGGGGACGGCGGCTGGCTGGAGAGCGGCGTCGGGACGGTGGTGGAGATGCTCGCCGGCTTGAAATCTGGGGGCAACCCTCCCACGCACTGCTGCTAACTAAGACGCAGCTGTACAGCAACAACCCCTGACCGCTGACCTTTTTTCTTCTTCGATTGGAAGATGTAAAGATGCGATGAGAGGCTATGTTTTTCTTCTTCCACTTTGTTTTAGGAGAGAATAGCTACTAGCTTGGATCATTTTTTTGTTCTAGAGATCATCAAGATCAAAGAGGCCAAGACGGTCGGTAACCGTGTCTTGTGATGGCTAGTAAATTCGTTCATTCTTTGAAGCAATTGGGGACACCGCGAATCGCTTGTTTATTTCCTGTCTTTGTTATTTCGATCGATGTGAATGAATTGCCTGGTTATTTATACCTTCATCACAACTCGAATGAAAACCTAACTTCATATATTTATACTACTTAGTCTCAAATACAAAAAAAATTCTGGTTAAACAGTGGGAGAGCTACCCACTGTAACTTTTTTATTTTATAAAGATATGTACAAGATATTTACATGAAAAAAAACTATTGCTAGGCTTCAAAGATAAACTTGGGACATCATGTTTCTTCTTCATTCTATAGCTGACTATTTTTATTTCCTCAAAATAAATATATAGCTTTCCCGCTGTTGAAGCTAGGATTCTGATTCTTGAAGATCTTATTATTTCTAACTATCCATATTCCCCACTTGCTGGACCATCTTATGAGCAGGCCCCACATCGCCCCCTCCTAGGGTGACTCGGGCGAACACAAGGCCGCCGCCACCTCCAAACCTCCCTCCTTGCCGTCCTTCTCTCCGCCACGGCTAGCACGCGTGCCTGGGCAAAGCCCAGTGCTGTTGGCGGCGACGGACCTCCCCTCATGCATCGCGCGTGGAGGGCCGCAAGATCTGCAGTGATGTTCCATGGCCGGTGGGGGGCTGGTCCAGGAGCGGCCCATCGGGATCTTGGGCAGACACCGAGGCGGTGGCCCCGTGCAGGTGGTCTGCGGCGTGTCACACCCGGTTGTGGCCGCCCATTGGCGGTGGCTTGTGGCGACCGGGCGGAAAAATCCCTTTTGATGTAAGTGGACGGATCTTAGGATTTTTTTTTTACTAGGAATTGCGCCCCTTATAAAAGTTTGGGTTTTCCCGCAACCAAAGAAAAAGAGAATGCATAATTCTTCTTATGGCATGATAAGATGAAAAAATCTTAGAATTATGTTTGTATAAGGTATGCTACACCATATTATCGAAATCAAATTAGGGTATGTATGTGACAATTAATGACTTTGAAAACACGAAATAGTTGATGGGAGAAGTTGTTGTTGAAAAATAGGAAAGTGGAATGAAATCTAGTCTTAATCAAATATTTAATATCTCTTCTTGTCCAAGCGGAAGGAAAATGATAGAATTACAATTTGAGCTTTGTGGAAGATTCATATCTCTTTTATCCATTTAAAGTAGGAGTATATGGATTTAGAGCATGTAAATCAATCTATTTCTAAGAATCAAATGTGTTTGTTTGTTTTTATGTTATTTTGAAAGAATGGAAACAATTCTATAAGATAGTATATGAATAGGCCTGGACTAAATCGTTGTATGGTTTCCTCTATTTCTCTGTAAAAATAAATATGACCAAGATTGGTTCGAAAGTACATAGAACGGATTTCTTTTTTTCTATTTCCCACTATTAGACAGTGGTCATAAATCTCATGAAAAGTCCCCAAAGATTCATATTGTACTTCGATTGGAACTTTTCTTGACCTTGTTATTCCCAATAAAATTGTCGGCGAAGACGTTGGCGTAGGGGTGACTGTTATCACCAGAATTTAACCGAGTCTGGAGATGGGCCGTGATTAAATGGGCTTAGAGGATATGCACGGGAAATATTCCCGAACCGGCCTTGTACAAGAAGTTTGGGCAAGATTGCCCGTGTATCTATAAATTATAGTACGTTACGTGTCGGTTAGGATTAAGAGATAGAGTTTAGCTCGTACACGGTTGGGTTATTCCCAAGTTAGAAAGTCTACGGACTATAAATATGTATCTAGGGTTATTGAGAAAGGAGGACGATCACGTTCACAACAAATCAATCTAGGCGCATCGCCACCCCTTGTTTCGAGGGTTTCTCCGGGTAAGCAACATGCTGCCTAGATCGCATCTTGCGATCTAGGCAGTATCAGTTTATTCGTTGTTGGTGTTGCTCGTGCTGAAGCCTTTTTGATGGCGAGCAACACCCTTATCTTAGGTGTTTTGGGGCTGACGTCGATGCTTTCACGATGTACTTGTTTAGCTACGCTGCCCCTCGATATCTAGCTGCCCTTACACCTATTTTAGGTGTAAGGGCAGCATCTTGCTTGTTCTTTATTTAGTAGATCTAATCCGTTATAGTTGCTCCTTGTTCTTCAAGGATTGGTTTGATATCCGTATGGTTAGGCCTTATAAACGGGTTGAACGATCCGGTAGTGCGTAAGGCGTGGTTTATTAAGTTCTAGAGGGATTGTTCCGGGGATCAACTTCACGTTGGTTTTTAGGCCTCTTTAGGGCTGGTTTTCCATCATCTTATGTATTTGCTAGGCTCAACTACACATAGGATGTTCCGATTATACGGTAAAAACCCTAGACTGTCGTAGATTAGTTTAGCTTGATATTGATAAAGCATGATCCCCATGTCCTTATAAATCTAACATGAACCATGGGGCAATCGGCTCTTTGAGCCGATCCACGTAACAACTTAAGAGCCGATCGGGGCTCGTATTTAATGTTTACGTGTTTGCCATGCAGGAAACTAGTCGAAGCAATCCATCACCTTCCCGACCAGGTATAGGTCAGTGTGGCACGCCCTCGCAAACACCAGGACGTGTGCCAGAAGGCATTGCGGGCCGTCGCCCAAGGGACCAGGGTCCACCGCAGTCCTGGGAGCCTCCCGGCTCTACGGTGTTGCCCGTCGCTACTCGCCGGTGTGTTTTTGACAGCAACACATTCTGGCACGCCCGGTGGGACATTCTACAGCCACTACGTCTACATCTGCAGCAACCATGTCAAAAGTTGCGGATGAGGTGGTGGGCGAACCAGTCACGTACGCAGATCTGCCGGAGGAACACAAGAAGAAGTACGATGAGATGAAAGCCATCTTGGAAGCCGATCTCATCGGCTCTTTCATGAAGACCCGTTCACATGGCATCAGATGGAAAGGGTTCTCCCCTGAAGGTGCTCTCGATGAAGTAGATCTCTCTACATCTTCAGAGGAGCGCACCAGAGCTCTACGCCAGGAGATTAATTACATGGTGGCTCATTCTCTGCACCGCCATTCTGAGAGCTTGGTGAACGCTTTCGAGCGCGTTGCGGTCCGGGTGGTGCAGGAGATCATGAAGCATCAGTACTCTCCGTCAGGACCTACCCTGGGGACTCACCAGGGAGAGATACCGCTCCAGATTAGACCACCGCTGCCTTTTGCGCTTGCGGCGCCAGAGCCGCCGGGTTCACCGGCGTACGTTGTCTACAAGGTAGGAGGCGATCCGAGCGATTGCCAATTCCTATATGAGCCGCCTAAGGAGATCCCACATGGATACGTGTGCACATACGTGCCGGACTGCAATGCCTTGGCGCGCACGAACCAGATTGTACCAACAGCGATTTCTGGAGCAGATGCTGACAAACAAGCTTGGCTAGCTAAATATGCTACCGGAACGAGTCATGAGAGCTCGGTCCCTACAGCTAATACCATGGAACAAATCAGCACTATCTTGAGAGACCAGTTCGGCATCTTGCCGAAGAGGAAAACAATCGGCTATTCCAAGCCGTACCCCTACGAGTACGATCTGATCCCGCTGCCACCCAAATATCGGCTCCCTGAATTCTCAAAATTCAATGGAGCAGAAGGGTCTAGCTCAATAGAGCACGTAAGCCGATATTTGGCACAGCTGGGCATGATTTCAGCTTCAGACCCGTTACGTGTAAGGTTTTTCGCACAATCTCTTACGGGATCAGCCTTTGGATGGTACACGTCGTTGCCACCAAACTCAGTCCCGACGTGGAAGCAAATGGAGGAGCAGTTTCACGTGCAATATCATTCAGAAGCTACCGAGGCCGGCATTGCCGATCTAGCGCAGGTGCGGCAGAAACGAGGAGAAACAGTGTCTGAGTACATCCAACGTTTCAGGACTGTCAAGAACCGATGTTATTCGGTTCGTTTATCTGAGAAAGAAGCAATCGAGCTGGCAGCATTGGGCCTCGCAACGCCGATCAAGGATCTGACTTCCCAAGCTGAGTACAGTTCACTGTCGCACATGGTGCAGAAACTCACATTGTATGAGCAGCGGCACCCTGAATTGTACCAAGACAAGTTCAAGCGTCCGGTAGGCCTGGTCGAGATGGAAGAAGCTGAAGATCCGGCACCAGACCTGGAGGTGGATGTTGCTGAATGGGCTCGGGGGGAAAATCCCGTGTCCTGCAAATGGGTAAAACCACAAGGGCCTGCAAGAGGGTTTGACTTCGATTTGAGCAAAGCTGAGCAGATTTTCGATCTATTGCTTAAGGAAAAATAGCTGAAGTTACCCGAAGGCCATAAAATCCCTACAGCACAAGAGATGAACGGGAGGCCGTACTGCAAATGGCATCACTCGTTTACCCATACCACCAATGACTGCAAGGGGTTTCGTCAGCAGATCCAAATGGCGATAGAACAAGGCTGACTGATCTTTAGCCAGTTTGCCATGAAAGTCGACACACATCCGTTTCCTGGCGTCAACATGGTGGAACCCAATCACTCCGCGAGGCGTCGGCTAGATTTCTCGTTCGATATTAACATGGCAGGGCCTGTACGCCACCATGGTAAGGATAAAGAAGAAAGCAGTCACTCCCGCGGCAAGGAAAAGGAGGAGGCCGATCCACGCGACCGGCCCCAATATAATGATAGACGGTACCTCACCGAGGAACAAGTGAGGAGTGTGCGATATGAACGACCACTCTCCACGCACCTCCTTAATAAATATGAGTATCAGTATGACCGACGTCGGCAGTACGACAGAGATGACGAGAGACATCATCGGTCTGGCCTGGACAATGGAAGACGTCGTCGTAATGAAAGAGACGACGATGGATCTGAACACCGCGCCAAGGAGAAGTCAAGGGAGCAGGATGACATGGACAGACAGTGGGACTGTCCCTTCTTTAAACACTGCTGGGATTCAGGGATGAGCCGATTGCCCACAATCGACAACTGCCCGTAGTGTAGACGGCAGAAGAGGGATGCAGGGGAAGTTTCAGTTTTCAAGCGTCTACGGCCTCTCCCGCCACAGAACAAACGAGCTGAGTCATCTCAAGATGAAGACTTTGAGGAGTCAGAAGATGAAGAAGAGGATAGGTACCACCGGCCAAGGTGGTGCCCCGATGGACTCAGCCACTCCCAAAAGCGTAGGGTTCAGCGGCTACGTAGCTTGGAGCAAGCCGAAGCGCGATACTTGCACACGTTGAGGAAAGCGCGGCCCGATCTGGCCGTGAAAATTCAGCAGACTTTGGACGAAGAGTGTCGTCCACCAAAGAAAGTTTGGCGTCCCAAGCAAGAAAAAACCGATGTGAGTACATCGGCTGGCACAAACATGGTGTTCATCCTTCCATCGGAGTTTCGTGCCCCGAGAACCGAAGAAGTGCCGATAGCACAGCTTTGACCGCGGTCCACAGCCAGTCATCTTTGAAAAGCCACGAGAGAAGGGCTACAAACACATGAAGGCCCTGTACCTAAAAGGTTATATCAATGGGCAGCCCGTCGGCAGGATGTTGGTTGACACGGGAGCGGCGGTCAATATAATGCCATATTCCATGCTACGGCGTTTGGGACGCTCCAGAGTGCCGATCTGATCAAGACCAACGTCACACTAAACGACTTCAACGGCCAAGCATCGTGGACGCAAGGTGTCCTGAACGTGGATCTAACCATAGGCCGAAAGGATCCCAACGACATTCTTCATCGTCGACAGCAAGAGCACCTACGCTGTCCTGCTAGGAAGGGATTGGATTCACGCCAACTGCTGCATTCCATCTACAATGCACCAATGCCTGATACGAAGGGATGGAGACGACGTAGAAGTCGTACATGCAGATGACTCGATCGACGTCTCAATAGCCGGCATGAACATTTGGGACTCGGAAGACCAAGAGCCGCTCTCTGGAATTAGTTTGGACGGCTGTGATCGCATCGAGGTGACAAAAAACGGGGTGAGGCTGGTCTTATCCACCGGCCTGATAGAGTAGCAAGAGCAACATCCATCGACATACGTGGCAAGGCCGATCCCTGCGATCGGCCCCAAAAAGTAAAAAAGCAAGGATCTCACTTCAAACATGTCACGTAGTCGTAGTAGGAAGACTCCCTCCTGTAAGGGAGCACTGATGTCTACGGGTGCTTCTATTCTTGTAGACAGTGTTGGGCCTCCAAGAGCAGAGGTTTGTAGAACAGCAGCAAGTTTCCCTTAAGTGGATCACCCAAGGTTTATCGAACTCATGGAGGAAGAGGTCAAAGATATCCCTCTCATGCAACCCTGCAACCACAAAGCAAGAAGTCTCTTGTGTCCCCAACACACCTAATAGGTGCACTAGTTCGGCGAAGAGATAGTGAAATACAAGTGGTATGAATGAATATGAGCAGTAGTAACGGCACCAGAAAAGTGCTTGCTGGCGTGCAGTTGATGGTAGTAATATTGCAGGAAGTAAACAAGCAGTAAAACAGTAAACAAGCAGCGATAGCAGTATTTAGGAACAAGGCCTAGGGATCATACTTTCACTAGTTGACACTCTCAACATTGATCACATAACAGAATAAATAAATAGATGCTAGACTCTACACCCTCTTGTTGGATGATGAACACCACTAACTGTGTAGGATTACACGAACCCTCAATGCCGGAGTTAACAAGCTCCACAATATTCGATGTTCATATTTAAATAACCTTAGAGTGCACGACAGATCAACATAACCAAACCAAGTACTAACATAGTATGCACACTGTCACCTTCACACTACGAAAGGAGGCATAGATCACATCAATACCATCATAGCAATAGTTAACTTCATAATCTACAAGAAATCACAATCATAGCCTACGCCAAGTACTACGCGATGCACACACTGTCACCATTACACCGTGCAGGAGGAATAAACTACTTTAATAACATCACTAGAGTAGCACACAGGTAAATTGTGATACAAAACACATTGCAATCATAAAGAGATATAAATAAGCACTTCACTGTGCTCTTCATAACAGTGAATAAGTATTCTGTGAAATATAGCCTAAGAGACCCACACGGTGCACACACTGTCACCTTTACACACGTGGGACAAGGAGTCTCCGGAGATCACATAAGTAAAACCCACTTGACTAGCATAATGACATCTAGATTACAAGCATCATCATATGAATCTCAATCATGTAAGGCAGCTCATGAGATTATTGTATTGAAGTACATAGGAGAGAGATGAACCACATAGCTACCGGTACAGCCCCGAGCCTCGATGGAGAACTACTCCCTCCTCATGGGAGACAGCAGCGTTGATGAAGATGGCGGTGGTGTCGATGGAGGAGCCTTCCGGGGGCACTTCCCCGTCCCGGCGGCGTGCCGGAACGGAGACTCCTGTCCCCGCGATCTTGGCTTCGCGATGGCGGCGGCTCTGGAAGGTTTTCTCTGGTTTCGTCGAACGTCGTAGGGTTTTCGCGACGGAGACCTTAAGTAGGCGGAAGGGCGGAGTCGGAGGCCTGACAGGGGGGCCACACACTAGGGCGGCGCGGGCCCCCCCTTGGCCGCGCCGCCTTACTGTGTCGGCGCCCCGTGGCCCCACTTCGTCTCCCCTCCGGTCTTCTGGAAGCTTCGTGCAAAAATAGGACCCTGGGCGTTGATTTCGTCCAATTCCGAGAATATTTCTTTACTAGGATTTCTGAAATCAAAAACAGCAGAAAACAACAGAATCGGCTCTTCGGCATCTCGTTAATAGGTTAGTGCCGGAAAATGCATAAATACGACATATAATGTGTATAAAACATGTAGATATCATCAATAATGTGGCATGGAACATAAGAAATTATCGATACGTCGGAGACGTATCAGCATCCCCAAGCTTAGTTCCCGCTCGTCCCGAGCGGGTAAACGATAACACGAGATAATTTCTGGAGTGACATGCCATCATAACCTTGATCATACTATTGTAAACATATGTAATGAATGCAGCGATCAAAACAATGGCAATGACATGAGTAAACAACTGAATCATAAAGCAAAGACTTTTCATGAATAGTACTTTCAAGACAAGCATCAATAAGTCTTGCATAAGAGTTAACTCATAAAGCAATAAATCAAAGTAAAGGTATTGAAGCAACACAAAGGAAGATTAAGTTTCAGCGGTTGCTTTCAACTTATAACATGTATATCTCATGGATAATTGTCAATATAGAGTAATATAACAAGTGCAATATGCAAATATGTAGGAATCAATGCACAGTTCACACAAGTGTTTGCTTCTTGAGGTGGAGAGAAATAGGTGAACTGACTCAACATAAAAGTAAAAGAAAGGCCCTTCGCAAAGGGAAGCATTGATTACTATATTTGTGCTAGAGCTTTGATTTTGAAAACAAGAAACAATTTTGTCAACGGTAGTAATAAAGCATATGTATCATGTAAATTATATCTTACAAGTTGCAAGCCTCATGCATAGTATACTAATAGTGCCCGCACCTTGTCCTAATTAGCTTGGACTACCGGATCATCGCAATACACATGTTTTAACCAAGTGTCACAAAGGGGTACCTCTATGCCGCCTGTACAAAGGTCTAAGGAGAAAGCTCGCATTTTGGATTTCTCGCTTTTGATTATTCTCAACTTAGACATCCATACCGGGACAACATAGACAACAGATAATGGACTCCTCTTTAATGCGTAAGCATGTGGCAACAATTAGTGTTCTCATATGAGATTGAGGATATATGTCCAAAACTGAAACTTCCACCATGATTCATGGCTTTAGTTAGCGGCCCAATGTTCTTCTCTAACAATATGCATGCTCCAACCATTAAGGTGGTAGATCTCTCTTACTTCAGACAAGACGGACATGCATAGCAACTCACATGATATTCAACAAAGAGTAGTTGATGGCGTCCCCAGAAACATGGTTACCGCACAACAAGCAACTTAATAAGAGATAAAGTACATAAGTACATATTCAATACCACAATAGTTTTTAAGCTATTTGTCCCATGAGCTATATATTGCAAAGGTAGAGAATAGAAATTTTAAAGGTAGCACTCAAGCAATTTACTTTGGAATGGCGGAGAAATACCATGTAGTAGGTAGGTATAGTGGACACAAATGACATAGTGGTTGGCTCAAGGATTTTGGATGCATGAGAAGTATTCCCTCTCGATACAAGGTTTAGGCTAGCAAGGTTATTTGAAACAAACACAAGGATGAACCGGTGCAGCAAAACTCACATAAAAGACATATTGTAAACATTATAAGACTTCTACACCGTCTTCCTTGTTGTTCAAACTCAATACTAGAAATTATCTAGACTTTAGAGAGACCAAATATACAAACCAAATTTTAGCAAGCTCTATGTATTTCTTCATTAATGGGTGCAAAGTATATGATGCAAGAGATTAAACATGAGCACAACAATTGACAAGTATCAAATTATTCAAGACATCATACCAATTACTACATGTAGCATTTCCCGTTTCCAACCATATGACAATTAACGAAGCAGTTTAACCTTCGCCATGAAAAATAAAAGCTAAGAACAAATGTGTTCATATGAACCAGCGGAGCGTGTCTCTCTCCCACACAAGCATTTATTCAAACAAAAACAAAAACAAAATCACACAGATGCTTCAAGTAAAGTACATAAGATGTGGCCGAATAAAAATATAGTTTCAGGAGAAGGAACCTGATAATTTGTCGATGAAGAAGGGGATGCCTTGGGCATCCCCAAGCTTAGATGCTTGAGTCTTCTTGAAATATGCAGGGATGAACCACGGGGGCATCCCCAAGCTTAGACTTTTCACTCTTCTTGATCATAGTATATCATCCTCCTCTCTTGACCCTTGAAAACTTCCTCCACACCAAACTCGAAACAACTCATTAGAGGGTTAGTGCACAATAAAAATTAACATGTTCAGAGGTGACACAATCATTCTTAACACTTCGGACATTGCCCAAAGCTACCGGAAGTCAATGGAACAAAGAAATCCATCCAACATAGCAAAAGAAGCAATGCGAAATAAAAGGCAGAATCGGTCAAACAGAACAGTCCGTAAAGACGAATTTTATTGAGGCACCATACTTGCTCAAATGAAAATGCTCAAATTGAATGAAAGTTGCGTACATATCTGAGGATCACTCACGTAAATTGGCATAATTTTCTGAGTTACCTACAGAGAATTAGGCAAAGATTCGTGACAGCAAGAAATCTGTTTCTGCGCAGTAATCCAAATCTAGTATGAACCTTACTATCAACGACTTTACTTGGCACAACAATGCAATAAAAATAAGATAAGGAGAGGTTGCTACAGTAGTAACAACTTCCAAGACTCAAATACAAAATAAAAGTACTGTAGCAAAATAAACACATGGGTTATCTCCCAAGAAGTTCTTTCTTTATAGCCATTAAGATGGGCTCAGCAGTTTTTATGATGCACTCGCAAGAAATAGTATTTGAAGCAAAAAGAGAGCATCAAGAGGTAAATTCAAAACAAATTTAAGTCTAACATGCTTCCTATGCAAAGGAATCTTGTAAATAAACAAATTCAAGAAGCATAATGCAACAAGCATAGAAAGATAAAACAAGTGCAGCTTCAAGATTTTCAGCAAAAAGAGAGGTATTTTAGTAACATGAAAATTTCTACAACCATATTTTCCTCTCTCATAAAAACTTTCAGTAGCATCATGAGCAAACTCAACAATATAACTATCACATAAAGCATTCTTATCATGAGTCTCATGCATAAAATTATTACTCTCCACATAGGCATAATCATTCTTATTAATTGTAGCGGGAGCAAATTCAACAAAGTAGCTATCATTATTATTCTCATCAAGTGTAGGAGGCATAGTATAATCATAATAAAATTTACTCTCCATAGTAGGTGGCACCAAAAGACCACTATCATTATAATCATCATATATGGGAGGCATATCATAATCAACATAAACTTTCTCCTCAATACCCGGAGGGCTAAAGAGATCATTTTCATCAAAACCGACCTCCCCAAGCTTAGAATTTTCCATATCATTATCAACAATGGTGTTCAAAGCGTTCATACTAATATTACTACTAGCATGCAAATAAGATTCCATAGGTTTTTTAATTTTCGCATCAAACCATCCATGTCTTAAATCAGGAAATAGAATAAGAAGCTCATTGTTGTCCATTATGCCAAACTAGTGTAAACAAGAAACAAAAAGATGCAATTGCAGGATCTAAAGGAAATAGCTTCGAGCACACACACAACGGCAACGTAAAAGTACTTTACCCGAGACCGGAGTATGAGAGCCTTTTACCTTTCCTCCCCGGCAACGGCGCCGGAAAAGTGCTTGATGTCTACGGGTGCTTCTATTCTTGTAGACAAAGTGTTGGGCCTCCAAGAGAAGAGGTTTGTAGAACAGCAGCAAGTTTCCCTTAAGTGGATCACCCAAGGTTTATCGAACTCAGGGAGGAAGAGGTCAAAGATATCCCTCTCATGCAACCCTGCAACCACAAAGCAAGAAGTCTCTTGTGTCCCCAACACACCTAATAGGTGCACTAGTTCGGCGAAGAGATAGTGAAATACAAGTGGTATGAATGAATATGAGCAGTAGTAACGGCACCGTAAAAGTGCTTGCCGGCGTGCGATTGATGGTAGTAATATTGCAGGAAGTAAACAAGCAAGTAAAACAAGTAAACAAGCAGCGATAGCGATATTTAGGAACAAGGCCTAGGGATCATACTTTCACTAGTGGACACTCTCAACATTGATCACATAACAGAATAAATAAATAGATGCTAGACTCTACACCCTCTTGTTGGATGATGAACACCACTAACCGTGTAGGATTACACGAACCCTCAATGCCGGAGTTAACAAGCTCCACAATATTCGATGTTCATATTTAAATAACCTTAGAGTGCACGACAGATCAACATAACCAAACCAAGTACTAACATAGCATGCACACTGTCACCTTCACACTACGAAAGGAGGCATAGATCACATCAATACCATCATAGCAATAGTTAATTTCATAATCTACAAGAAATCACAATCATAGCCTACGCAAAGTACTACACGATGCACACACTGTCACCATTACACCGTGCAGGAGGAATAAACTACTTTAATAACATCACTAGAGTAGCACACAGGTAAATTGTGATACAAAACACATTGCAATCATAAAGAGATATAAATAAGCACTTCACTATGCTCTTCATAACAGTGAATAAGTATTCTGTGAAATATAGTCTAAGAGACCCACACGGTGCACACACTGTCACCTTTACACACGTGGGACAAGGAGTCTCCGGAGATCACATAAGTAAAACCCACTTGACTAGCATAATGACATCTAGATTACAAGCATCATCATATGAATCTCAATCATGTAAGGCAGCTCATGAGATTATTGTATTGAAGTACATAGGAGAGAGATGAACCACATAGCTACCGGTACAGCCCCGAGCCTCGATGGAGAACTACTCCCTCCTCATGGGAGACAGCAGCGTTGATGAAGATGGCGGTGTCGTCGATGGAGGAGCCTTCCGGGGGCACTTCCCCGTCCCGGCGGCGTGCCGGAACAGAGACTCCTGTCCCCCAGATCTTGGCTTCGCGATGGCGGCGGCTCTGGAAGGTTTTCTCTGGTTTCGTCAAACGTCGTAGGGTTTTCGCTACGGAGACCTTAAGTAGGCGGAAGGGCGGAGTCGGAGGCCTGACAGGGGGGCCACACACTAGGGCGGCGCGGGCCCCCCCTTGGCCGCGCCGCCTTACCGTGTCGGCGCCCGTGGCCCCACTTCGTCTCCCTCCGGTCTTCTGGAAGCTTCGTGCAAAAATAGGACCCTGGGCGTTGATTTCGTCCAATTCCGAGAATATTTCTTACTAGGATTTCTGAAACCAAAAACAGCAGAAAACAGCAACTGGCTCTTCGGCATCTCATTAATAGGTTAGTGCTAGAAAATGCATAAATACGACATATAATGTGTATAAAACATGTAGATATCATCAATAATGTGGCATGGAACATAAGAAATTATCGATACGTCGGAGACGTATCAAGCACATACAAGTTGTAGACCTTCATTGAACAATTCAATCGACATGGAGGCCGATTCCAGCAATCGGCCAAAATTATCCTCGCCATACGTTCTGCATGTGTTCAACATCGATCTAACAGGTGACGGAAAGCTAGGATATGGGTTTACGTCAGCTGATGAGCTAGAAGAGATCGACATTTGTCCTGGGGATAAGCCACGACCTACATTTATCAGCAAAAAGTTGGATCCGCATCTGAGGGGCCTGATGATAGCTTGGTTGAAAGAATACCCGGCACGCTTTGCTCGGGATTATACAGAGATGCCCGGGTTGGACAGGAGCATCATTGAGCATCGGCTCCCTCTTAAGAAAGGATTTCGGCCGTTCCAGCAACGAGCACGGCAGATGAAGGCTGAAATTCTAGAAGAAGTCATAAAGGAAATTGAGAAGATGTTGAGCGCCGGGTTCATCAGGTCATGCAGGTATGCCAAGTGGATATCTAGCATCGTACCTGTAGAGAAGAAGGACGGCCGATGGCGCGTCGCAATAGATTTCCGCGATCTCAACAGAGCCACTCCTAACGATGAGTACCCTATGCCGGTAGCCGAGACGTTGATCAATGCAGCGGCTGGTCATAAGGTTTTAAGCTTCATGGACGGCAATGCCGGTTACAACCAGATTTTCATGGCCCCGGAAGATATACACAAGACTCGCCTTCGTAGTACCGGGTTCGGTGGGCTTGTTCGAGTATGTGGTCATGACATTTGGGCTGAAGAATGCCGGTGCAACGTACCAGCGAGCCATGAATTACATATTTCATGATCTGATCGGCAAGTTGGTGGAGATCTACATTGATGACGTGGTGGTCAAGTCTGTCTCAGTGGAGGGACACCTGGAGGATTTGTGACGCATCCTGGACCGAACTAGAAAGTTCGGACTAAGAATGAATCCAAAGAAGTGTGCCTTTGGTGTGACGGCCGGTCAGTTCCTGGGTTTCCTAGTACATGAACGTGGAATTGAAATCGGCCTGAAAAGTCAAGAGGCAGTGCGAACAATGAAGCCACCTACCACCAAGAAGGAACTCCAAAGTCTCATCGGCAAAATCAATTTCGTCAGAAGGTTCATCTCTAATCTGTCAGGACGAATTGAGCCGTCCATGGGATTGGTAAAAATCAAACCTGATGAGGAGTTTCACTGGGGGGCAGAGCAACAGCGAGCATTTGATGAGATTAAAGAGTATCTAACGAAGCCGCCCGTATTGGTTCCGCCTCGACGAAGACAGGCCATTCTATATTTACTCGTCGTAGCCGATACTTCTATCGCCTCAGTGGTGGTGCAAATTTATGATGGCATGGAAAGAGTCGCTTTCTACCTCAGCAGAAGGATGTTGGATGCAGAGACGAGGTACCCGGAGATCGAGAAGTTGTGCCTCTGCCTATTTTTTACCTGCACCAAGCTTCGTCACATCTTTCTGACGGCAGAAATCGTCATCATTTGCAAATCAGACGTCATCAAGCACATGCTGTCGGCTCCTGTTTTGAAAGGCCGACTCGGTAAATGGATGTTTGCGTTATCGGAATTGGATCTCCGGTATCAACCTGCGAAAGCAGTCAAAGGACAGGCCTTGGCCGATCTGATCGCTGAGCGAATCAACACTAATATAGCAGCACTGTCTATACGTGCATGGGCCATGTTCTTCGATGGATCGGTTTGCGATGATGGTTGCGGCATCGGCATCCTACTCGTGTCGCCCCGGGGGGCAACCTACACCTTCTCCATCAGGCTATCTACCCCTTGCACCAATAATGTTGCTGAGTATGAAGCGGTACGTAAGGGGATAGAGTTGCTAATTGAAGCCGGGGCAGAAGCGGTGGAACTCTTTGGAGACTCAAAGTTGGTGATCTCCCAGCTTACGGAAGAGTACAAGTGTGAGAGCGAGTCGCTCTTCCCGTTATGGATGCATTGCCGCGAGCTGATGACACAGTTTAGGTACATAAACTTCAACTGGGTCCCGATGTCGCAGAATACGGAGGCGAACGATCTCGCACAGATGGCGTCAGGCTATAAGGATATAGTAGAAGGAGCCGATGTCCAGATACATTTCATGGAGCCAGATGATTGGAGAGCCGATATCTTCAATTACTTGAAAGATTCGGCTCGGGGGGGACTTAAACGGATAAGGTACAAGGCCATGAAGTATGTCCTTATTGGAGATGACATGTTCTACAGGACCTTGGAAGGGTTACTTCTCAAATGTTTGGGAACAACCGAGGCAAATTGGCTCTTACACGAGGTACATGAAGGCGCCTGTGGAACTCATCAATCGGCTCATAAGATGAAGTGGCTGATCAGGCGATCAGGATTTTATTGGCCCACCATGCTTGAGGACTGTTTTAATTACTATAAAGGGTGTCAAGCATGTCAGAAGTTTGGGAGCATTCAGATGGTGCCCGCATCAGCAATGAACCCCATCATCAAGCCTTGGCCATTTCGAGGATGGGGCATGGACATGATCGGCAAAATCCATCCTGCATCGAGCAAAGGCCATGAGTGGATCTTGGCCATTACAGATTATTTCACTAAATGGGTGGAGGCCGTCCCTATGAAGTCTGTGGCATCGAAGGATGTTATCAGTTTCGTGAAAGAGCATGTCATTCATAGATTCGGGGTTCCCCAGACTATCACGACCGAAGGAGGTTCAGTTTTCGTTTCTCGCGAGTTTAGAGATTTCTGCGAGGACATGGGAATTAAGTTGATCCGATCGTCTCCATATTATGCGCAAGCAAATGGGCAGGCTGAAGCGTCCAACAAGAGCCTTATCAAGCTGATTAAGAGGAAAATCGACGAGTATCCTAGACGTTGGCACAAGGTATTATCGAAGGCTTTGTGGGCTCAACGCATGTCATGTCATGGAGCGGTGAAAACTTTGCCATATCATCTGGTCTACGGACAAGAAGCCGTGTTACCCTGGGAAATCACCGCTGGCTCAAGGCGAATTACGTTTCAGAATGATTTAACAACTGAAGAGTATGCAGCCCTGATGAGTGATAGCGTTGAGGATCTGACGGAACTTAGACTTTGGTCACTTGAGAAAATTAAGGAGAACAAGACCAAGGTGGCTCGTGCATATAATA
Source organism: Lolium rigidum (assembly GCF_022539505.1). Lineage (NCBI taxonomy): Eukaryota > Viridiplantae > Streptophyta > Magnoliopsida > Poales > Poaceae > Lolium > Lolium rigidum. Next base: position 164,179,675 of record NC_061514.1, read on the forward strand.
AGAAGGTGAAGCCAAAGGAGTTCCATGTTGGTGATCTGGTATGGGAAGCTGTATTGCCGTTGGGGACTAAGGACAAGGCGTATGGTAAATGGTCTCCAAATTGGCACGGGTCGTACAGGGTTGACCAAGTCCTAAAGGGCAATGCATACATGCTCGAGCAGTTGGATGGTGTGAAGTTCCCAGTGGCCGTCAACGGCCAGCATCTCAAGAAGTATTTCCCAAGTATGTGGGATGATGGGCAGTGAAATACGGGGGCCGATTTTAAATCGGCCAGTAAAAAAAAATCTAAGCAAAAGCATAGCCGATGGACTGACATCGACTTTAGAGCTGAAAGCCGATGCGGAACCATCGACTGAACAACTGTCATAAGCAAGCATCAGGTCACTAGTCAATTTTACATTCGATTTTGGGACTGTCCTTGTTGGCGTTTTGGGTAGAGACCGATGTATTGCTATCGGCTTTTTGAGCAATAATTTATTTTGATAATCGGAAGAATTAAGCATGGAGTCCTTCTTCATTGATTTAAAAAGGGGATTTCTTACAAGGAGGAGCCGATTTCTCAAGGACGGAGGAACAAAAGGAGAACAGATTGCTACCACTAGTCCTATGCTAGTAGTCGCCGTCGCTGTCCTCGTCGTCGCCGTTGCTGTCCTCGTCGTCGCCGTTGTAGCCGCCGCCGGTGCTGCTGCTGGCAAGCTCCTCGTCGCTACTGCCGTAGCCCTCAATAGGGGCTTCTTCCTCCTCATCATCGTCGTCTTCGTCGTCATCTGACCAGGCCCAGCCGCGGAAGCGCTTCGCCGGCGGCTCGTCGGAGGAGGTGTTGTCCTCCTCTTCCTCCTCTTCGTTGGAGGAGGTGTCGTCCTCCTCATCCTCCTCTTCTTCCTCTTCGTCGGAGGGGGTGAAGTTATCCCAGGAGAGAAGGTCATCCTCACTCTCCCCCTCCAGTTCCCCGTCGATGAGGAACCGGAGGTCGTCCTCCCCATCGGTCAGGGGCAAGTCACCATCTGACCCAACGAGGGCTTCGGGTGGGCCATCTGGCACGAAGTCGAAGTCCCACTCCTGCTCTTCCCATTGGTTGTGCTCTGGCATCGGCTCACTTGAGGAAGAAGATTGGAAGGAGAGAGCCGATGAAGCAGAGGAGGAGGATGAGTCCATGGTGGAGGAGGGCTTTTCGGTGGCTAGTACTGAGCAGGGGGGTGAAGAAGCGAGTTGCTCGACGCGGTTAAATAAATGGGATATAGTGGAGATTTAATGCTGTAGCGGTTTCCGAGGACATGGTGCCGAATCTGTCGAATCGTACAGAGAAGTTGAGAAGGCAAGGAATCATGATGAAGGATACTGCGACGATTCTGCTCTGCCACGACGTGACCCTACAAAGCAGAAAAAACAGAGTGGTTTTGAAATTATCATTGCCAAAACCAGGGGGTCATGTGTTATCACCATAATTTAACCGAGTCTGGAGATGGGCCGTGATTAAATGGGCTTAGAGGATATGCACGGGAAATATTCCCGAACCGGCCTTGTACAAGAAGTTTGGGCAAGATTGCCCGTGTATCTGTAAATTATAGTAGGTTACGTGTCGGTTAGGATTAAGAGATAGAGTTTAGCTCGTACACGGTTGGGTTATTCCCAAGTTAGAAAGTCTACGGACTATAAATATGTATCTAGGGTTATTGAGAAATGAGGACGATCACGTTCACAACAAATCAATCTAGGCGCATCGCCACCCCTTGTTTCGAGGGTTTCTCCCGGGTAAGCAACATGCTGCCTAGATCGCATCTTGCGATCTAGGCAGTATCAGTTTATTCGTTGTTGGTGTTGCTCGTGCTGAAGCCTTTTTGATGGCGAGCAACACCCTTATCTTAGGTGTTTTGGGGCTGACGTCGATGCTTTCACGATGTACTTGTTTAGCTACGCTGCCCTCGATATCTAGCTGCCCTTACACCTATTTTAGGTGTAAGGGCAGCATCTTGCTTGTTCTTTATTTAGTAGATCTAATCCGTTATAGTTGCTCCTTGTTCTTCAAGGATTGGTTTGATATCCGTATGGTTAGGCCTTATAAACGGGTTGAACGATCCGGTGGTGCGTAAGGCGTGGTTTATTAAGTTCTAGAGGGATTGTTCCGGGGATCAACTTCACGTTGGTTTTTAGGCCTCTTTAGGGCTGGTTTTCCATCATCTTATGTATTTGCTAGGCTCAACTACGCATAGGATGTTCCGATTATACGGTGAAAACCCTACACTGTCGTAGATTAGTTTAGCTTGATATTGATAAAGCATGATCCCCATGTCCTTATAAATCTAACATGAACCATGGGGCAATCGGCTCTTTGAGCCGATCCACGTAACAACTTAAGAGCCGATCGGGGCTCGTATTTAATGTTTACGTGTTTTCCATGCAGAAACTAGTCGAAGCAATCCATCACCTTCCCGACCAGGTATAGGTCAGGTGGCACGCCCTCGCAAACACCAGGACGTGTGCCAGAAGGCATTGCGGGCCGTCGCCCGAGGGACCAGGGTCCACCGCAGTCCTGGGAGCCTCCCGGCTCTACGGTGTTGCCCGTCGCTACTCGCTGGTGGGTTTTTGACAGCAACACGTGACCCTGATGGTTGCTGAGACGGATCCCTTGGCGGAGTGGCTGAGAACGTGTCGGTGGCTGGTGTTCCCTAGCTCCCCTCCCCCGGCTGCCACCCCTCTCTATTAGCGGTTTAGGGTTTGTTCATGTACATGGTGGGAGTTGGCGCCGGTCGCTTCGTCAATGATTCAGTGGCTCTGTGGTGGCCTCCTTCTCCACCGGAGATGGTTGGCCTGATGTTCTGGTTGTGAGTAAGGAGGTGATGAATGTAAAATGCATACATGAACTTTGCACTTTATTGCTACATATTACCACATGTTTTCATATTATATAATGTTATTTGCATGTTTCATATGGTTTTCGGGAATTTTCTAAACAATCCACTCTCCTCTGGTTCTAACTCTATTTGGCAGAAAACACTTTGTGTTAGTATTTTTGACTTTCCAGGAGCTACGACACTCGAAAAAGGGCAAGGTCAGGGGCCACGCTTTGAAAATTTTGAGACGAACAAAATGAGCTAAAGTGGGACACCGGGAGGCCAAAAGGTAGGGAATAAGTCCAGGTGGCGCCCCCCACATAGGGCGCGCCACATGTGCTATTTTTCGCCTCGTTCGTCCGATTCGCCTCAATCTTTTACGAACTGACTTGTTTTGACCTAAAACCCCTATATATACGATCCCCCAGGGTTTCGTCGAGGCTACGGCAGCGGAGATCAAAAACACATAAACAGAGAGTTAGCAGACCGCCGCCGGTGGAGATCGGAGGGGGAAAACGCTGCTGCAATCACCTCTGGTGGACTCCACACCCCTCCGGCATGGTCATCATCAGCATCTTCATCAACACCCTCAGCACCATCTTCATCTACGCTTTCTAATATCTTGGCAAACATGATGTATGATGCAGTATATTGTTTTCCTATGACAATTGAATCTCCATGTTGATTTTTGAGTAGTGACTCGTTCCTGGCAATTGTGATATACTCCTGACGAGGACATATGTGTGCACTTATATGTTAGTACAACAAGATCATCATAGAAGAGGCGAAAGATTGAACCGAAAGATCTCTATGTTAATTTTAGCCAACATATGTGTGCACTCAATTGTGATATAGTTTGTTGTTGGTTGTATAGAAGTATATGTTATCTTCTATGATAATCTTGTTGTACGAACATATGAGTGCAAACATATGTTGGAGGATGCACAAAGTTTTCACCGTTGCATGTTGATAGGACGAGGGATAGCCAGAGTTTGACAGAAACCGAATCCCAAATCTTAGAGATACATGTTGTATTAATTCATGGTTTAATCAATGTGGGTATTATAATGGAGACCTTAGATCTAAATGCGGTGTTTGGACTTTATATCTTAATAATTCCCTTCTTTGCTCTTAATTGACCTTGGGATCAATCACTAGGTGTGTATTTTCTAATGTATATGGTTGCACCTATTCATGGCTCCTCCTTAGAAGAAACAATAAAAAAAGACTAATTTTGTGCTTCACTAATTGTGATAACCAACCAAATGAAATAGCAATATGCTTGAACAATTACTCCCTTGAGTTACTTCCTCTTACACCACTTCATATCACTTTACTTATCTTGCATTAGTTTTACTTATTGCATTTTAATTTCAGCACTCATACTTTTATAGTAAAAAATCACTTCACACACACACCATAGATCCTAGCTTTGCATACAAGGTCATATAAGTGGGTTATAGGGCTTTATAGAATAGATAGTTTACCTTCAGCTCCTCATGAATGCGACACTCAAATACTTGTCGAATTGTACTGCGGTGATCCCCTGCACTTGGAGGTTATCAGGAGGCGCATGTGCCGGTGAAAACCATGCTCTGACTTTGGTTTGGGCGGGCGATGGCAGTGTGCATGCACTGTTCTCTTGTTGATGCCGTCACAATTGTGGTATGCTTCCACTTCACTCGAATTGCTTTACGGGGAACCCTAGATCTGGTTATCCTCACTCGGAAAATGGTGCCACAGCTGGCGTCACTCTCCCTCATGCAGGCATTATTTCTGGGACCAACTACCAAACGATGGTGCTAGGAGGTCTGCCGGGGGGTATGTGGAGCTCTTCCCTTTAATATGGGCAAAGGTGCTCACCAAGAGTAATCTAAGTTGGTTGTGTGATTTTGTCTTCACCATAGGGTGACTCAAAGATGCCCTCGATTTTTAGTTGGTGGGGTGTTTGTTTTCATTTTTGGGCAGAGGCCCTAATGGCATGTTACTTCACCCATTTTCGAGTTTCTACGTGTTGAGTAGAGGCTGCGGATTTTGTGATGTATGATCTTGATAGATCTTGTTCATTAAATTATAAATAAAAGTCATATGCATCGCTTTGATGCAGAGGCAGGAGGCTCCCCCATTTTCAAAATCTATATTTCCCATCTGCTGCTAGCGTGATAATTTCCATGTAAAAATGCACACTCAGTGTTTCTTTCACGTTAGAGAAAACTTCTAGAACTAACAGATTTCTTGCTCTTTGTGGGAAAACATAATCTTAGCTAGCGAGGAGAGGCGATTGGGTGGCAGCGACCGCCACAAAACCAATCTATGATTCTGTTCTCCTCGTCGGTGGCACTGCTGCTTCACTCCACCTCCAACAGTCTTGGGGTCGTGGAGGTATGGAGGATCACAACCCCTTGCCGACAAAGAGTTTCCTTTTTTAGCTTGTTTTTCAGTGTCTTTTTCAGGATGTTGAGGTGGCTGCTACATCCGGAAGCCAGAATAAGATCCTTCTGTCGTATCCTTGATTCATTGGTGCGTCTAGATCTGATGGTGGATCTCTTAAGCCCGGTCAATTTTTGTGATCGTTGGGGTGGATCAGTCTTTTCCAATCTACAGTTACCATCATTGGCGATGGGTGCTACTTTGGTGCGCAGGTCCTTTGGGGCATAGCACGACGACTTCTCGTATGTCTACTACAACAAGCTATACTACGACAAACTTTTCCCAGCTTCGGCGGTGGAAGGGCGAGAACGGTAGCATACCTTCAGCTCGTGCTAGTGTTTTTAGTCGTCGCTAGGTGATCCAAGTAACCATTTGTAATTTTTTTTACTAATTTTAGGCTTTGTGTACTAGTTTTGATGATTATTAATAGATCGAAGCATTTTTGCAAAACAAAACATAATCTCGGCATTGACTGGCAAAGGGACATGACCAGAAAAGATGTATCATGGTTTCTTCTTGATTGCTTTGCATTGTAGCACATGTATAGGAGGGTAGTTTTTTTTTCTCGTCCATGTAAATTCCTAGTATTTAACCAATCTTGACGAAGAAGCTAGAAGAAGAACTTATGATTGGATTGACAAGAAGATTTCTATATCCGGGCAAATTGAAATGGAGTAGGTTGTTCCCTACCATTGCTTTGTATGCTTTCTGAGATTAAAAGTTGTTACTTTTCCATATGTAACTCCAGAGAACTTTGTCCTTCTTTAATTGCAGCCGAAGCATTTTGGCAAATTTCCTCCGGGCCGATGGAAAAGATCTTCTAGAAATTCAGTTGAAATTACTTCATGAACATAACGATCAACCTTTACAAGAAGAGAGCAAGTGTGTCCATTCGTGATGAAGGCATGCATCTGTCCACAAATATGTCCAGGATAAACGTGATTTCCCATCACCAAGATTGCACCTAGACATGGCTTTGCATACATCCAAAAGTATGAGACGGGCTTTCCATGAAAAGGATCCTTCCATATGATTCCCAGGCAACATACCATATATTTGAATAATGTGTATTTCTCACTAAATTTACGGAGGGAAGGTCACAACTGTAATAGAACTCTTGTAAGTTCTTAAGAAGCAATGCGTTATTCTGAATATCCAGATACAGTATGGGTCAATGGGTGAGGAGTGGGACTTTCTTTTTCTCTTCTCTCCCGACCCCTCCTGCTCTCCTTGACCTCCACCAGATCTTGGGCCGCCAGGCCCCTCCACGCTCTTCTCCGGCTATGGCCGGAGATGAGATGGGCGAGGGACCCTCCCCTGTACAGCTGTAGATTAGGTCTACCGCTTGTGTTTGGTTTTGAGTTTGGCTTTATGCCTGAGTTTGGCTCTATGCCAGTTTGGAGTGCATCGCCGGTGCTTGCGGGCCGCGTCCGGCGTTCGGTGGCTGTCTTCTTCCTCGTGCTGCTCCCATGGTTGGAGTCGGAGAAGCAAGGCGTCGTCGACATCTCCTTCAATAAGCCCGGATCTATTGCTGCTTCGATCTGGAGTTCACCAGCAGAGGACGTGCGGCGGCGAGGTCCGTCTTGCCTCTGCTCTTCATGGCCGATTGGCGGCTCTCCAAGGCCACGTTCTAGTGGCATCTCAACCTCCTGGCCTCATGCCATCTCGGAGGCTCTTGAGCTCCAGCTGGAGATTCATCGGTGCTGCCATCCCAAGTGGTTCGTCCCCGGCGATGGTGTCGCTGCTCTTGGCGTCGAGCTCGTCGTGATGCTGCGGTGGAGAAGGGCTTCAAGGATCCGATTGTTTTTATATTTTCTTTTAGGGGTCCTTTCTGTATAAGTGTAGGTCCTGGTTGTGTTATCTTTTACTTTGTGGACCTTCTTGTAATTTGTAATCCCACCGCTGATATATAAGAAGCCTGGGTCCTTCGGACCCGTCCTTTGTTCAACAAAAAAAAGAATATCCAGATACAAAACCCCCAGCTCTTCCTTGTCTGGGATGCAAATCTTCTTCCAAGCAACAAGAGTAGTCCCTTTTGCTTGAATATTAGAAATTTTCTTTCTCCAAATAAAATGTCTCATATATTTCACTTCTTGTCATCTATTATTACGGGAAAATCCAAACAACACATGTAGAAAATAGGAAGAGAAGCCTAGAGCGACATAACAATTTGCAAATTTTCTCCATAGTTTAGGAAATCTGCAATACCACAAAGTCTCTCTCAACACTATGAACCATTGGCAAGAAATCCTCCATGAAAGGCTTAGTGATTCCCAGGGGCAGTCGAAGGTAAGTAAAACGAAATTGTTCTTCTGACAGATAAATGTATTTGTGAAGTGAAAGACTATCCCCTCTTACATATTGATAGGATCCATGTGTGACTTGTGATAGTTAACTTTAGTCTAGTAGACTCAGATAAATTTTGCAGCAAAGATTTCACACATATTAGATGGGTAGCATCTGCTTTCATTACCACTAGAGTATTGATACGTCTCAAACGTATCTATAATTTCTTATGTTCCATGCTACTTTTATGATGATACTCACATGTTTTATACACATTATATGTCATTATTATGCATTCTCCGGCACTAACCTATTGACGAGATGCCGAAGAGCCAGTTGTTGTTTTCTGCTGTTTTTGGTTTCAGAAATCCTAGTAAGGAAATATTCTCGGAATTGGACGAAATCAACGCCCAGGGGCCTATTTTTCCACGAAGCTTCCAGAAGACCGAGGGAGATACGAAGTGGGGCGACGAGGCGACGCCAAACTAGGGCGGCGCGGCCCAGGTCCTGGCCACGCGGCCCTGTTGTGTGGGTCCCTCGCGTCGCCCTCTGACCTGCCCTTCCGCCTACTTAAAGCCTTCGTCGCGAAACCCCCAGTACCGAGAGCCACGATACGGAAAACCTTACAGAGACGCCGCCGCCGCCAATCCCATCTCGGGGGATTCAGAAGATCGCCTCCGGCACCCTGCCGGAGAGGGGAATCATCTCCCGGAGGTCTCTTCATCGCCATGATCGCCTCCGGATCGATGTGTGAGTTGTCCACCCCTGGACTATGGGTCCATAGCAGTAGCTAGATGGTTGTCTTCTCCTCATTGTGCTATCATGTTAGATCTTGTGAGCTGCCTATCATGATCAAGATCATCTATTTGTAATGCTACATGTTGTGTTTGTTGGGATCCGATGAATATTGAATACTATGTCAAGTTGATTATCAATCTATCATATATGTTGTTTATGTTCTTGCATGCTCTCCGTTGCTAGTAGAGGCTCCGGCCAAGTTGATACTTGTGACTCCAAGAGGGAGTATTTATGCTCGATAGTGGGTTCATGCCTCCATTAAATTTGGGACAAGTGATGAAAAGTTCTAAGGTTGTGGATGTGTCGTTGCTACTAGGGATAAAACATCGATGCTTTGTCTAAGGATATTTGTGTTGATTACATTACACACCAAACTTAATGCAATTGTCTCGTTGTTTGCAACTTGATACTCGGAAGGGGTTCGGATGATAACCTCGAAGGTGGACTTTTTAGGCATAGATGCATGCCGGATAGCGGTCTATGTACTTTGTCGTAATGCCCCGATTAAATCTCATAGTACTCATCATGATATATGTATGTGCATTGTTATGACTTCTTTATTTGTCAATTGCCCAACTGTAATTTGTTCACCCTACATCTCGTTTATCTTATGGGAGAGACACCACTAGTGAACTCGTGGACCCCGGTCCAATTCTTTACATCTGAAATACAATCTATCGCAATTGTTCTTTACTCGTTTTTCGCAAACAGACATCATCATCCACACTATACATCTAATCCTTTGTTTACATGCAAGCCGGTGAGATTGACAACCTCACTCGTTACGTTGGGGCAAAGTACTTTGATTGTGTTGTGCAGATTCCACGTTGGCGCCGGAATCCCCGGTGTTGCGCCGCACTACACTCCGCCACCAACAACCTTCACGTGTTCCTTGACTCCTACTCGGTTCGATAACCTTGGTTTCTTATCGAGGGAAACTTACTGCTGTGCGCATCACACCTTCCTCTTGGGGTTCCCAACGGACGTGTCAACTACACGCAGCAAGTAAAATTTATGGCGCCGTTGCCGGGGAGATCAAGACACGCTGCAAGGGGAGTCTCCCACATCCAATCTCTTTACTTTGTTTTTGTCTTGCTTTACTTTATTTTATTTAATGCTTTGTTTGCTTCATATATTAAAAACACAAAAAAATTAGTTACTTGCATTTACTTTATTTAGTTTGCTTTATTTACTATTACTAAAAATGAGTAATCCGGAAGTTGAAGTTCGTTCGTTTAAGCAACAAGGGGGAGAAAGTTTTAAAAATGCTTGGTATAGAATCAATGATGCTCATCATAGGTGCATTAAGAAACACTCCACTATTATACTACTTAGGAACTTTTATGTTGATATCTCTAGTTGGAATAGGTATGTTCTTGATACTCTTACGGGAGGTAATTTCCTAGGCACTCCTGCTTTAGAAGCTAGTTGCATCATTGAGAGTCTAGTTGGAATACCACCTGTTAATGAAGCTAAAATTGAAGTCTCTCTTAAAGATGTCATGAAAAAGTTGGAGGTCATAGAGAAAGATCTTCCAAGTATTGAGACTAAATTGGGAATATTACTTAATTGCACTGATAAACTTGATAAATCTCTAGGTGGAATTAATGAGAGAATTGCCGTTTTAGAAACTTGTGCTACTCATGATAATCGAACCCATAGGATTAGTGAACTTGAAGAAGCTATGGTAACCTTGGGTTCAACTTTTTCTTCTCTTAAGTTTAATGAGAAAGCCTATGTGGGTAAGGAGCAAAAGTTCATGTATGCCTCTAAAGTGCCTAAGCCAAAAAACTATTATAGGCCTAAAATTGACAAAGCCCTTAGCACCACTACGGATGGGGAAGCATCTAAGATACCTAATGATGTTGATGCTTCATCTCTTGATAATACTTGATTCACACTTTCTGCGCCTAGCTGAAAGGCGTTAAAGAAAAGTGCTTATGGGAGACAACCCATTATTTTACTTCTGCACTTTTGTTTTATATTTGAGTCTTGGAAGTTGTTACTACTGTAGAAACCTCTCCTTATCTTTATTTTATTGCATTGTTGTGCCAAGTAAAGTCTTTGATAGTAAAGTCAATACTAGATTTGGATTACTGCGCAGGAACATATTTCTTGCTGTCACGAAATTGAGCCGCCCCTACTGTAGAAAATTTATAAAAATCTGCCAATTTACGTGCGTGATCCTCAGATACGTACGCAACTTTCATTCAATTTGGGCATTTTCATCTGAGCAAGTCTGGTGCCTCTAAAAAATTCGTCTTTACGGACTGTTCTGTTTTGACAGATTCTGCCTTTTATTTCGCATTGCCTGTTTTGCTATGTTTGATGGATTTCTTTGTTTCATTAACTTTCAGTAGCTTTGTGCAATGTCCAGAAGTGTTAAGAATGATTATGTCACCTCTGAATATATGAATTATGCACTGACCCTCTAATGAGATTGTTTTGAGTTTGGTATGGAGGAAGTTTTCAAGGGTCAAGAGAGGAGGATGATACAATATGATCAAGAAGAGTGAAAAGTCTAAGCTTGGGGATGCCCCCGTGGTTCATCCCTGCATATTTTAACAAGACTCAAGCATCTAATCTTGGGGATGCCCAAGGCATCCCTTCTTCATCGACAACTTATCGTGTCACCTCTAGTGAAACTATATTTTTATTCCGTCACATCTTATGTGCTTTACTTGGAGCGTCTCGTTTGCTTTTGTTTTTGTTTTTGTTTGAATAAAATCGGATCCTAGCATTCTTTGTTTGGGAGAGAGACACGCTCCGCTGTTTCGTATGAACACATATGTTCTTAGCTTTATCTTTAATGTTCATTGCGAAAGTTGAACTATTTCATTCATTGTTATATGGTTGGAAACGGAAAATGCCGCATGTGGTAAATGGTATAATGTCTTGAATAATGTGATACTTGGAAATTGTTGTGCTCATATAGATCATGTTTAAGCTCTTGCATCATGTACCTTGTACCCATTAATGAAGAACTACATAGAGCTTGTTAAAATTTGGTTTGCATGATTGGTCTCTAGAGTCTAGATATTTCCTGGTTAAGGTGTTTGAACAACAAGGATACAATGTAAAGTCTTATAATACTTACAATATGTTCATATGTGAGCTTTGCTGCACCTTTTATACTTGAGTTTGCTTCAAACAACCTTGCTAGCCTAGCCTTGTATTGAGAGGAATTCTTCTCGTGCATCCAAATCCTTGAGCCAACAACCATGCCATTTGTGTCCACCATACCTACCGACTACATGGTATTTCTCTGCCATTCCAAAGTACATTACTTGAGTGCTACCTTTAAAATTCTATTCTTTGTCTTTGCAATATATAGCTCATGGGAAAAATAGCCTTAAAAACTATTGTGGTGAAGAATATGTACTTATGTGTCTTATTTCTTAATAAGTTGCTTGTTGAGCGGTAACCATGTTTCGGGGACGCCATAAACTTTTACCTTTGTTGAATATCATGTGAGTTGCTATGCATGTTCGTCTTGTCTCGAAGTAAGGGCGATTTTCATGATCAAATGGTTTGAGTATGCATATTGTTAGAGAAGAACATTGGGCCGCTAACTAAAGCCATGATTCATGGTGGACGTTTCAGTTTGGACAATTAATCCTCAATCTCTTATGAGAATATTAACTATTGTTGAATGCTTATGCATTAAAGAGGAGTCCATTATCTGTTGTCTATGTTGTCCCGGTATGGATGTCTAAGTTGAGAATAATCAAAAGCGAGAAATCCAATGCGAGCTTTCTCCTTAGGCCTTTGTACAGGCGGCATAGAGGTACCCCTTTGTGACACTTGGTTGAAACATATGCTATGCAATGATAATCCATGTTAATCCAAGCTAATTAGGACAAGGTGCGAGCACTATTGGTATACTATGCATGAGGCTTGCAACTTATAGGATATCTTATACATAACACATATGCTTTATTACTACCGTTGACAAAATTGTTTCTATGTTTTCAAAATAAAAAGCTCTAGCACAAAAATAGTAATCCATGCTTCCCTCTGCGAAGGGCCTATCTTCTACTTTATTGTTGAGTCAGTTTACCTACTTCCTTCTATCTTAGAAGCAAACACTTGTATCAACTGTGTGCATTGATTCTTACATGTTTACCTATTGCACTTGTTATATTACTTTGTGTTGACAATTATCCATGAGATAAATATGTTGAAGTTCAAAGCAACCGCTGAAACTTATATCTTCCTTTGTGTTGCTTCAAAACTTTCTACTAAGAATTTATTGCTTTATGAGTAACTCTTATGCAAGTCTTATTGATGCTTGTCTTGAAAGTATTATTCATGAAAAGTCTTTGCTATATGATTCATTTGTTTACTTATTATCTTCATCATTGCTTCGAATCGCTGCATTCATCTCATATGCTTTACAATAGTATGATCAAGATTATGATAGCATGTCACTTCAGAAATTATCTTTGTTATCGTTTACCTACTCGAGGGCGAGTAGGAACTAAGCTTGGGGATGCTTGATACGTCTCAAACGTATCTATAATTTCTTATGTTCCATGCTACTTTTATGATGATACTCACATGTTTTATACACATTATATGTCATTATTATGCATTTTCCGGCACTAACCTATTGACGAGATGCCGAAGAGCCGATTCTGTTGTTTTCTGCTGTTTTTGGTTTCAGAAATCCTAGTAACGAAATATTCTCGGAATTGGACGAAATCAACACCCAGGGGCCTATTTTTTCACGAAGCTTCCAGAAGACCGAGGGAGATACGAAGTGGGGCGACGAGGCGACGCCACAATAGGGCGGCGCGGCCCAGGTCCTGGCCGCGCGACCCTGTTGTGTGGGTCCCTCGCGTCGCCCTCTGACCTGCCCTTCCGCCTACTTAAAGCCTTCGTCGCGAAACCCCAGTACCGAGAGCCACGATACGGAAAACCTTACAGAGACGCCGCCGCCGCCAATCCCATCTCGGGGATTCAGGAGATCGCCTCCGGCACCCTGCCGGAGAGGGGAATCATCTCCCGGAGGTCTCTTCATCGCCATGATCGCCTCCGGATCGATGTGTGAGTAGTCCACCCCTGGACTATGGGTCCATAGCAGTAGCTAGATGGTTGTCTTCTCCTCATTGTGCTATCATGTTAGATCTTGTGAGCTGCCTATCATGATCAAGATCATCTATTTGTAATGCTACATGTTGTGTTTGTTGGGATCCGATGAATATTGAATACTATGTCAAGTTGATTATCAATCTATCATATATGTTGTTTATGTTCTTGCATGCTCTCCGTTGCTAGTAGAGGCTCCGGCCAAGTTGATACTTGTGACTCCAAGAGGGAGTATTTATGCTCGATAGTGGGTTCATGCCTCCATTAAATCTGGTACAGTGACAGAAAGTTCTAAGGTTGTGGATGTGCTGTTGCTACTAGGGATAAAACATCGATGCTTTGTCTAAGGATATTTGTGTTGAGTACATTACGCACCATACTTAATGCAATTGTCTCGTTGTTTGCAACTTAATACCGGAAGGGGTTCGGATGATAACCTGAAGGTGGACTTTTTAGGCATAGATGCATGTCTGGATAGCGGTCTATGTACTTTGTCGTAATGCCCCGATTAAATCTCATAGTACTCATCATGATATATGTATGTGCATTGTTATGCCTTCTTTATTTGTCAATTGCCCAACTGTAATTTGTTCACCCAACATCCGTTTATCTTATGGGAGAGACCCCACTAGTGAACTGTGGACCCCGGTCCAATTCTTTACATCTGAAATACAATCTACCGCAATTGTTCTTTACTGTTCTTCGCAAACGTGACATCATCATCCACACTATACATCTAATCCTTTGTTTACAACAAGCCGGTGAGATTGACAACCTCACTGTTACGTTGGGGCAAAGTACTTTGATTGTGTTGTGCAGGTTCCACGTTGGCGCCGGAATCCCTGGTGTTGCGCCGCACTACACTCCGCCACCAACAACCTTCACGTGTTCCTTGACTCCTACTGGTTCGATAACCTTGGTTTCTTACTGAGGGAAACTTACTGCTGTGCGCATCACACCTTCCTTTTGGGGTTCCCAACGGACGTGTCAACTACACGCAGCAAGTATCATCAACATACTGAATGACAGCAAAAATTTGTAGCAAACATGATCATTTTGTAATTATTTTGAGAACACTATATAGCAAAGAAACAGGTCTCAAGTCTCCGCGAGTAGTTGGATTGTCTGTTTTTTTTTATCAAGGTGATCAGAGAAGAATTGATGATTTCGAGTGAAATATTTTTATCATAGAAATCCAGAATCAGTGATTTATATGAACGCCAACTATTTTGACTTCACACAATGTTGGTACGGAATTCTACTCCATCTTGTTCTTCGCAAAAGAAAAAAAGAAAAAAGAACCAATAAATTGAAAAGAACAAATATAAATGTTGTGCTTTAGGAGGCGAAATATCAAACACAAAATTTGACAGATTCTTGGTTTCAGGTCACGAGTTCATTCTTTTGAATCCTGAAAATTGGAGCCTGTTACTTCTTTATTTTGGGAAGCCCCTGGGTGCCTTATATCCCTTGTTTCTGGTATGCACGTATAGGTCGTGGAGCCGCTGCGAAGTGGTTTATCGCCCCAGTGTGTGTTTAAACCACCTAGTACACTGTCACAAACAGCTAGGTCCGCTTCGGAGATACGGCCGGACTTCGATACGGGTTTAACTTAGTTAGGTGACTTCCTGGACATTGTTGTCGTGAAGGAGAGTGCGAGCCGTGATATCCACCTGTCGTAAGTGGGTCGAGCGGTGCGTGTGGGTACATTTGGGCAACCCCTGCATGGTGTACATCTTATCGATAAGCCGTGTCCGCGGTTATGGACGACTTGGAGCTGTATGACTCGACCATAAACAACTTACACATGTTGTTTCAATACTAATAACTTGCATAGTAAGATAGAAAAACTTAAATAGTAACTGGTTAAAACTTGTCCACCGTGTGAGTGCCTTTGTAAGTACTTCTTGGCGAATGGGGAACACATTGGCTGTGTTATGTTTGAAGAGTATAGAATTGTTAGTTTATGCGCTCTCTCACCTTCTCTGATTAGACGAATGTAGTAGAGTGTCTCTGTAGGTTTTTTTTAGTGCTTGCGCGCTGCCGCTTAACCCCACCATATTGCCTATGACGTTCCTCTTGCGTCCTCTAAGTCCCCTGCGTGCCTCAAGTACAAAGGGCAACTGGTTGACGAATGCTTATACATCTTAAAGTCTTGTTAAGTACAAACCCGTACTTATTGCGCTTCTACGGGACATAACCGGGCAGGTATGAAGATATGTTCGATGAAGACGACGTTCGCAAGGTTACCCTTCCGACTTGGCCTGGGCAGGGTTATGGACGCCATCGTTATCTTCAGGACTCTTAGTCCAAATTTGTATCTTGTCCGTACTCGGATGTATTTGATCTTCTATATGATTTGGATCTTTGTATGTATCTATTTGTATCTTGACTCATTGGAGTCGTTGTTGTAATATATCTGTTTCTCGTGGGCTCTATTGTAATCATGTTGTAATGTTACCGCTCGTGTTAATTCCTCCGGCATCACGTGTGTGATCCATCGCGCACGTCGTGTCGGAGGGCATCTCATAATCGATATCGTGCGGATTTCGGCGGATTCACTGGGATCCTCATGGTACCGGTTCCGGGGCGTCACAAGTTGGCAAGAACACGAATATTATAGTTCAGCAAGAATCTGAAATTCCTCCGGTTGGTCCTGGTCGCCAAAGGGAGGAAGCTAAGGAAATGGCATACACAACTACACTTATATATTCCTTGTTAATTACTATCGCAAACGGGAACAGTCATCGATCAGGGATCAGGCAGTACTACTTAGTCAAGAGAAAGCTCCTGCATGCACTTCCGTTGGGCCAAATGTATCTTATCATAAAATTCAAGTCAGAGACTTGGAAAAAAAAGATGGATGGCGTCAGTTCTTGCAAGGTAACTAAGTGATTTTTTTTCCGGTAAAGCTAATTAACTGATGTACTACATGAGAGAGGTTGACCGTAGGTAGTGTAGAGATGATCACCCATCGTCGGTGCTGTTTGTTTGAGAAATCAACGGTGCTGACCGTTTTACATGTCTCTGTCAAAAGGTCAGAGGGTGGGAACCTGTCCAACACGAAAAGTACGAGGTGGTCTGCAGTGCGACTCGGAACTCGGGAGCAGTGACCGATTCTCCACACGGCGCGGCGAAGCCACACACGTATGCGCATGCATCGTCTCTGTGCACCTACCGCCTACTGCGTGCACCAAACCCCTCTCCCACATCTATATAAGCCAAGACCCAGCATGCAAACACAGCAGCAGAAACAAACCAATCTCTCAAGTCTCAACTCACAGCAGCTGATCGAGCATCGGACAACGGAACCTGAAGCTCTAAGGACGAACAAGGAAGCCTTTCTCCGGCAGAAAAACCTGCTGTCCCCTCCCAGCACCGCAGCAACAGCGATGGCGGCGACCTTGGCAGCGACGATGAGGATGGTGCTGCTGGTCGTGTTCCTGGTGCAGATGCTCAACGTCATGGCCGCCTCGGCGAGGCCTCTCAAGGGGGACGGCGGCTGGTTTGAGAGCGGCGTGGGGACGGTGGTGGTGGAGATGCTCGCCGGCCTGAAATCAAAGGGCAACCCTCCCACGCACTGCTGCTAGATAAGCACGCACGTAGCAGATGTGGTGCGCATGCATCCTTATGTACAGACTTCATCAACTCATTTTTTCTTCTTCCTCTTTGTCGTAGAGGAGAATAGCTAGCTAGCTAGGATCATTCTTTTGTTGTATAGATCAACAAGATCAAAAGAGGCCAAGAAGGTCAAACTGTAATCATGTGTTCTGATGAGTAGTAAATTCGTTCATTCTTTGAAGCAGTTGGTGGCACACTGTGTGTATATATCGCTTGTTACATTCTCGGTCTTAGTTATATCGATCGATGTGAATGCACACCTTTGCTACACGTTATTATACTGTACCTTCATCGGAAACTGATGAAAGCCAAACCTAGTAACTTCATATATCTATGTCTACTTGCTCTCAAATATAATGGCCACATTCCTTCGATTTTGATTTCGCACAATTCGGAAACTGATGCAAATATTGGTAGTACGGAATTCCGTTCCGTCGTCTTGTTTCTTCTTCGATTGCAAAGAGCGAAATGAAAAATAAACAAATTCAAAAGAAGAAACAAAAATCCGGTGGTTTACGAAGCCAAAACCCGGACACAAAAATTGACCCTAGCCAGCCGGCTGCTGCTCTCGTGCTCGTCTAACCAAAGACTGCTGACCAATAACTAAATCTTGGCCGCCCTTGTATCCAGGGCACCGGAATTGGCAAGGTCAGGTCAAAGCACGAGTTGGAACACGTCCGGCCGGGAAATGAGTCTGGTAGTGGTAGGTGTACGTACGTACTCCGGACGGGAACGGGACGGGAGGGTCTACACGGTCGGTCGCCGGCCGGCCGGCCGAGAGGTTTTGCAGCGGCGCAGGCCGAGGAAACAGCGTGCGACACCTGCCGCGGAGCTCTGTCGGTTCCTCACGCCTTTTTGTTCTCCTGACCTTTATGGCCAACATGCACAAAATTGTCCTTTTTTTGGTTGTCGATCTGGTCGCCGACGACGACGTTCGATCATGTTCCCCGGTGAACCCCAGTCACCGGCAGCATCCACGGTGTGCCTTGGTTTTGTGTCTGTATATGTTTCGGCTGATGTCTATGTGGTAAGTAACTTTTGTTGGTTAAACCAGAGCCAGAGAAAAATCTAGACTTAGTTATACTGTTTGCGTCCGTAAAGAATGTGTCCCATCCATCGCAGAAAAAAATACATCGCCAAGCTAAAACGAATTCAATCACTTACTCCCTTGCCGAAGGAGTATTATTTTTCAAGTGCTTTTTTACCTCACTGGAGGTCCAAAAGAAAATGCAACTCCATCAAAAAGAAATGCTACTGCTGACGAAATCATGACACGTTCAAGTGATTAGCATGTTTTCAACATTTGACCAAGTCAAGGGATGTAGACTCGGCCCATCTGCAAATGCTCTAAAATGCCAGGCCAATTATTTTTGGCTTCTCCTACCTGGGCCTTAGAGCGGATTAGCTGTTTCGCTTGAGAATCAGGCTGTGGGTTCAGCCCAAACAGCGTGCCTCTAGCTGTCTGGATATTTCAAAGTTCTTCAGTTTTTTCTTTCTTCCGTGTTTGTATCGCGTGAGTGGGAGATCTATACAATTATCTTTACTATTATATTGCAGTTGGTCGTACGTCATACAACGCGTTTGCTGAAGGAGATTCGAAGCATCTGAACCGATCAATCTACATCCGATGGTCACGATAGGTCGTAGTAATCTTAGTTTAGCTAATTACGCTTCTCTGCCACCGACAAGTGAAAATACCGGCTGAAACACCACACCCAAACGCTCGACCCATCATCCCCCGACGGCCCGATCTCCTTCCATGAAAAAAATCCCCCAACCTCCTCCCATGAACCCTAGCACACAATCCCGCCGCCTCTCCCGTCTCCCTCATCCTACCCGCCCCAGCCACCCTCCCTCCGCCATGACGCCGACGCTAGGATCTTCGCCAACTTCTCCTCTACGGTAGTATCGCACTAGGAGGAAGACGATGGCAGAAACAAGAAGGGTCGGCGCGGGTTCAAAGCGCCGCCGATGCGCACCTCTTCCTCCAACCTCCTCCCGTTTCTCCAGCCTCCTCACAGCGCACCACCAGGAGCCTCTCTTCTTCGTTGTCCTTCGATACCCCGCTCAAGACATGGCCGGAGAAGGGTCGTACCCTTCAGGTCGTGCGATCTCGCAGCGAAGCCACCGGAATTGACGCGTTACGGCCGAAATCGAGCCCGCAGTTGTACGAATTGAGGTCCCAGCCGGTCTCACCCTGGCTGCCGCCTCGAGGGCAAGCCGTACCTCTCTGCCACGAACGGGACCTGCGCAGGAGCTCCTCCCGATACCTTGCGGCACGAACATGACTTGCGAGATGAGCTCATCCCGCAGTAACAAGTTCAGGTTGAGCTTGATTTCTCACATCAAGGGATGTCCCCGCTGTGTACTTTACCATGTCACATATACAAACTGCGATTTTAATTTTGTTCAGTGTCAATAACTTCAGTGTTCTACACTACTTTTTTGAGTATTAGGTGCTAATGTGCTATGTCTACGTGAGGCTTGACAAACAAACCTGTAAGCTTTATGTAATGAGATCACTAATCATGATCATGATGCAGGTGACTCAAGTTGTAGAAAACGATGCAGACCCATTTCCTGAATATATGTGAGCCTCTTGGTTCTTCTATCTATGCTCACTATCTAAGCTTACATTTTTACCAATTCAGATCAAAGATATCTTGCTAAAAGTACATAGATTTAGTTTAACTACAGGAAAATGTTCTAAAATTGACATGCTATTTAGCTCTTAACGCTGCATGTATTTTCCATTGGCAGATGACACTTGCTGTGAGCACACTGTAATTACAAACATTGATATTTAATAATTTCAGATGGTGCATGGTTGCAGATTCTGACCATTGTGAACAGCTATAGAAGAATGACTTTACGGAGGTAAAACTTTTATCTGTATCTCCAAAGTGAGACCATATCTTCGGTTTGGTACCCCATAAGAATCGGGTAACTCCTCTTGACTAGCTCAAACAGGGTTTTTAGCTTCCTTTTATCATGGTACGAACTTGGAACTATTGTTCACGAGGCGCAGCAGCTAATGGTGAATCAGTTTGCGAGTCCTTCATGAAGAAGGTCCTCCAACAAAAGGGCAGAGATAGATAGATAGCCAAGGACACAATGAGACTGTATGTATGTCCAACTTTGGAAGAGAAGAAATTGTTCGTGTCAATTAATACAATGGCTTTTCTAGGAAATGATTTGATGCAACAAAGTTATGAAAAATTACATTTTCCTCTTTGTAGGGATGACTGATCAGATGACTATGGATACCAACTTTAAAGGGCTTTCATAGTTATTATTATGCATGTTAAGGTGTGCTTCTGAAAGCTGGCCCTGATCAGCAAGCTGATGAGAAAACCATAACGTAAGTATGCTAAGATGCTCTATCAATGTTTGGCTTTCATATTCAATGATTTTCTCATTGTTCATTGTTGTTTGATAAAAACCTCTCACGGCTTGTTATAGTGACAATGTTGTTGAAGAGCCTAGCAAACATGGGGCCAAGACAAAGTGAAAACAAGCCATAGGCTGATGTTTTCGTTGGGCAAACCAGGCGGTAAAAAGGTTGTCCCTCGGAAAAAGGTAAACAATTTCGAGGTTGTGCCGTTTAGGAGACTTTCTTATGCTCTGATTATATGTATATTTTGGACTGTTACTGAAAACTGAATCCATCCCTTGGTTTCTTATTGATTGATCTGGTTGCACAAATGCATGTGATTATTCAAGTCAGGTCTGCCATGTGCTCTCTTTGATACCAGTGTTAAGTGCCTTTTTTCCCTCAACTTCTAAACCAACCATGAAAATATGCCTTACTATTTTTCTCACGATCAATGGAGACGCATGATGGCTCAACCAGGGCAGCACATCTGTTTGCGTGAGGTGTAGAAATATTGACTCATATTTTAAACCTAATGGTTCTCCTTTTCAATATGTTGTGAGTAATATGTGTTTACTTAATTATGATTATAATAGCGAGAAACGATAAATAATTGGAGGTGGAGGCTAATTCGTGACTTTGATTCACATGTGTGATGTCCCTTCATTCAACATGAATATATATTTTCAGGAGCTAAAAATTTGGCAAAGGATGATGACAATCCCCACAGCAGGTGTTCTGAACTTTTCTTCTTAGAATCAAGAATAGATAACGTGGTCTTGGTTTATGCTTACTACTTGCCAAACTTATTGCTCAATATTCCTTGTAAGAACCTGCCCTTCTGCACATTGTCTAATCTCTAACCTTAGCTGAAAGGAAATGACTACAAGCAGCGCACTTGGGTAACCTGTAGCTGAAAGGAAATAAATACAAGAGTAATTGTCGATCCTGATTATTATTTTTTGACCAGGCACCAAATGTTATATCTAAAGGACTCAGTGAGTTCAATACTTGAGATGCTCAAACTTGAACTATGTGAGATTAAATCAAGCGAAAATAGGGAAACAATGATTCATAAATCAATCAGACATGAAATTTCTGAAGTGGTAATCCTTTGCTTGCTTGGTTGATAAAATCCGTGGCATCCTTCATAAGTGGGTTCTTGAATTGGCAGCAACAATAATTAATATAGTGTCATATGCCAAATTATATATAATGTTCATAAGTTCAATATTGTCTTAGGTGAAGTGAATAGATAACATGTCTTTGCTTGATTTGATCTTATTGTTCTTGGAATGCAACTGCAATCTATGCCAGTAGGATAACCAGAAGTGTTGGTACTGAAGAACATCAATTTACCTGTAAGAGGTCGTTTGGTATCCAGCATTTGGGCCTGGAATCCTGGAATTCATTTTGGAATTCTATAGGTGGGCTGTTTGGTTGCCACAGAATTGTGCTGTCATTTCATTTAGGAATTCCAGAAAAATGACTCCATGGGTAAACATGATTCCAAGCTGAAACCTATCATTTGCAATTCTCTATGGAAGCCTCTACACATTCAATATTGAATTCTGCTGTCATTTGCAATTCCTGTGGCAACCAAACAAGTGTATATTTCTGAAATTACAATGTAAATGAAATAAATACATGTATTCATTTTAAAATGCTACAAACGAAATGAAAGCCTGGCTTCCAAACGACCTCTAAGATATATTCAAAATTTTGGAGGGGTATGGCATGTTTTGAAACATTGTTGGAAATAAGGATAAATGTCATAGAGGATCTACAAATTAATGTGTAGAGGATCTTTTTAACATATTATTTCTTTCTAACGCCGCATCCAAGTGATGAGATGAATTATGGAAGGCTGGAGTGGAGATGAATTGCCAGTGTTTGTGTATTGAGTCGGTCTTGGCTAGAGTGAATTGATGAATTGATTCATCGAATCGTTAGTTAATGTTTCCTAATGAGCATTTTCTCGTGTTAACTTGACTCTGTGCTTGTGACAATGTAGTATGGCATACATAATTTTCTTTAATGAAGGTGCTCTGTAACTTGTAAGGGTGATTTGGTGCTTGTTTAGTTCCCGCAGTTAGTAGTGCCCTTTTTTCTTCAATTAGGAAAATATCCCAGGAACTATTAGTTCCATGTCACCCTTCCCTGCATTACTCTTACATGAAGTTTCTCTTTTACCTTATCCTGGTGGTCCAGATTTTTGTAGAGTTCGACCATGTCACACTTGCAAGTTCTTCTCTTGCGAAACTTCACGCTGCCACAACACATGATGGGAATTTTTTTGTTATGGTAGCAATAGTTATAAGAAAATACTGAAGTTCGTGTTGAATTAACTTATGTCTACTTTGAACTTCTACATTATGACAACACCGTTCATACTCTTTTACTATTTGACCGCTGCCTTGACTTACATGTTCAACATGACCACTTGATAGATACCTCCATATTAGATATCAACACTGTGGATTTTATTTGTGAATGAGTTTTTTTAACATACCACCTCAAAATCATGTTGTCTGATACTCTTGGTCGACATAGTTACGATAGAGAAACCTTCTCAGAAATCATTTGCTAGGTCAAGCAGCATACTGATGTTTCCATCTTTTTTAATTGCACATGTTTCTTGTGTATACTTAGCACTAAGGAGCTCGACACCGCCATCATAGGGAAAGAAGATTAATAAGAGGAGCTACTTCATCACCCAGTCCGGGTACAAGCAGGAAGACATCGTTGAGATCCTGGCCTTTAGTGAGTGTTAGTTTCATATTTCGGGGTTAGCTTTGATAGGGTTGCGGATCGAAGTGCATGTGAAGCGTCCATCGGACACTATTGGAGAATGATTAGAAATGTCATACTACATTGCAAGTTTGTTTAAATTTAGATGTATCTAGAGTTCTAAACACTCTTTAGTGTATTGATAGATCTGAATTTAAACAAATCTATGTATCCTTGTATAAATAGGATAGGGTGTCTTTTCCAATATTCTAAAGTGGCTGCACCAATCTTAAAGCATTAATGTATGTCCAGGAGGTATGGAGTGTGGGATGCGGTAAAAGATAATGAGGAGCATTTATCTACAGGAATGTGTTTGGTTATTTTTACTTTTTTTACATTATGATCACGTGGAACGGTAAAAAGTGGTTTATCTAATATGCACGGTGGGTATCTACGTTGCACTTTTTCTATTTTTTCCACGAGAAGTATTGCTGTGCAAGATGGTTTCGAGCTCAGGATTTTTCCTCTTTTAGTACGCTTGCAGAAAAAATATTCCTAATATTGTATGATGGTATCTAAGAAGCATCAAAGAGTAGTCGAGTGCTTATTTCATATTTAAATGTCAATTATAGTGGTTGTCAAAACATTCTCCAGATCAGTAGAATTTGATGAGCTTTTAGAATATCTTGTGGCTATCCTTTTTATGCATATAATTTTCTGCATCTACTGTATTGATATATTGCGTGAAAAAAGTAGGAGCCGTGAAAAAAGTAGGAGCCGTAGCAACGCACGGGCATTCAACTAGTATTGATGGTGTGTCAATTTACACTTTGGCTTCATATTAGACGCGTCGGTAATTAATACACGGTAATTAATCTCGGTATCAATCACAATCACCTTCCTGGCATCCCTGGTCTGTTTTGGCAACCAAGGATTCCTTCCTACCCACAAGATCGGGACGCAATTTTCTCCTTCCCCTTAATCTCGTGCATGTGTCTTCCGCAACATCCGAGCAGGAGTTTAATATCCGAGCCCCCTAATCTCCTTGCAGAATAGTTTCATCCGGTGCGTGGATGGTGAGATCGCCCATTGGAGCGTGTGCAAGCCAATGAGACGACCGCATGGACGAGGTAACGCGCGGCGACGAGGAAGGCCGCAGCTACACTGACGAGGAAGATCCTACATGTACAACCGGTCGGCGAGGTGACGCGAGCCGAGGAGGTCATTTTGGCTGCATGCATGGACGCCGAGAAGGATATATAGGAGGCTTTCTGGTATGTCGGCGGATCAGATGGGATCTACTCGACATCAACCCGTACTCATCAAACATGCAGGTGTCACGGAGCACCATCTTCATGTATTCAGGCCCTCCATGCTTGAAGTCATGTGAAAAGAGGTGACCTCTCCACAACTTGCTAACGTAGATGCATGCCAATGTTCATGTCCAGTCTCTGGTATGTCCACCATCATCGCTCCGGTCTTTGGTCTGTGTGATAGTCCTGCCGTGCCAGACATCAACGCGGGATAGTCACATGCCCTTGCCATACACTGCAAAAAAATCTGACGAGTGCATCGATACATGATTTTTTCCAACTATTTTGCTCTGAATTGCTAGGGCAGTAGGTACTCTAATTCACTGAATGTACACAAAGACATGGGGCGCATTTGGTAGCCTGTATGGACATTGGCTCGCATCGGTCCAACAAATTTTGGTCCGTTTGGATGCCTGCAGCCCACTGCATTCTTGCATGAACTGGGTTTTAAAGCACCCCCGGGACAGGCCCTGGAGGAACGCCCCGAATGGCAGTTTCTCCAGGGCCAGGCCCGTTGCGGCCAGAAGCCTGCACGCGTGGAGAAGGAAGGCGGAAACGCCGCGTCCCTTCGGGAACACGCGCCATAATTAGTCTCACCGGTCCCTCTCCTTCGTCTCACTCGCGACCTCCCCCAAACTGTCACATCACCCGGTGGTTCCCCTCCCGCCGACCAATCCGCAGCACCGCCGCACGGAGGAGCATCGGTACCGAAGGAGGAGACATCGGCGAGCAGCACTACGACATCAGCCGTAATCTGCTCCGCATCTTCATCGGCATCTCGACTTCGCCCGCGACCTCGAGCTCATCCTCGGATGAAACAATGGCGGTAACGACCTCTCCTTCTCACCTTCGTACTCGTTCTGGGCAGAACATGCCATTCTCGGGCATTTCCGACGACATGCACATTAGATCTGCTAGGGTTTCTGTTAGGATAGCGGTCGGATTGATGTTTGCAAGGTGTTTTTCCCCATTTCTTGATGTTCTTGTCCAGTTCTTACTTTTCACGGTCTGGATTTGCTTAGATCTGTTACTCTAGTATCCGTTTGCGGTAGATCCTTCCTAGATCGGGCTTTGGATTGCTGAAACTGGCAGATCTTACTGTGCATGCAAAGAGGGGAAGGGTTTTTTTGTGCTGGGGTTTAGCATGTTGAGGTTGATGTGCCGAATGAGTCACGGTAGTTTGTTGTAAATTGTGTAGTTTCGGATTGAACTAGGCCTATGATTGTAACCAGTAATCATAGTGTGAGGAGATGATTGATCAGAACCTATGGCATGCCTGAACATCACCATGCCATTGGTTCAGATCAAACATCTCCTCCATATGTGCTTATTGTATGAGGCTTATGCTACCTTGCTTTCCATGTTTGTACTTCTTCAGTTGTTCAATGGCCAATGATTCAACAATGGCACAACGGAAGACAGTGTGCTGCCCTCAAACTTAGTCATGTGTGCCATATTTGTTACACACTAGACTTAGTTTGCGAACAGTCCCTTTGCATGTCGTGTGATCCAATTTATGAGGCCTCCTTTTGTTTGTCTACTACAATGGCCAATGATTCAACAATGGCACACTGGAAGGCAGGGTGCTGCCCTCAAACTTAGTCGTGTGTGCCATATTACTTGCACACTAGACTTAGTTTGCGGATAGTCCCTTTGCCTGCCGTGTGATCCAATATATGAGGCCTCATTTTGTTTCTCTAGTGCATTGGCCAATGATTCAACAATGACACACTGGAAGACAAGGTGATACCCTCCAACTTAGTCGTGTGTGTGTGATTACTTGCACACTAGACTTAGTTTGGGGACAGTCCCTTGAGCTGCTGTGTGATCCAATGTATGAGGCATCACATGTTCCTAATGTTCGTTTTCATCTATATACTTGTGAGCAGGCACACCTCTAATGACATGTGTTCTTGTGGCAGACTGAGAAGCTCAAGCTTGGGTCACATGCGACCCCCGACGAGGGACCATCCAAGAAGCGAAGGGCGGCTAAGGTCGGCCACTTCCAGCCGGACGTAAGGGCCGGACCAGTTCCTGCGCATCGTCTTCAGGCCCACCTTCAACAGGCTAAGGATCCCTCATGATTTCGTCAGGTGGTTCGGAGAAATCCCTTCGAACATCATCGTCACCACCAACACTGGCTGCTACTGGAGGATGGCTACGGTGAGAGAAGGCGATGACGCATACATCGACCAGGGGTGGGCGGCTTTCACCGTCGCTCATCAGCTGCAGATAGGTCAGTTACTCGTCTTCAAGAAGGTGTCCACCTTCCAGTACAATGTGGTCATCTTCGACCACACCTGCACTGAGGTGATGAGCATGTGCCGTTACCATGGCGACGTCACCAGGTGTGTCGTCTTCCAAAGTCATGTTTGAAGCTTACCTGGTCTGCGTGTAGTTGTTGTTCCTATCGTCTGTTGAACTATGATCGTCTATGTTGTGTCGCGAACTATGATCGTCCTGTGTCGTGAACTATGACCGTGTTTAAACTATGATCGGTGTTAAGTTTGCCTCAACTGTGATTCTGTTCTTGCTTGCGTTGTTGATCTCTGGTAACCTCACCATCGAAGGTAAGAGGTAAGCAGAAGCAGATTCTAGGTTGCAACCAAACAACAGGGGCGCCGTTTTGGGCTGCTACAAGGTCTTAAAACCGACCTACCAAATGGCTAAAGACCAAATCTC
This sequence comes from Lolium rigidum, assembly GCF_022539505.1. NCBI lineage: Eukaryota > Viridiplantae > Streptophyta > Magnoliopsida > Poales > Poaceae > Lolium > Lolium rigidum. The sequence continues at coordinate 164,206,830 of NC_061514.1, forward strand.
CACGGGGCAGAAATTTCTCCGTGCAGGCCACCAAACAAAGTCACTTTTATGGCCCATGGCCCGTCTTGGACGCGCAGGAGGCTCCTTCCCACTGCGCCAGTGGTGCAGGAAATAGCTGCAGGCAATCAAACGCGCCCATGGTGTTTGCTTTGGCAAGAAGAGATTACATGACGCTCTATCCTTCTCCATGTCTATGTTCTTTTGTGGTTTACATGGTTCATTAATATGTAATCTAGGTGGGTACAGTGGAAAACAAATTTGCTTTTAGCCGGTGAATGCGATCAGGAGAAGGAAGAAGAAGACATTGCACCTAGAGAGGTGAAGCCATCGCATCACACATTGTGGCATACATCACTAAGTATTAGAACTTCTGAGGTGAGATAGCATTGTTTTATTTAGTTTGTTCTGTATATATTCAAATCATCCAGGAACCTCAGTTTTTATATCGTATACCCTTCTATTGCAGTTTATGAGTGTTCATATATAGACCACTATATGGGATATATGTGAATACCCATTTATATCAATGTGCTATGTTCTTTAAAGGATGAACTTTAAGAAAAACTGAACATTACCTCCCGGATGGCCATCATAGATGGCAAAGAGACCAAGCTTGTGATCAGTTCCATATATCTCCATGTCAAATTGTCAAGGCCATATCTTCTTCACCTAAGTAAAATCCATTTGTTACTTTGTTGCGCTATAATTAAGGCATCCTCTTCCTGTATTAGAAAATGAAATGAGACATGTCAGCTTTTTTACATAAATATATGAAACAAACCAGAATAAGGTGGAATACTTGGGTTGACTTTTCTTTGAAATTCTTTTTTTCCTGATTCAGCTTCATGGATGTCCATGCTCCTCGCGTGTCTTGTGTGAGTTAGGGATGGAAAATAACCGCGGCCACCATGTGGGTGATTGGAAGGGAACTTCTGGGCTAGCCCGGATGGAGAAGGGGCGAGCTAGAGAAAGCCGGTTGGGGTGGGGCCCTTGGTGGTGAGGCATGCAACTTGATGTTGGGTCTCCGTTGACCGCTGCTTGGGTAGGGCCTTGGATTTGGCATCGCATAGGATTTGCTGGTGACTACTGAGGGAGGTGCAAAGTGTGGTGTTTGTTTCCATTGTATTTTAAAATGGCAGTGTTTTTTCTTTTAACTTATATTTATTCTTAGATGTTCTTTAATATGCAATACAAAATATAAGTGGATGTTATTTTAGTTGTTATGTTAACAACATTTAATATTCACCATTGTTAGCTCGGAGTAGATTTCGGTACTTTGAAAACAAGTCGAAGGCAAAATGCCTAACATCATAATTAGCTTAGGAGTAGTATATTAAGTGTGTCAAAAAATATAGTTATATGTATTAGATGTAGAAGAACTATAGCTTCGGTTGAAACTATTTTGAAGTAGAGTTATATTTTTAATATTCGGAATATAGTCAGCCTATGTGAATTATGCTTTTGTGTGCAGCAAGGGAAAAACACTCAAGGGGTGTGCGCTGATTGCCATGATCTGTCCGCGTCACGATTGTATATACAAATGTATACGTTCAAGAAATATTATGATATCACATGGAAACGCACGGGCATTCACGTAGTAAATATAAATATCACTAGTGGAGAAGAGGCCTTTGGTCCCAAGAAAATGTCCCAGTGCTGAACCAAACCGGGTCCAATGGTGGCATTGGTCCCGGTTCGTTTCTGCCCAGGACGACCCCACCTAGCCGGAGCTTGTCCGGTAGTGGCCTTTGGACCCGGTTTGTAATACAAACCGGGACTAAAGGGTCCACGGCAGGGCGTGACAGGCCGTGTCAGCTGTGGGAAACCTTTAGTCCCGGTTTGTATTACAAACCGGGTCCAAAGCCCCACCCTCTGGACCCGGTTTGTGTTACAAACCGGGACAAGGTCCCCAATCTGCTATATTACTTTGCCCTGCCCAAGTGTGAGCCACACTTGGCCATTTTTTCACTTTCTTCACAAGAGGGGTGTATTGCTCTCCTCTCTTCTTCACATGCACAAGAGGTGTTTGATGAAATGCTTAAGAGGATTTGCCACTTGAGTTTACACAAATCAAGCCACACTTAACTTGTTTTTTTCTTCTTCATCGAGGTTAACAACTTTATCCTTTTCATCTGTAATTGATAAAATGCATGTGTATATATACATCGTGATGTTCTGTAATGGTTTTGATCAACTAAATTATATCATGCAGATGAATCGGCAATGGATGTACATTGACCGACGGTTTGACGAGTTCACTTCGGGCCTGGATAATTTTATGGCCGTGGCGGAGACAAACAAACATGGTGGCTTCATGTATTATCCATGTGTGAACTGCAAGAATACCGTAAATTACGCTCACTCGAGTCTCATTCACAGCCACCTTCTGCGATCCGGTTTCATGCCCGAGCTACTATTGTTGGACCAAGCACGGAGAAAGAGGGGTTATGATGGAAGACAATGAAGAAGAGGAAGAGGATGATGACGGTTATCCCAATTTCCCCGAATACGATGATACTCGTAGAAGGCAATGAAGACAATGAAGTAGAAGATCAAGAGGCACCGGATGAGCCTCGCTGATGATGATCTTGGTCGGGCCATTGCTCGATGCAAGGAGAGAATGTGAAACTGAAAAGGAAAGGTTGGCCTTCGACAAGATGATAGAAGATCACAACAAATTGTTATACCCAACTTGCGAAGATGGCCATAAAAAGCTAGGCAGACACGCTGGAATTGTTGCAATGGAAGGCGAGAACGGTGTCACCGACTCAGGATTTGGAAAGTTGTCGACAATAATTAAGAGGAAGCTTCCAAGGGGTAACGAATTGCCCGCCGATGACGTACGAAGCGAAGAAGATTGTCTGCCCTCTAGGATTAGATGTGCAAAAGATACATGCATGCATTAATGATCGCATCCTCTACCGCGGTGAGTACGAGAATTTGGATGCATGTCCGGTGTGCACCTGCATTGCGGTATAAGATCGGACGAGATGACCCTCGGTGATGTTGAGGGCGAGCGCCCCAAGAAGAGGGTTCTCGCCAAGGTTATGTGGTATGCTCCTATAATACCACGGCTGAAACGCTTGTTCAGAAATAAAGAGCACGCTAGGTTGTTGCGATGGCACAAAGAAGACCGTAAGAAAGACGTGATGTTGAGGCACCTGCTCGATGGATCCCAATGGAGAAAAATCGATAGAGAGTTCCCAAACTTTGCACGAGATGCAAGGAACTTAAGGTTTGGTCTAAGTACGGATGGCATGAATCCTTTTGGAGAGCAGAGCTGCAGCCATAGCACCTGGCCTCGTGACTCTTTGTATATATAACCTTCCTCCTTGGTTGTGCATGAAGCGGAAGTTCATTATGATGCCGGTGCTCATACAAGGCCCGAAGCAACCCGGGAACGACATTGATGTGTACCGAAGCCATTAGTCGAAGAACTTCTACAGACTGTGGTCCCTAGCAGGGTGTACGTGTGTGGGACGAGCACAAGCGGGGAGGAATTTGACCTAAGAGCGATGCTTTTCGTAACCATCAATGACCGGCCTGCTCTTGGTAACATTTCAGGACAGTCAAACAAGGGATACAATGCATGCACGCACTTGTTTACATGAGCTCGAAGGTGATTATTTGGAAAAAGGTCGGAAGGTCGTGTACACGGGGCATCGTCGATTTCTTAGGACTACCCATCCCGTAAGAAAGAAAGGCAAGCATTACAACGGTGAGGCTGATCACCGGAGGAAGCCTCCCCATCGTGATGGTGTTGATATATTTGGTATGGTCAAGGATCTAGATGTAATATTTGGAAAGGGTCCTGGCGGACGGTCTGTTCCGAATGACGATGTAATATCCCAGGTATTGGGGTTACAAATATAGAGGAAACAGATGTGTGCATTGCATTCATGCATAGAAAATCTGGGGAATTTTCGCGCTTTAAAGTAAAACAGATCACATGAATCGAAGTTTCACTTGACCTTGGTGGAATTGAACTAGCTCATCAAGTCAAGTGCTATAAACCTCAATGTGACTTTGTTAAAACCTTGTTTTGGGTAGAGATGATTTGATCTAAGGGGTTAGATCAAATGAAACTAATAATTAAGACAACAACACTTTACTCAATGATCAAATGCTTGATCTTATTAAAGATCACAACATAATATTCCTTGCCATAACATATGAACATCCATTTAATTGGAAATCAAGTAACAATAATTGGAGAAACTATTCTTCACTCATCTTCTCCATGACTTAAACAAATCCATGATCCTACCATGAACCTCATGGTATTCATATTATTTCATTCTTGGAAACATAACAAGGAGATCCACTCTAGAAATATATATTCTTCTCCATTCCATATTATTGTACATCAAACCTAGAGAGGTGAGAGTTCTACAACAATTATTAGAGAAGCAATAACAAACCTTGAGCTAAACCTTGGATATACATCCAAGTATTCAAATCATCATCTTTAAGAGGAACCCTATGATATTATTCAAGACAATTCCAAATGAGAGAGAGACCATTCATACCAATCTTAGTCTTACCTATTTTAGAATAAAGAACAACCAATAAGCTAAAGTATTAGGTTGTAAACCATTTCCCTTTGGAGTGGTGAGATAACCTAATATCAAATGGACTAAGATCATATCCATGAATTGATAAAGTCAGGAGGAGATTAATTCAACCAAGATAGCCTAGAGGAGTTTTAGACTTGATATCTATTAATATATGGTGAATACACCATAAACCCTAGAATAAACCATTCCATTAGAAATACTTTAGGAAGCCAAACCTTGAACAATATAAATTAAGTGATGATCATAAACCCTAAGAACTTGAGGTAAAGATATTAAGAACAAGTTGATCATGCCTAATCCATGATCATGCTCTTGAAGTATGTGAGGATAAGTTAAACCCTAATAGGATAAGCAGATATCATTAGCCACATGAAATTATAAGGAGATCAATAATAAACAACCCTAGGCTTAGACCCCAACCTTAAATTGTGAACCAATTGGTGATCACAGGTATAACTCTACCACATTTACATTCCACCTATTCTTCACTTAAGAACCACATGAAAACCTCTAGAGTCAAACTCTATACTTAATATGGTGAGACACCATTCATCCATAAGACCAAAGTTAACTATAAAAAGAACTATAACCAATGTAGTTAACTTAAATGATAAATTAAGGATAATAATTGTAGTTAATTGGTATAAGATAAAACCAATTCTCAAGTCCTTAGTAATTAAAAGAGAACAAAAACAATTAAGCAAGTAACCATATTATTTTGGTTAGGCAGGATTAAACCCTAGCACATGCAATATGGTGTCATCTCATCTCACAACCTAGAATTGAACCTCAACCCTAGTTATGTATCACTATGGTGATCATAAAATAAACCTAGGCCATGACTATGATTCAAACCAATGGCCATTAGGTAAATATCATTAGAAACCTATTATGGCACATTAATAGAGTCTTAAGCCATAATTATTAAACACTGGGAAAACTCTTGTGATACATCTTATAATTAGAACCATAAGTGTGATTAACAAACACTTATCTTTATAACCAAAGTCCAACCATGAGGAGAATAATCTCTACTCTAGGTAATTCAAAGTGTTATTAAAATATAATACTAGTGCTAACCTTGACATAGAGTGGTAATCAAAATTACAAGATCTAAATAAATAGAGGACCACATAAAATCATATGCAGGGAACGAAATTCTCAATTAAGAGCTCAAATCCTAATAATAAATTCTAAAACACTTAGAGTAGAAATTATCAACCCTAATAATAATAGATTTGATTACACTAGAAAAAGGAAATTAAAATGAGTGCATAAAATCATGATTAATTACAATTTGTAATAAAGCCACATATGTGAAATGTTTAATCAGAACAATTGAGTATCACAATAATACTTTTATCAGTCTCCATAAAATACCAATTGTTTAACACCTGCAAAATAGAAAATAGTTAAAACATGAATTATAAACAGAATTCAAAACAATGAATAAAAAAATGGAAAAGAAAAAGAGAGAAAAGAGGGGCTTACCTAGCAGATCAGAGCAGATCCGTGGGAGCCCAATTCGCAGCCCACGGCAGCCATCAACACCAGCCCAGCGGCAGCCCGTGGTCCAGCCCGACACCGAGAAACTAGCCCATGCCCCATACCCCTTCGTCAAAAAGATGCGGGAGAGGTCATCCTCATCCCCTTCTTCGTGCATGGAAGCCAGCTCGACGTCGTGGCCGTCTTCCCTCGCTGCTGTCGATCTCTCGTCGTCCGAACGCATGACGAGGCGCACTCCCGAACCCTATAAATACCCTGGACGACGACCTATCTTCGTTTTCCTCCTCTCTCGCTCCAAACTCGCCCCTGCCGAAAACCGAGTCGCCCAACCTCTGATACTCCCCGACGGTAGAGGTCACCCCATGGACCAATTCATAGTTCACAAGAAGCGTCAGAGTCTGCTGATCGTTCTGGTAGAAGGAATCGAGAAGAGGCCTTACCAATCGGACAAATTTCAGCATCCCCTTCCACGGTGGTTCGCCGGAATCCGCGACCGTGTGCTCGCCTCTGAGCTCCCGCGGTTTCACCGAGCATCTCCTCGTCATCAGGGTGAGTCTGTGAACCTTTAGAACCCCTTGTTTTAGTCTCTAGCTCATTCTAGCCCGAGTTTGCCACCTCGCCGGAGTTTGCTGCCGCGGAGACTCTCGCCGGAGCTCTCTCCGGTGACCAATAGGTGGCGGAGCCACCACCATCGTGTTCACCACGTCGAGGTGGTTCAGAAACACCGAACCCTGTATCCCGGGAGGCCTCAAATCGACGGCGCCGTCGCCGACTGCCCGCCGGCGTCAAGCCGCCGGGGAGAGGTGATGTGGCCGTGGGCCTCCTGTGCAGTTGACTTGGTCCACGCTTTCGTGGCTGTCGACGTGGATGCGAGGACCCACCTGTCGATCACACGTGTAGAACCCCAACCGGTACACATAGTCGTTTCCATTTAATTGAAAATCCGAGAAAATAGTTTAAGCTTTACAAATTCATAGAAAATTCATTTTAACTCAGAAAATTACAAATGAGATATCAAAATGATCCTAAAAATAAAATCTATTAAATAAAAATATAATATGAAATTTTTATTTTCAATAAAAATTTAATTGTTTTAAACTTAATAATTAAGTCTTTACTTTTAATTCCAAATTCAATTAAAATTCAATAGTTAGTAAAAATCTTATAAAATAGATAAAAACCAGTAAGTAAATAAGGAAAACATTAAAATTAGTTTTCCTTTTCTATTAACTTATTAAATCCTTATTAGGAGGATTTAAAACCATGATTAATAAATACCTTAATTATTAATTATTTAAAAATAATAAAATATCAAATCTAATATTATTTTTATTTCAAATTTATTAATAACTTCAACTTTATCAATGAAGTTATTAATCCAATAATTATAGGGTTATTAGCAAACCCTAATTCCATATGGAATAGTGTTACAACCCTATCATTTCATGTGGAGTTCTAAAACCCTAATTCATTAGGAACCCTAGCTCCACTAATCCATTTGAACCCTAATTTGCCACTAACCTAAACCCTAGGTTATAGTATGTGATCATAACACTTTCTTTTCATTCATAAGTTTATAATGAGCAACTGATACGTCTCCAACGTATCGATAATTTCTTGTGTTCCATGCCACATTATTGATGTTATCTACATGTTTTATGCACACTTTATATCATATTCGTGCATTTTCTGGAACTAACCTATTAACAAGATGCCGAAGTGCCGATTCTTTGTTTTCTGCTTGTTTTTGGTTTCAGAAATCCTAGTAAAGAAATATTCTCGGAATTGGACGAAATAAAAGCCCAGAGGCCTATTTTCTCACGAAGCTTCCGGAAGTCCGAAGGAGAGACGAAGAGGGGCCACAGGGGAGCCAAACCCTAGGGCGGCGCGGCCCCCCTTGGCCGCGCCGGCCCGTGGTGTGGGCCCCCGTGCCGCCTCTTGACTTGCCCTTCCGCCTACAAATAGCCTCCGTGACGAAACCCCCAGCATCGAGAGCCACGATACGGAAAACATTACCGAGACGCCGTCGCCGCCGATCCCATCTCGGGGGATCTCGGAGATCGCCTCCGGCACCCTGCCGGAGAGGGGAATCATCTCCCGGAGGACTCTACACCGCCATGGTCGCCTCCGGAGTGATGAGTGAGTAGTCTACCCCCGGACTATGGGTCCATAGCAGTAGCTAGATGGTTGTCTTCTCCCCATTGTGCTATCATTGTCGGATCTTGTGAGCTGCCTATCATGATCAAGATCATCTATCTGTAATTCTATATGTTGCGTTTGTTGGGATCCGATGAATAGAGAATACTTGTTATGTTGATTATCAAAGTTATGCTTATGTGTTGTTTATGATCTTGCATGCTCTCCGTTATTAGTAGATGCTCGGCCAAGTAGATGCTTTTAACTCCAAGAGGGAGTACTTATGCTCGATAGTGGGTTCATGCCCGCATTGACACCGGGACAAGTGACAGAAAGTTCTAAGGTTGTGTTGTGCTTGTTGCCACTAGGGATAAAACATTGATGCTATGTCTAAGGATGTAGTTGTTGATTACATTACGCACCATACTTAATGCAATTGTCTCGTTGCTTGCAACTTAATACTAGAGGGGTTCGGATGATAACCTCGAAGGTGGACTTTTTAGGCATAGATGCAGTTGGATGGCGGTCTATGTACTTTGTCGTAATGCCCAATTAAATCTCACTATACTCATCATGATATGTATGTGCATTGTCATGCTCTCTTTATTTGTCAATTGCCCAACTGTAATTTGTTCACCCAACATGCTGTTCGTCTTATGGGAGAGACACCTCTAGTGAACTCGTGGACCCCGGTCCAATTCTCTTTACTCGAAATACAATCTACTGCAATACTTGTTTCTACCGTTTTCTCTCGCAAACAATCATCTTCCACACAATACGGTTAATCCTTTGTTACAGACAAGCCGGTGAGATTGACAACCTCACTTGTTTCGTTGGGGCAAAGTAGCTTGGTTGTGTTGTGCAGGTTCCACGTTGGCGCCGGAATCTCCGGTGTTGCGCCGCACTACATCCCGCCGCCATCAACCTTCAACGTGCTTCTTGGCTCCTCCTGGTTCGATAAACCTTGGTTTCTTTCGAGGGAAAACTTGCTGCTGTGCGCATCATACCTTCCTCTTGGGGTTGCCCAACGAACGTGTGAAATACACGCCATCAAGCTCTTTTTAAGGCGCCGTTGCCGGGAACGAAGAAAAGTTACACCACAAAGATTTTCAACTCCCACGTCAATGACTCTTTTTCTCGGCGCCGTTGCCGGGAGATCAAGACACGCTGCAAGGGGAGTCTCCACTTCTCAATCTCTTTACTTTGTTTTTGTCTTGCTTTATTTTATTTACTACTTTGTTTGCTGCACTAAATCAAAATACAAAAAAATTAGTTGCTAGTTTTACTTTATTTGCTATCTTGTTTGCTATATCGAAAACACAAAAAAATTAGTTTACTTGCATTTACTTTATCTAGTTTGCTTTATTGTCTTGCACTCTATATTAAAAATACAAAAAAAAAATTAGTTACTTTTGTTACCATGTCTAGCTTCGAACCTCGTTACTTCTTCGCTCGAAGAATTAGTCTTCACTTTTAAACAAGGGGATGAGGAGAGTTTTAAGGATGCTTGGTCTAGAATTTTTACTTCTTATCGTGAAACTGAACCTCAAATGACTCTAAGTTTGCTCCTTAGTAATTTTTATTTTGGTCTTATGGTTCGCTATAGATATGCTTTGGATACTTTAGTGGGAGGAGATTTCCTTCATTGCAATGGGGATCAAGCTTTTAATGCCATAAAGAAGTTGGTTGCATCATATGATTCAGCTAATAACTTTGATTCAGTCCTCGCTAGCATATATAGTAGATTAAATACTGCGGAGATAAGTACATCTCGCTTGAATGATAACTATTGCCACGTTCGCAATCGTCTTGAACAAGTCTTAGTGAACTCTAAACTCTCATCGTGGGATCCTTCATTAAAATTTTTATCGGTGATCGAACACTCCATGCCTACTTGTGATATTATGTATGAATTTTGCCTTATGCCCGAAAGTATTTATAAATCTTTGAAACTTTGGGGAGTTGAGGAAGGAGGAGAAAAGATAACTCTCATTGATAACTCTACTATAATCCCTAAAGGAATAGCCGCAGGTGTGCATACAACTATTTGTGGGAGAACAATATCCATTGATTATCTTGTTGTTGAAACAGGAAAACTCACACTCGGAAGATCCCTGCTGAAACTATTGGGAGCAGTCATTGATGTTGGAGAAGGCACTTTGAAATTCACCTCTATACCGGGAGAAACTCGTATATTTCCTAAACCAAAGGGAAAGAAAAACAATAAGAAAGGTAAGGGTAAGGCCCAAGGTAATGTTGATGCACCATCCTTCGATAATACTTGATACACACTTTCGCGCCTAGCTGAAAGGCGTTAAAGAAAAGCGCTTATGGGAGACAACCCATGTTTTTAACTACAGCACTTTGTTTTTATTT
>NC_061514.1:164217524-164260493 GCF_022539505.1 Lolium rigidum
CTCGTAGGCTCTATCATGTATGCTGATGGCGTGTAACTCACACGTTCGTTGGGAACCCCAAGAGGAAGGTATGATGCGCACAGCAGCAAGTTTTCCCTCAGAAAGAAACCAAGGTTTATCGAACCAGGAGGAGCCAAGAAGCACGTTGAAGGTTGATGGCGGCGGGATGTAGTGCGGCGCAACACCTGTTATCACCAGGATTTGACCGAGTCAGAGGTGGGCCGCGATCAAGATAGATTTAAAGAGTATACATAGAAGATTTACGTGAATCGGCCTGTTATGCAAAGTTGGGCTAGTTTGCCCTTGTATCTGTAACATAGTAGATTACGTGTCGGTTAGTTAGAGTTTGTCTCGTGCACGGTTGGGATTATTCCCACGTTAGAAAGTCTACGGACTATAAATATGTATCTAGGGTTTATGAAATAAACAACAACCAACGTTCAACCAACAAATCAATCCTGGCGCATCGCCAACTCCTTCATCTCGAGGGTTTCTACCTGTAAGCATCATGCTGCCTAGATCGCATCTTGCGATCTAGGCATCACATGCTTATGTTGTTCAAGCGTTGCTCGTACTGAAGCCTTTTTGATGGCGAGCAACGTAGTTATCATAGATGTGTTAGGGTTAGCATAGTTCTTCGTATAACATGCTATCGTAGTGCAACCCTTGCATATCTAGCCGCCCTCACACCTATCTTAGGTGTGGGGGCGGCACCCGCTTGATCATAATTTAGTAGATCCGATCCGTTACGGTTGCTCCTTGTTCTACAAGGATTAGTTTAACATCTGCAATAGTTAGGCCTTACAAAGGGTTGGAGGATCCAGCGGCACGTAGGGTGTCGTTTGCTAGTCCTAGACAGGATGTTCCGGGGATCAACCTCGTGTTGGTTTTTAGGCCCTATCTAGGATCGGCTTACGATCACCGTGCGTGGCCGCGAGGCCCAATCGTGAGTAGGATGATCCGATTATGCGGTGAAAACCTCAGATCGTCGTAGATCGTTTTAGCTTTATCTTGATCAAGCAGGACCACCATATATTCGTGCACCTCGTACGAATCATGGTTGGATCGGCTCTTTGAGCCGATTCACAGGACAACCTGAGAGCCGACCGAGGCTCGTATTTAATGTTTACGTGTATGCCATGCGAGGAAACTAAGCGCGGCATCTCCATCACCTTCCTGACCAGGTATAGGTCAGGTGGCACGCCCTTGCATCAGCATCGGACGTGTGTACCAGCGGCTTTGCGGGCCGTCGCTCGGAGGGACCAGGGCCAGCCGCAGCCCTAAGTTGTTCCCGGCTCTACTGTGTTGCCCGTCGCTGCCCGCCGGTGGGTTTTGACAGCAACACATTCTGGCACGCCCGGTGGGACACTCGTCTACATCAACCACATCGCCATCTACATCTGAGATGGTGGACGGCACGCCAGTCACGTACGAGGATCTGACCGACGAGCTCAAGAAGAAGTATGACGAGGTCAAAGCCATCCTCGAAGCCGACCTCATCAGCTCTTTCCACAGAACCCGTTCACATGGCATCAGGTGGAAGGGGTTCACGCCTGATGGTGCACTCGATGGGATAGACCTCTCTGCCCCGTCAGAAGAACGCACCAGGTCCCTGCGGCAGGAGATCAACTACTTGGTGGCTCACTCGCTACACCGCCACTCTGAGAACCTGGTAAACACGTTGGAGCATGTCGCTCTTCGCGTGATCCAGGAGATCATGAGGCACCGGTACTCGCCGTCGGGACCAGCTCTCGGGACGCATCAAGGAGAGTTGCCACTCCGGTCCCGTCCACCGCCGCCATTTGCGTGGGCAGCACCGAAGTGCCGAATTCACCGGCATTCGTCGTCTACAAGATAGGTGGTGACCCTAGTGACTGCCGAGTTCTTGCATGAGGCGCCTAAGGAGATCCCTCACGGGTACATGTGCACGTATGTGCCGGTTGCGGTAACGGGCGCTCGGAAACCAGGCCGCGATATCGGGGACTTCGGGAAAGCGGGAGGAACGTCGGCAACAGATCTTGAGAAGCGGACGTGGCTAACTAAATATGCCACCCCGACGAACCTCCGGAGCTCAGCTCCTGCGGTTGGCTCGAGCTGGAAAAGCAAGCATGGCTGGCTAAGTACGCCACCCCGGCGAATCTTCGAGTTCGACTCCTGCAGCCAGACACGGCGGATCAGATCGGTGCTATGCGAGAGACCGGTTCGGCATGGTGCCGAAAAGGAGGGCAATCGGCTATTCCAAGCCGTACCCCGACGAGTACGAGTTGATCCCGCTACCACCTAAATATCGGCTCCCTGATTTCTCCAAATTCAGTGGATCAGATGGTTCCAGCTCCATCGAGCATGTGAGCCGATATTTGGCACAACTAGGAACGGCCTCAGCGTCGGATCCACTACGTGTGAGGTTCTTCGCACAGTCCCTCACAGGATCGGCTTTCGGGTGGTACACTTCGTTGCCACCAGACTCAATCCGGACTTGGAAGCAGTTGGAAGAACAGTTCCACATGCAGTATCACTCAGACGCTTCCGAGTCTGGCCTGGCCGATCTAGCACAAATACGTCAGAAGCGTGGAGAAACTGTGGCAGAATACATCCAGCGCTTCAGGAATCTTAGGAACCGATGTTATTCGGTTCGTGTGACTGAAAAAGAAGCAGTCGAATTGGCAGTGGTGGGCCTTACATCACAAATCAAGGACGTGGCCTCTCAAGCAGACTACCCTTCCCTGGCGCACATGGTTCAGAAACTGTCAGCATATGAACAGCGCCACCTGGACTTGTACCAGGATAAATTCAAGCGTGCAGTAGTCCTGGTTGAGGCAGATGAAGACGAAGTTTCTGCGGGAGATCAAGAGATAGCAGTGGCTGAATGGACTCGGGGGGCAACCCCCGTGTCCTGCAAATGGGTTAAGCCACCAGGTCCGCCCAGGGGGTTTGATTTTGACGTGACCAAAACTGAGCAAATCTTCGACCTCCTACTCAAGGAGAAGCAGTTGAAGATACCCGAAGGCCTCAAAATCCCCACGGTACAGGAGCTGAACGGAAAGCCATACTGCAAATGGCATAACTCGGTCTCCCATGCCACCAACGACTGCAGGGTGTGGCGTCAGCAGATCCAAATGGCGATAGAACAAGGACGTCTGATATTCAACCAGTACGCCATGAAACTCGACACCCAACCCTTCCCCACCGTTAACATGGTGGAATGCACTTACCCTGAAGGTTGCCAGCCAGGATCCTCGTTCAGCATCAACATGGTAGGACTTGGAAACCACGCTGGCAAGGATGGAGACGAGGGCAGCTGCTCTCGTAACAAGGACACAGAGGAGGCCGCTCCATGCGATCGGCTCCGTCATGATGGCAAGCGCTACGTCACAGAGGGAGAAGTGAAGAACATAAGATATCAGCGACCCCTCTCTGATCACCTCCTCAACAAGTATGTGAGTCGGTATGACCAACGCCGACGATCCAGCGATGATGATGAAAGAGATCGTCCGGCTAGAGAAGCCGGAAGACATCGTCGGCATGATCGCGATGAGGAGGAGCACGAGCGCCGTGCCAAAGGAAAATCAAGGGAGCAAGACGACAACGATAGGCACTGGGACTGCCCCTTCTTCGGTACATCTGCTGGGATTCGGGAATGAGCCGATTACCCACAATCGGCAATTGCCCGAAATGCAACCGGAAGAAGAAGGAGGCAGCCAACGTGTCCGTGTTCAAACGTCTAGGGCCTCTCCCAACACAAAGCAAACGCGCTGAGTCCCCTCGGTTGGAAGATCTCGAGGATTCAGAAGACGAGGGAGAAGAAGAAGAAGACAGGTACCACCGGCCAAGGTGGTGCCCTGATGGACTCAGCCGTTCACAAAAGCGCAAGGTTCAGCGATTGCGCGGCCTGGAGGAAGCCGAAAGGTTGTACTTGCATACGCTGAGGAAGGCACGACCTGATCTGGCTGCGAAAGTTCAGCGAACCCTGGACGAAGAGGGTCGTCCACGGAAAATGGAGTGGCGCCCCAAGCAAAGGAAAGCCGATGATGAAACATCGGCTGGCACAAACATGGTGCTCGTCCTTCCGACGGAGCTTAGTGCTCCACGATTACACGATGCACTCGAGGTGGACGACAGCAAGCGCATCAACATGATAAAGTCAGAGGTTGGGCTGGTTTTATCCACTGGCCTAACCATGTAGCAGGAGCAAAACAATGAGCAAACGTGGCAAGGCCGATCCCTGAGGATCGGCCCCCCAATGATCTATGAAGGAACGTTACGAAGCCTTCATTGAGCGCTTCAGTCAATATGGAGGCCGATTCCAGCAATCGGCCAAAATTATCTTCACCACAGGTTCTGCTTACGCTCAACATTGATCTATTGGGCAGCGGTCACGTCGGCGGATGAGAGTCAACATGAATCCTAGCGGAGCCGACGTGCAAATACAGTGCCTTGGCTAACCACAAAGTCGATATCTGCAGTCACCTGGCAGATTCGGCTCAGGGGGCATCTAATCAGAGGAACCTGGTGCAGTGAAACATTGGGGGCCGATTAGAGAAAATCGGCCAGTAAAAAAAAAAAATTTTACAGCCGATGCACAGTCATCGACTCTAGTACAGTTACACAAGACCAAGACCTGCCGGCTACAATATCGACGTTCAGCGGTATTCTCGCCTTGATTAAGGCTCGGGGGGTAGCTAACTTGGTAGATGCTCTGTTTTTGGAGCCGATTGGAGTTGCATCGGCTGACCCTGCATCGTGGTCTTCTCTGAAAGCAGTGAGGTGTGGCAGAAGAAGGCTGCTAAAGCTACGGAGAGGAGCCGGAAAAGGAGGCCGTCGGCTTTTACAGGTTTTGGATCGTCCTGTTGCTGCGAGAAGAGGAAAGAGACTGGATTCTCAAAATAGCCGATGAATAGTCATCGGCTATGAGGTTGCGAAATTTTATGATCAGGCACCAAATCGCAGCCGGAGAGCTAACGGTCTAATCGATATCTGATTACGGCTTCAGGGGCATCTACGGAAAAGGAATCCGATACATTGCTATCGGTCTCGGTGTGGTGAGCGGAAGGATTGAAATTGGATTAATTGAAAGATAAATTGGAAGAACAATTTTCATTAATTCAAAGGAGCGGCTTTACAAGAAAGAGCCGATGGCTCTCAAAGGAAGGATCTGGTGCCTAGTGCACTGCTACTACTAGTCCTACTCTACTAGTTGTCGCTGTCCTCGTCGTCGCCGTCGTCGATATCGTCGGCGCTGCTCCCAGGAAGCTCCTCGTCGCTGCTACCCCAGCCCTTGGCCGGAGCTTCGTCTTCCTCGTCATCATCATCATCCTCGCTGTCCGCCCAGGAGCGGAAGCGCTTGGTCGGCGGATACCCGATGGAGGAGGAGGATTCATCCTCCTCCTCTTCCTCCTCGTCATCATCATCGTCTTCGCTGTCCGCCCAAGCGCGGAATCGCTTGGCCGGCAGAAGCTTAGTGGGGGAGGAGGGGCTACCCTTCTCTTTTCCTTCTTCTTCCTCCACTTCTTCCCCCTTCCCGTCGGGGGAGGTGGGTTTCACCCAGGGATGGAGGTCGTCTTCACTTTCGCTTATCAGCTCCCCTTCGATGAGGAATTTGAGGTCCTCTTCCCCATCGGTCAGAGGCAGGTCGCCCTCTGGCGCATAATCGGAGTTCCACTCCGGCTCGCTCGAGGAGAAGGATTGGAGGGAGAGGCCGGAGGAGACAGAGGAAGAGGAAGACATTGCTACAGGGGAAGAGGGTTTTTTGGTGCCGATAGCTAGAACAGAGGAAGGGGATGAAGAGGGCTAATCGATCGGCACTGATAAATAATGAGAAGCCTGGTGGAAACTTAATGCCATTACAGTTTTCGAGGAGGTGATGCTAAAGCTATCGAATTTTGCAGAAGAGCTGAGAAGACATGGCATCATGATGAAGGATGCTGCAACGGTTCTGCTCTGCCACGACGTGACCCTTCGTAGAAAACAGAGTGGTTTTGAAATTATCATTATCAAAACCAGGGGGGCATGTGTTATCACCAGGATTTGACCGAGTCAGAGGTGGGTCGCGATCAAGATGGATTTAAAGAGTATACATAGAAGATTTACGTGAATCGGCCTGTTATGCAAAGTTGGGCTAGTTTGCCCTTGTATCTGTAACATAGTAGATTACGTGTCGGTTAGTTAGAGTTTGTCTCGTGCACGGTTGGGATTATTCCCACGTTAGAAAGTCTACGGACTATAAATATGTATCTAGGGTTTATGAAATAAACAACAACCAACGTTCAACCAACAAATCAATCCTGGCGCATCGCCAACTCCTTCATCTCGAGGGTTTCTACCTGTAAGCATCATGCTGCCTAGATCGCATCTTGCGATCTAGGCAGCACAGGCTTATGTTGTTCAAGCGTTGCTCGTACTAAAGCCTTTTTGATGGCGAGCAACGTAGTTATCATAGATGTGTTAGGGTTAGCATAGTTCTTCGTATAACATGCTATCGTAGTGCAACCCTTGCATATCTAGCCGCCCTCACACCTATCTTAGGTGTGGGGGCGGCACCCGCTTGATCATAATTTAGTAGATCCGATCCGTTACGGTTGCTCCTTGTTCTACAAGGATTAGTTTAACATCTGCAATAGTTAGGCCTTACAAAGGGTTGGAGGATCCAGCGGCACGTAGGGTGTCGTTTGCTAGTCCTAGACAGGATGTTCCGGGGATCAACCTCGTGTTGGTTTTTAGGCCCTATCTAGGATCGGCTTACGATCACCGTGCGTGGCCGCGAGGCCCAATCGTGAGTAGGATGATCCGATTATGCGGTGAAAACCTCAGATCGTCGTAGATCGTTTTAGCTTTATCTTGATCAAGCAGGACCACCATATATTCGTGCACCTCGTACGAATCATGGTTGGATCAGCTCTTTGAGCCGATTCACAGGACAACCTGAGAGCCGATCGAGGCTCGTATTTAATGTTTACGTGTATGCCATGCAGGAAACTAAGCGCGGCATCTCCATCACCTTCCCGACCGGGTATAGGTCGGGTGGCACGCCCTTGCATCAGCATCGGACGTGTGTACCAGAGGCTTTGCGGGCCGTCGCTCGGAGGGACCAGGGCCAGCCGCAGCCCTAAGTTGTTCCCGGCTCTACTGTGTTGCCCGTCGCTGCCCGCCGGTGGGTTTTGACAGCAACAACACCAGAGATTCCGGCGCCAACGTGGAACCTGCACAACACAACCAAAGTACTTTGCCCCAACGAAACAGTGAGGTTGTCAATCTCACCGGCTTGCTGTAACAAAGGATTAACCGTATTGTGTGGAAGATGATTGTTTGCAGAAAACAGTAGAACAGTATTGCAGTAGATTGTATTTCAGTAAAGAGAATTGGACTGGGGTCCACAGTTCACTAGAGGTGTCTCTCCCATAAGACAAACAGCATGTTGGGTGAACAAATTACAGTTGGGCAATTTACAAATAAAGAGGGCATGACCATGCACATACATATCATGATGAGTATAGTGAGATTTAATTGGGCATTACGACAAAGTACATAGACCGCCATCCAACTGCATCTATGCCTAAAAAGTCCACCTTCAGGTTATCATCCGAACCCCTTCCGAGTATTAAGTTGCAAAGCAACGAGACAATTGCATTAAGTATGGTGCGTAATGTAATCAACAACTACATCCTTAGACATAGCATCAATGTTTTATCCCTAGTGGCAACAGCACAACACAACCTTAGAACTTTACGTCACTTGTCCCAAGTGTCAATGCGGGCATGAACCCACTATCGAGCATAAATACTCCCTCTTGGAGTTACAAGCATCTACTTGGCCGGAGCATCTACTAGTAACGGAGAGCATGCAAGATCATAAACAACACATAGATATAACTTTGATAATCAACATAACAAGTATTCTCTATTCATCGGATCCCAACAAATGCAACATATAGAATTACAGATAGATGATCTTGATCATGTTAGGCAGCTCACAAGATCCGACAATGATAGCACAATGGGGAGAAGACAAACATCTAGCTACTGCTATGGACCCATAGTCCAGGGGTAGACTACTCACACATCACACCGGAGGCGACCATGGCGGCGTAGAGTCCTCCGGGAGATGAATCCCCTCTCCGGCAGGGTGCCGGAGGCGATCTCCTGGATCCCCCGAGATGGGATCGGCGGCGGCGGCGTCTCAGTAAGGTTTTCCGTATCGTGGCTCTCGGTACTGGGGGTTTCGTCACGGAGGCTTTAAGTAGGCGGAAGAGCAAGTCAGGAGGGGGCACAGGGGCCCCACACCATAGGCCGTCGCGGCCAGGGGGGGCGCGCCGCCCTAGGGTTTGGGCACCCTGTGGCCCCACTTCGTTTCGTCTTCGGACTTCTGGAAGCTTCGTGGAAAAATAGGCCCCTGGGCGTTGATTTCGTCCAATTCCGAGAATATTTCGTTACTAGGATTTCTGAAACCAAAAACAGCAGAAAACAGCAACTGGCACTTCGGCATCTTGTTAATAGGTTAGTTCCGAGAAAATGCACGAATATGACATAAAGTGTGCATAAAACATGTAGATAACATCAATAATGTGGCATGGAACATAAGAAATTATCGATACGTCGGAGACGTATCAGCATCCCCAAGCTTAGTTCTGCTCGTCCCGAGCAGGTAAAACGATAACACGGATAATTTCTGGAGTGACATGCCATCATAATCTTGATCATACTATTTGTAAAGCATATGTAGTGAATGCAGCGATCAAAACAATGTATATGACATGAGTAAACAAGTGAATCATATAGCAAAGACTTTTCATGAATAGCACTTCAAGACAAGCATCAATAAGTCTTGCATAAGAGTTAACTCATAAAGCAATAATTCAAAGTAAAGGCATTGAAGCAACACAAAAGAAGATTAAGTTTCAGCGGTTGCTTTCAACTTGTAACATGTATATCTCATGGATATTGTCAACATAGAGTAATATAATAAGTGCAATAAGCAAGTATGTAGGAATCAATGCACAGTTCACACAAGTGTTTGCTTCTTGAGGTGGAGAGAAATAGGTGAACTGACTCAACATTGAAAGTAAAAGAATGGTCCTCCATAGAGGAAAAGCATCGATTGCTATATTTGTGCTAGAGCTTTGATTTTGAAAACATGAAACAATTTTGTCAACGGTAGTAATAAAGCATATGTATCATGTAAAGTATATCTTACAAGTTGCAAGCCTCATGCATAGTGTACTAATAGTGCCCGCACCTTGTCCTAATTAGCTTGGACTACCGGATCATCACAATGCACATGTTTTGACCAAGTGTCACAAAGGGGTACCTCTATGCCGCCTGTACAAAGGTCTAAGGAGAAAGCTCGCATTGGATTTCTCGCTATTGATTATTCTTCAACTTAGACATCCATACCGGGACAACATAGACAACAGATAATGGACTCCTCTTTTATGCATAAGCATGTAACAACAATTAATAATTTTCTCATTTGAGATTGAGGATATTTGTCCAAAACTGAAACTTCCACCATGGATCATGGCTTTAGTTAGCGGCCCAATGTTCTTCTCTAACAATATGCATGCTTAACCATAAGGTGGTAGATCTCTCTTACTTCCGACAAGATGGACATGCATAGCAACTCACATGAAATTCAACAAAGAGTAGTTGATGGCGTCCCCAGTGAACATGGTTATCGCACAACAAGCAACTTAATAAGAGATAAAGTGCATAATTACATATTCAATACCACAATAGTTTTTAAGCTATTTGTCCCATGAGCTATATATTGCAAAGGTGAATGATGGAATTTTAAAGGTAGCACTCAAGCAATTTACTTTGGAATGGCGGAAAATACCATGTAGTAGGTAGGTATGGTGGACACAAATGGCATAGTGGTTGGCTCAAGTATTTTGGATGCATGAGAAGTATTCCCTCTCGATACAAGGTTTAGGCTAGCAAAGCTTATTTGAAACAAATACAAGGATGAACCGGTGCAGCAAAACTCACATAAAGACATATTGAAAACATTATAAGACTCTACACCGTCTTCCTTGTTGTTCAAACTCAATACTAGAAATTATCTAGACCTTAGAGAAACCAAATATGCAAACCAAATTTTAGCATGCTCTATGTATTTCTTCATTAATAGGTGCAAAGCATATGATGCAAGAGCTTAATCATGAGCATAACAATTGCCAAGTATCACATTACCCAAGACATTTATAGCAATTACTACATGTATCATTTTCCAATTCCAACCATATAACAATTTAACGAAGGAGAAACTTCGCCATGAATACTATGAGTAGAGCCTAAGGACATACTTGTCCATATGCAACAGCGGAGCGTGTCTCTCTCCCATAAAGTGAATGCTAGGATCCATTTTATTCAAACAAAACAAAAAACAAAAACAAACCGACGCTCCAAGCAAAGCACATAAGATGTGATGGAATAAAAATATAGTTTCGGGGGAGGAACCCGATAATGTTGTCGATGAAGAAGGGGATGCCTTGGGCATCCTCAAGCTTAGACGCTTGAGTCTTCTTAGAATATGCAGGGGTGAACCACCGGGGCATCCCCAAGCTTAGAGCTTTCACTCTCCTTGATCATGTTGCATCATACTCCTCTCTTGATCCTTGAAAACTTCCTCCACACCAAACTCGAAACAACTTATTAGAGGGTTAGTGCACAATAAAAATTAACATATTCAGAGGTGACACAATCATTCTTAACACTTCTGGACATTGCATAATGCTACTGGACATTAGTGGACCAAAGAAATTCATCCAACATAGCAAAAGAGGCAATGCGAAATAAAAGGCAGAATCTGTCAAAACAGAACAGTTCGTATTGACGAATTTTAAAATGGCACCAGACTTGGTCAAATGAAAATGCTCAAACTGAATGAAAGTTGCGTACATATCTGAGGATCATGCACGTAAATTGGATTAATTTTCTGAGCTACCTACAGGGAGGTAGACCCAGATTCGTGACAGCAAAGAAATCTGGAACTGCGCAGTAATCCAAATCTAGTACTTACTTTTCTATCAAAGACTTTACTTGGCACAACAAAACACAAAACTAAGATAAGGAGAGGTTGCTACAGTAGTAAACAACTTCCAAGACACAAAATAAAAACAAAGTACTGTAGGTAAAAACATGGGTTGTCTCCCATAAGCGCTTTTCTTTAACGCTTTTCAGCTAGGCGCATAAAGTGTGTATCAAGTATTATCAAGAGACGGTGTGTCAACCTTACCTTGGGCTTTACCTTTACCTTTCTTATTGTTTTTCTTTCCCTTTGGTTTAGGAAATATATGATTTCCCCCTGGTATAGAGGTGAATTTCAGAGTGCCTTCTCCAACATCAATGACTGCTCCCAATAGTTTCAGCAGGGATCTTCCGAGTATGAGTTTTCCTGTTTCAACAACAAGATAATCAATGGATATTGTTCTTCCAAGAATGGTTGTATGCACACCTGCGGCTATTATAGTAGAGTTATCAATGAGAGTTATTTCTTCTCCTCCTTCATCGACTCCCCAAAGTTTCAAAGATTTATAAATGCTTTCAGGCATAAGGCAAAATTCATACATAATATCACAGTAGGCATGAAGAGTTCGATCACCGATAACAATTTTAACAGTAGGATCCCACAATGAAAGTTTAGAGTTCACTAAAACTTGTTCAAGACGATTACGAACGTGGCAATAGTTATCATCCAAGCGAGATGTACTTATCTCGAGATTGTTTAATCTACTATATATGCTAGTGAGGGCTGAATTATTAGCTGAATCATGTGATGCAACTGACATGGGCATACCCTTCGGGTACCCATTATTAGTATACCTGGATTGGCTCGGCCCAATATGGAGAGAAGGCCCAACAAGGCAACCCGAAGTAGTAGTCGACTAGAACTCTTGTAAAACCCTAGGCTGGTTGCATATATAAAGCTAGCCAGGGCACCCGAAATAAAGAGGACAACATATAGACATAGAGATAGACAACATAGCTCCGCATATGGCGGCACCCTGTAAACACATCTATGATCATATACTGGATTGCTAGCAGCACGTAGGGATCCTCCACCGAGGGGACCCGAAGCTGGGTACGTCGTGTGCCTAATCTCGACCCCGGAATCTCCATCGTCGCTCTCTCCCGAAATCCTAGTCTACAATACGTAGGCATTGTCGAGGTGTTCCCTCGTCAATTGGCGCCGTCTGTGGGAATCGCGGCGGTTGGATTTTGTTATCCGGGCGAGATCCATCATCATCGTCAACAACATAAAGAACAGAGACTCGCGAAAAACTGGCGACGACTGATCAGCTCATCAGCACACGCGCGTCGCTGACGGTAGGATTTTTCTAGATCAAGCAACGACAAGCAACAGCATTGGTCAGCGCTTGGAGAAAATCGATCAGGAACCTGGTGGCATGCAGTACCTACGGCAGTATGCCACCAGCCTTTGCACGCATCCGGTGAATTCTAATTCTATCCGACAAGGACACACAGGAGGCTTCATCCATCATTGAAAGTTGCCACACGGATTGGCCCT
The DNA here is from genome assembly GCF_022539505.1 of Lolium rigidum. Classification (NCBI taxonomy): domain Eukaryota; kingdom Viridiplantae; phylum Streptophyta; class Magnoliopsida; order Poales; family Poaceae; genus Lolium; species Lolium rigidum. The sequence goes on from NC_061514.1 coordinate 164,230,047, forward strand.
TGGCTGAATTTTTTCTCTTATTTAATTTTATATTCTTTCTCATTGATTATTTCCGCATTAATTGCTATCTAACCCTCCACGTACGGGCATGGTTATCATATATTGCATGTTCCATTGAGGTAAAAGACTAATATCGGATTTGAAGAAGACCGACGACCACGAAGCACGGAATACATGACTCTTTTCAATATGTCGCAATTTCACCACCCGATACAAGGATCAGGTGCTATATTTTCAATTACGTGAAATTTACTTGGTTATTTGGCCAAATATTTTCGGCCCGTACTATTATTTGCGTGCAGTTTTTTGTGCCGTAATATAATTGCAGATCGTAAAATCGGCTATTTCACTGGGTCGGCCATGTTCACCATTACGCGTCTGACGTCGCCACGCTCGGGGGTTCTCCCGCCGCGAACTCAGCGATTATCTCCTTCGTGCCGACTACTTCCACCGTGTCGAATATTTTTGGCTAAACGCAGCATGGCTCTAGTTCTTCGGTTACGTCCGCTTCATCGACTCCGTCTGCCGGACGACCTATTTCCACTTCGACTCTGCTGCATCCAACAATAAAGCTAAGTATTCCTTTTCCAATAGTTAATTATGATTTATTTTCGCCACACCCGAATACTCGGGGCTGCGCCATTACATTATTACAGCAAATTCACCCAAACACTGGGGCTGCGCCATTACTTTCGTTACCACAAATATACTCGGTTACTTGGCGAATTTCTTTTCTTCGGCTTAATGGAATTATCTTCTCGGGAATATATCATTCTTCGGCTCAGTGAAATATATCATTCTTCGGCTCAGTGGATATATCTTCTTTGGCTCTGGATACATCTTCCTCGGCTCATTGGATTTATTTTTCTTCGGCTTAGCGAATTTATCTTCGGCTCAATGGATTTATATTCTTCGGCTTACTGGATTTGTCTTATTCGGATTCCTCTTATAAAATTACCATTGGCTTCTTCTAATGTAATATTACCCGATGCGTTTCCGGGTCAATGGATTCATCTTTTATGGATATTACTGGAACTATTTTTCTTCGGGTCAATGGATTCATCCTATATAATATCAACGGATTTATCTTCTATGGTTATTACTGGATTCTTCGGGTCAATGGATTCATCCTCTGTGATATCAGCGGATTCATCTTCTATGGTTATTACTGAATTCTTCGGGTCAATGGATTCATCTTCTACGGCTATTGCTGGATATATTTTCTTCGAGACAATTTCCTCTACGATATGGGCGGATTCATCCTCAATATATGCTCTATATTTAATGGCATAATCCTCAATATGGGTTCATCTCAAGTACTTCATCCTGGATTCATCTTCAGGGACTCATATTATATTATTGACAATGGCTTCATCTTAAATGGCTTCACCTTATATGACGCCGCGACTCTGTCAAACTTATTTCGACATCATGGCTAACACTCGGGGGCTCGACCATGATTTCACCTCAGGTCACGACTGCGACACAACAATCATAACATCACCTCAGCAACGCTCGGAGGCTCGGCTATTTCTTCATCAACAATTTCGCGGCATCCACTTTTGTTATTTGGTGTTTTCTACTTTGGCTAGATTTCTTATCTACACTCGAAGACTTCATCATGCATCGACTTCGTCGTGTCCAAAAAGCTAAGTGATCTTTTATTTTGCACAAAGTTGATTATCGTTTACTTTCGTCACACCCAACACTCAGGGGCTGTGCGGCATATATTCATTTTACATATCATTGAATCCGAGCATCTGACATCGCATGCGAAAAAAGAGAGTCAAGGAAAAGATAGAAAAAGTTTGTCTATTTGTGCAGGAGAAAGCAAAATTCAAAGTATATAAGAGGGAACCCGAAGAAATTGTATACAGGGAGATCTCGACGAAATTGTCTTCAAGAAAGAACAGGACCCGAAAAATTATCCTCAAAAAGGTCCCGAAGAATTATCCTCAAGGAGTACCCGAAGAATCTTCTTCAAAGAGGAACCCGACGAATTCAAAAAAGCACCCGACGAAATCTTCTTCAGGGAGGAACCCGACGAAATCAAAAGAGTACCCAAAAAATTGTCTTCAAGAGAGAACCCGACGAATTCAAAAGAGTACCCGATGAAATCTTCTTCAAGGATGAACCCGATGAAATTTTATTCAAGGAGAACCCGAAGAATTATCTCCTAGGAGGTCCCGACAAATTATCTGCAAGGAGGTCCCGACAAATTATCTGCAAGGAGGTCCCGAAGAATTTTCCCCAAAGAGGTCCCGAAGAATTATCCTTAAAGAGGACCCGAAGAATTAGGAAGGACCCGAAGAATTAGGGAGGACCCGAAGAATTAGGAAGGACCCGAAGAATTAGGGAGGACCCGAAGAATTAGGGAGGACCCGAAGAAATTTTCCTGAAGGAGAAACTCGACGAAATTATCATCAAGGAGGATCCAAAAAAAAAAAAAAAAGAGGACAGGCAAATCTTCGGGTCTATTGACTCGTCATTTGTTCCGAGCAAGAGCATCGGTGATGTACCCGACAATATAGAATAACCAATATATTCGGCTGTCTCATCAAGCCCGAGAGAAAAATAGAAGAACCCGCAAAATGGGTCATTGCATTAGCCGAACAAAGCACTTGACAAAATATTCTCAGAGCGCCAAAGTCGCGAATAATCTCTGAATGCCGCAAAACTCTGCGAAGGTAAGACCCCGGGTCCGTCCTGTGTGGCGTGGCATCGCCAAAGACTGCGCTCTGCTACTTTTTTCCACATCAACAGATGTGAAGAAATATCCCAGCGGACGCGCTGTGGACCCGATAAAACATGACTGGGACTCGACAGAATGGTAAGACCTTAAGCGGCACCTGTCGAGTTTACACCAGTATCCCGAGATCATGTCCGGGGACGTGATCTTGAAGTAGGTTTTTGCGGATTGCCACTAGAGCAGTTAACTAGTACCTGATCCGTCAGATGAACTAGCCCCAACTACCATTATCCCTGTACAATATAGATATGGATGTCAAATAAAAATAGCAACGGCTTGGAGTCGATAAAAAGAGGGGCTGCGCCAATTTCTTAATTGAGTAGTACAACTTGAGCCTATGCCCAGGTGCAAGCACTTGCCCATAGGCTTGGGGGCTACTCTTTATCAAGAGTATTGTTCACCCTCCCGATAAGATACAAGAAAGAGGAAAAGTTGTGGTGTCAATTAAAAGCAAGTTGAGCCTACACCCAAGTGCAAACACTTGGCTGTAGCCTCGGGGGCTACTCCCATCGGGAGCGCTAGTCGCGCACCCGATAGAAAATAACTTCGACATCATCTACGGCAATTAAGGTTTGTAGACTCAACTCGATTCTACGACTCGAGTGGAGACTACTCCCATCGGGAGCACATGGATTTCATCAAGTTCTCCAGAAATATAGTTAAAGTTCTTCATCGAGTAGTACAACTTGAGTCTATGCCCAAGTGCAAGCACTTGCTCATAGACTCGGGGGCTACTCCCATCGGGAGCGCTGTCGCGCACCCGATAGGAAAATAATTTTGAGAATCGTCGACATCATCTACGCTACACATGAATCTACGACATGGACCTCGCCTTGTATTTTCTTCGACCTCGGAGATGGTTATGCTTGGAGTTTCTACGCAAGTCTTCGACTTCCCTATAAACTCGGGGGCTACTGACATGGGCATACCCTTCGGGTACCCATTATTAGTATACCTGGATTGGCTCGGCCCAATATGGAGAGAAGGCCCAACAAGGCAACCCGAAGTAGTAGTCGACTAGAACTCTTGTAAAACCCTAGGCTGGTTGCATATATAAAGCTAGCCGGGGCACCCGAAATAAAGAGGACAACATATAGACATAGAGATAGACAACATAGCTCCGCATATGGCGGCACCCCGTAAACACATCTATGATCATATACTGGATTGCTAGCAGCACGTAGGGATCCTCCACCGAGGGGACCCGAAGCTGGGTACGTCGTGTGCCTAATCTCGACCCCGGAATCTCCATCGTCGCTCTCTCCCGAAACCCTAGTCTACAATACGTAGGCATTGTCAAGGTGTTCCCTCGTCAGCAACCAACTTCTTTATGGCATTAAAAGCTTGATCCCCATTGCAATGAAGGAAATCTCCTCCCACTAAAGTATCCAAAGCATATCTATAGCGAACCATAAGACCAAAATAAAAATTACTAAGGAGCAAACTTAGAGTCATTTGAGGTTCGGTTTTACGATAAGAAGTAAAAATTCTAGACCAAGCATCGTTAAAACTCTCCTCATCCCCTTGTTTAAAAGTGAAGACTAATTCTTCAGGCGAAGAAGTAACAGGTTCAGAGCTAGACATGGTAACAAAAGTAACTAATTTTTTTTTGTATTTTTAATATAGAGTGCAAGACAGTAAATAAAGCAAACTAGATAAAGTAAATGCAAGTAACTAATTTTTTTGTGTGTTTTCGATATAGCAAACAAGATAGCAAATAAAGTAAAACTAGCAACTAATTTTTTTGTATTTTGATTTAGTGCAGCAAACAAAGTAGTAAATAAAACTAAGCAAGACAAAAACAAAGTAAAGAGATTGAGAAGTGGAGACTCCCCTTGCAGCGTGTCTTGATCTCCCCGGCAACGGCGCCGGAAAAAGAGCTTGATGGCGTGTAACTCACACGTTCGTTGGGAACCCCAAGAGGAAGGTATGATGCGCACAGCAGCAAGTTTTCCCTCGGAAAGAAACCAAGGTTTATCGAACCAGGAGGAGCCAAGAAGCACGTTGAAGGTTGATGGCGGCGGGATGTAGTGCGGCGCAACACCGGAGATTCCGGCGCCAACGTGGAACCTGCACAACACAACCAAAGTACTTTGCCCCAACGAAACGAGTGAGGTTGTCAATCTCACCGGCTTGCCGTAACAAAGGATTAACCGTATTGTGTGGAAGATGATTGTTTGCGAGAAAACAGTAGAACAGTATTGCAGTAGATTGTATTTCAGTAAAGAGAATTGGACCGGGGTCCACAGTTCACTAGAGGTGTCTCTCCCATAAGACAAACAGCATGTTGGGTGAACAAAGTACAGTTGGGCAATTTAGAAATAAAGAGGGCATGACCATGCACATACATATCATGATGAGTATAGTGAGATTTAATTGGGCATTACGACAAAGTACATAGACCGCCATCCAACTGCATCTATGCCTAAAAAGTCCACCTTCAGGTTATCATCCGAACCCCTTCCAGTATTAAGTTGCAAAGCAACGGACAATTGCATTAAGTATGGTGCGTAATGTAATCAACAACTACATCCTTAGACATAGCATCAATGTTTTATCCCTAGTGGCAACAAGCACAACACAACCTTAGAACTTTCTCGTCACTCGTCCCGGTGTCAATGCGGGCATGAACCCACTATCGAGCATAAATACTCCCTCTTGGAGTTACAAGCATCTACTTGGCCGGAGCATCTACTAGTAACGGAGAGCATGCAAGATCATAAACAACACATAGATATAACTTTGATAATCAACATAACAAGTATTCTCTATTCATCGGATCCCAACAAACGCAACATATAGAATTACGGATAGATGATCTTGATCATGTTAGGCAGCTCACAAGATCCGACAATGATAGCACAATGGGGAGAAGACAACCATCTAGCTACTGCTATGGACCCATAGTCCAGGGGTAGACTACTCACACATCACACCGGAGGCGACCATGGCGGCGTAGAGTCCTCCGGGAGATGAATCCCCTCTCCGGCGAGGGTGCCGGAGGCGATCTCCCGGATCCCCCGAGATGGGATCGGCGGCGGCGGCGTCTCGCAAGGTTTTCCGTATCGTGGCTCTCGGTACCGGGGGTTTCGTCACGGAGGCTTTAAGTAGGCGGAAGAGCAAGTCGGAGGGGGCACGGGGCCCCACACCATAGGCCGGCGCGGCCGGGGGCCGCGCCGCCCTAGGGTTTGGGCACCCCGTGGCCCCACTTCGTTTCGTCTTCGGACTTCCGGAAGCTTCGTGGAAAAATAGGACCCTGGGCGTTGATTTCGTCCAATTCCGAGAATATTTCGTTACTAGGATTTCTGAAACCAAAAACAGCAGAAAACAGACAATCGGCACTTCGGCATCTTGTTAATAGGTTAGTTCCAGAAAATGCACGAATATGACATAAAGTGTGCATAAAACATGTAGATAACATCAATAATGTGGCATGGAACATAAGAAATTATCGATACGTTGGAGACGTATCAGTCGAGCACCTGAAAAGAATGGCTTATTTCTATTAGATCTCGATAGTAGTGATACGCATATACATAACATTGATGCTAAGCGAATTAAATTGAATGATAATTCTACTTATATGTGGCACTGTCGTCTTGGTCATATTGGAGTGAAACGCATGAAGAAACTCCATACTCGATGGATTACTTGAATCACTTGACTTTGAGTCACTTGATAGATGCGAAGCATGTCTGATGGGAAAAATGACTAAGACTCCATTTTCTGGTATGATGGAGCGAGCTAATGAATTATTGGAAATCATACATACCGATGTGTGCGGACCAATGAGTGTAGCATCGCGAGGTGGTTATCGTTATGTTCTAACCTTCACAGATGATCTGAGTAGATATGGGTATATCTATTTCATGAAACATAAATCCGAAACTTTTGAGAAGTTTAAGGAATTCCAAAGTGAAGTAGAAAATCAATGTAACAAGAAGATTAAATTTCTACGATCTGATCGCGGAGGTGAATATCTGAGTTATGAGTTTGGCATGCATTTAAAGAAATGCGGAATACTTTCACAATTGACACCGCCGGGAACACCACAACGAAACGGTGTGTCCGAACGTCGTAATCGAACTCTCTTAGATATGGTTCATTCTATGATGTCTCTTACTGATTTGCCATTATCATTTTGGAGTTATGCATTAGAGACAGCCGCATTCACTTTAAATAGAGCACCATCAAAATCCGTAGAAACGACACCGTATGAATTATGGTTTAATAAGAAACCTAAGCTGTCGTTCCTTAATGTTTGGGGTTGCGAAGCCTATGTAAAAAAGTTATAACCGGACAAGCTAGAACCCAAAGCGGAGAAATGCGTCTTCATAGGATACCCTAAGGAAACTATAGGGTACACTTTCTATCACAGATCCGAAGGCAAAATCTTTGTTGCTAAGAACGGAACCTTTCTTGAGAAAGAATTTCTCACTAAAGAAGTGATCTGGAAGAAAAGTAGAACTCGATGAGATTAATGAATCCATACTCGTTGATCGAGTAGCGCAATGATCGGAAGATGTACCTGTACCGCCTACACCGGCAACAGAGGAAGCTAATGATAATGATCATGAAACTTCGAACGAGGAAACTACCGAACCTCGCGGATCGACAAGGGAACGTGCCACTCCCGATTGGTATGATCCTTGTCTAAATGTCATGATTGTGGATAACAATGATGAGGACCCTGCGACGTATGAAGAAGCGATGATGAGCCCAGATTCCAACAAATGGCAAGAAGCCATGAAATCCGAAATGGGATCCATGTATGATAACAAAGTATGGACTTTGGTAGACTTACCTGATAGCCGAAAGGCTGTCGAGAATAAATGGATCTTCAAAAGAAAAACAGATGCTGATGGTAATATTACTGTCTATAAAGCTCTACTTGTCGCAAAGGGTTTCCGACAAATTCAAGGAGTTGACTACGATGAGATTTTCTCACCCGTAGCGAAGCTAAAATCTGTGAGGATTTTGTTAGCAATAGCTGCATTTTTCGATTATGAGATTTGGCAGATGGATGTCAAAACGGCGTTCCTTAATGGAGACATTGAGGAAGAGTTGTATATGGTACAACCCAAAGGTTTTGTCGATCCTAAAAATGCCGACAAAGTATGCAAACTTCAGCGTTCAATCTATGGACTGAAGCAAGCATCAAGAAGTTGGAACCGACGCTTTGATAAGGTGATCAAAGACTTCGGGTTTATACGAAGTGTCATGGAGAGGCTCGTATTTACAAGAAAGTGAGTGGGAGCTCTGTAGCATTCCCTGATATTATATGTAGATGACATATTATTGATTGGGAATGATATAGAACTATTAAGGAGTGTAAAAGGTTATTTGAATAACAGTTTTTCAATGAAAGACCTTGGTGAAGCATCATATATATTAGGCATCAAGATTTATAGAGATAGATCAAGACGCCTAATAGGGCTATCACAGAGTACATACCTGGACAAGATTCTAAAGAAGTTTAGAATGGACGAAAGTAAGAAAGGGTTTTTACCTATGTTACCAGGCAAGGTCTTGAGTAAGACTCAAGGACCGGCTACGGCAGAAGAAAGAGAAAGGATGAATCAGATCCCCTATGCTTCGGCGATAGGGCTCTATTATGTATGCCATGCTATGTACAAGACCGGATATAGCGCATGATGTTAGTTTGACTAGCAGATATCAAAGTGATCCAGGAATGGAACACTCGGACAGCGGTCAAGAATATCCCGAAGTACTTGAAAAGAACTAAGGATATGTTTCTTTGTTATGGAGGTGACCAAGAGCTCGTTGTAACAAGTTACACCGATGCAAGTTGGAACACCGATCCCGATGACTCTAAGTCACGATCCGGGTACGTGTTTATATTGAATGGTGCTGCAGATGAGTCGGGCAAGCTCGAAGCAGGTGCACGGTGGTGAAGTCTTCAACAGAATCGGAGTACATAGCGGCTTCAGAGGCTTCATCAGAAGCGGTATGGATGAAGAGGTTCATTGTAGAGCTCGGTGTGGTTCCTAGTGCATTGGACCCATTAGTCATATATTGTGACAACATGGGTGCCATCGCCAATGCACAAGAACCAAGGTCACACAAGAGGCTGAAGCATATCAAGCTGCGTTACCACTCGATTCGCGAGTACATCGAAGATGGAGAAGTAAAGATTTGCAAAGTACACACCGATCCGAATGTAGCAGATCCGTTGACTAAAGCTCTCCCTAGGGCAAAGCATGACCAACACCGAATGCCATGGGTGTTAGGTTCCTTACAATGTAATCTAGATTATTGACTCTAGTGCAAGTGGGAGACTGTTGGAGATATGCCCAAGAGGCAATAATAAAAGTGGTTATTATATATCTTTATGTTTATGATAAATGTTTATATACCATGCTATAATTGTATTAACCGAAACATTGATACATGTGTGATATGTAAACAACAAAGAGTCCCTAGTATGCCTCTTAACTAGCTTGTTGATTAATGGATGATTAGTTTCATAATCATGAACATTGGATGTTATTAATAACAAGGTTATATCATTATATGAATGATGTGATGGACACACCCAATTAAGCGTAGCATAAGATCTCGTCATTAAGTTATTTGCTATAAGCTTTCAATACATAGTTACCTAGTCCTTATGACCATGAGATCATGTAAATCACTTATACCGGAAAGGTACTTTGATTACACCAAACGCCACTGCGTAAATGGGTGGTTATAAAGGTGGGATTAAGTATCCGGAAAGTATGAGTTGAGGCATATGGATCAACGAGTGGGATTTGTCCATCCCGATGACGGATAGATATACTCGGGCCCTCTCGGTGGAATGTCGTCTAATGTCTTGCAAGCATATGAATAAGTTCATAAGAGACCACATACCACGGTACGAGTAAAGAGTACTTGTCGGAGACGAGGTTGAACAAGGTATAGTGTGATACCGAAGATCAAACCTCGGACAAGTAAAATATCGCGAGACAAAGGGAATTGGTATTGTATGTGAATGGTTCATTCGATCACTAAAGTCATCGTTGAATATGTGGGAGCCATTATGGATCTCCGGATCCCGCTATTGGTTATTGGTCGGAGTGAGTACTCAACCATGTCCGCATAGTTCACGAACCGTAGGGTGACACACTTAAAGTTGGATGTTGAAATGGTAGTACTTGAATATGGAATGGAGTTCGAATATTTGTTCGGAGTCCCGGATGAGATCCCGGACATCACGAGGAGTTCCGGAATGGTCCGGAGAATAAGATTCATATATAGGATGTCATTTTATGTGAATTAAAATGTCGCGGAAGGTTCTATGGAAGGTTCTAGAAGGTTCTAGAAAAGTCCGGAAGAAACCACCAAGGAAGGTGGAGTCCACATGGGACTCCACCTCCATGGCCGGCCAACCCTAGTGGGGGAGGAGTCCCAAGTGGACTCCCCTTAGGGGCCGGCCACCCCCCATATGGGAGGTGGAACTCCCACCTTTGGTGGGAGTCCTAGCTTGGCTAGGTTTCCCCTCCCTTTGGAAGGTTTTTGGTTCGGGTCTTATTCGAAGACTTGGACACCAACTCTTGGGGATCCACCTATATAATGAGGGGCCAAGGGAGGGGGCCGGCCACCCCAAGACCACAAGCTGGCCGCCCCCTTGAAGTGGCCGGCCACCCCCTCCCAAACCCTAGCCGCCCCCTCTCCTCCATATCTTCCGCGTAGCTTTAGCGAAGCTCCGCCGGAGTTCTCCACCACCACCGACACCACGCCGTCATGCTGTCGGATTCAAGAGGAGCTACTACTTCCGCTGCCCGCTGTAACGGGAGGTGGACGTCGTCTTCATCAACAACCGAACGTGTGACCGAGTACGGAGGTGCTGCCCGTTCGTGGCGCCGGAACCGATCGTGATCAAGATCTTCTACGCGCTTTGCAAGCGGCAAGTGAACGTCTACCGCAGCAACAAGAGCCTCATATTGTAGGCTTTGGAATCTCTTCAAGGGTGAGACTCGATACCCCCTCGTTGCTACCGTCTTCTAGATTGCATCTTGGCTTGGATTGCGTGTTCGCGGTAGGAAATTTTTTGTTTTCTATGCAACGTTATCCTACATCTGGATACAATTGTACTGCCTTTATTTACTTACCTGTGATGCAATTGTTCATGTTATATGGTTGATTTAATTATCTGGTCCATGTATTGATACTAGAATTGATTCTAGCATGCTGTAGCATGCTCTAGCAAGTTTCTGATGATCAAATGATCATCAGTTGCTTGTAAAAGCTGCTATGTTGTTCCTGTGCCTCACTGCTACTCTGTGATGTGTGTGTGTCACACAGGCTTGTCCTGGTGTGTACTGGTGTTTGCTCAAGCATCAGTTGATGCTTGCAATGATCCTCTGGATCATGTGCAAGTGTTCCAGTTACTGGTGATTTATGAATTTCATTTATCGGTATAGCTTGTCTTTGTTTACTGGATAAATGAGATGAACTGCTTGCAGTGATTACTCTTACAATTAATTTGATTGAGCTAGAGGGATGCCAACAGTTGTTGGGGACCCTAGCTCCTCTTTGAACCCATCTGGGTGATGATACAAGTGCTTGGCTTGATGGTTTGGGTTGTTTCAGTGGTTGAGGTGACCCTAGCAGTAATCATATACTGCCTTAGGGTAGCTCCCCTCTTGTTGGCTTGCTGTGACTCACTGGATGCTTTCTGGGTGATCCTTTTGTTGGATTGCCAGTAGCTTTTGATGTTGAAATCAAATAGACAATGATTTGTCTAATGTCTGATGGTTAGTGAACCATTTAGTGCTAGGTGAGTTGGGCTAGGCTAGCTGTGGATCAATCCTTGTTGGATCTTTGGTTTGCCTCAGTGATAATACACTTGGCTTGACCATTTTTTCCCTAGGATGATTTTCTTCTGGCTTATTCCCCTTTTTGCCAGCATCAAATGGTTTAACACCAAATGATGATGCATACAGGGTAATCATACCCTCTAGCTTGTGTATGTGTTATGTACATGCTGGTGTTATGAGCAAAACTGATGTTTTCTCATGGATTTGAGTATACCTCACTCCAGCTCCTAGAATTATTTGTTGGTGTAGAGGATTACTTCTGTGATGTGCTTGTGCTTGCCCTGCTCCTCCTTGCAAGCTTGTGCTACTTGGTTAATTTCTGTGGATTGCTAGAATAGGTGGAGCAGCTCTTGCTGTTCACCTGTTCTTGCTGTTCTTGATGTGTTCTTGTTGTTCTTACCCTGAAGCTCCTTGTCGATGGAATGGTTAGGGTTTTGGCTGTGAAAAGCTTTTATGTGCCTTGCCCTTGCTTCTCTGGTCGACAGCAAGGTCTGCCACTTGTTGGTGACTCTCCCAGGCTTGTGTGTGCTGTGAGACATGCACACAAGCTTGTGAGCTGCCTATGTGTATGCTGGTTGGTACTTGGTCCAGTGTATGGATCAGCTCGGCTGATCATGGTCATATCCTCTCAGTTTACTATTTTCTTGCTAACCTGCCAAGTGGCTTTGCCACTTGGCATATTCCTTGTTTGGTCTTTGTGTGTGTGCAGCGAACTTTGAGATGATGAAGATGAAGATCAAGATCATCTTGATCAAGAGTTACATGATGGTCAACAATGTAGTTTAGGACATTTAGTTGACTTGTAATTTTCCTTTTTTTTCTTTTATTCAATTCATGTAATATGTTGTAATATTTCATAATTCAATTCAGAATATTGTAAATGACAATGTATCATGTGTGATTATCAATAAAGCTCCAATTTTCCTTAATGAGCTTTGTTTATTAGTTGTACTATTTATATTCTTGATTATTTATAATTTGTTTAGTGAATTTCCTCAATTTTGAATTATGAGATATTCATATGATGTTTAAATTTGAAATTCAAACACAAGTTTGTTTGAATTCAATCATGCAACTTAAAGTTGTAATGTACTAACTCTCCTCTCTTCTCAAAACCCTAATTGAGCTAAGTGAGGTGCAAGTTTATCGCACTCTCGAAACCCTAACCCTGTAAGGTGTCGAGAGAGAAACTTGCCCCCTTCGATGCAGTTTTCTTTTAAAAGCGCGAAATTTCCCCAGAATTTACGATGCAATGCACATCCCTTTCTAAAATCTACCCCTCGATCGTCTCTAAACCTGGGACATTACATGTCCCTTGCAACGACAAACCACAGATGTGGTTCTTTGCAATAAAGATACCAACAAGTGGTGTAATCTGCTATTTCCTCCATGTACATGGTTAGGAAATCATAACCACCATTAATCAAAGAGCTAACCAAGTAGAGGCTTGTTAGGGACCCAGTGTTGTTTATGAAACCACACATGTATTATGTTTGCCGATAATACAATTTTTTCATGGAATATAAACTTATACATATCATGAACTACAAATCTGATAATGACAAACTTTATTATTTCCTCTATGGCATATTTCCAACATCGTGTTGAGGCATTGTAGTTCCATTTGCCTATGTCCTTTGCATTAGAATTAGATGTTGGCCACAAAGCTGGGTGACTATGAAAAAGTGTTTTCAGGGCACAAGAGCGGTGTTGCAGTCGTTGTATGCAATACCAAGGACCGGGGGCAGGGAGGAACACGTTTGTGGCATATTAGACGAAAGGATTGCTCGAATTTTGTCAGCTAGCGACGACATACTCATCACCTTGGTTGGAAGCATACTTTTGGAAACATGACTTAGTAGAGCATGTGGTTTCTTGTGAAGTTTTCTTTTGTGCTTGCTTCTCTCAGGGTTTGAGCCTTGGGGGTGCAATGCATGCTGTTATCAGGGACTCTATGACAATGCGATGTGGGAGTCGGTTGATCTTTCCAACTAACCCCAGAGATGTGAATATTGGAGTTGGTTTGTTTTTAACCGACTTTGGCCTTATTTTCAGAGACGACTTCGCAAACTGGCTCTAAAACTCCGTATAATTAGACACTATTTATTAGTCAGATTGGGAAACCTGCTCCGGGCTATGTGCAATAACCAATTCTAATACTCTATTTTGTACTGTTGATAGTGCCTTCCACGAGACCGGCCATCTCTTGACATTCATTAACCGACTCTTCAGGCACATAAAGTGTGAAGACTGTATCGACTCGGGCATACGATGATTTTTTCATTCTAAATTGGTGTCCGGCATTGGTTGAGACATGGTCCTGATTCTTAGTTTGGGAAAGACGATCCATTTGTGTTTTGTTTGTAGCATGTGTGGAGCCTAACCGTTTGATTGGGTTCTAAGTCAAAAGATGTTGCTCTAGTGGCATGTCTACTTCTTGAATGAAAATAATACATCTTTCGTGTCAATTCTATAAAAAGAGAAAAATATTCAAATAATCTTTGGCTTTTGAAAGAGTGGCGAAATGAAGCTGTTGGGCAGAGAAGCATGCCACATTTCTTGTGATATCAAAGTTGCCAGTACCCGACGTAGGTTGAAAACGATGGAGGAGAAGATGGCCGTGGACATCCGAATGTGGAGCTCAAAACTGTGAAAATGTTGAGGTGCTCAATTCCTAAAGAATTACAAAAGGCCAACACGATGTTACATGATATTATGTGCAACAATGTGTTAGAGACTCCTCACTCCCTGAGTTGACGATATTCGTCTTTAGCAAGTTCGCACGAGAATGCATGTGATGATAGACAAAATGCAACCACCTGAGGAAGTTAGTATACGTAGGTTATTTTATAATAATCTCTAGCAAATCTGGTATGTGTGTGTGGCATGTCTCCTTCTTGATATATTCTTATTTACCTTGCTTAGAGAAAGTTTGCCATATTCTCTAAAGTTGTGTTCCCTATTATAATTTAAGGGTATCATTTAAAGTAGTGCACCACTTTGGAAGATTCCCTATAACAGCGATTATATTTTCTTTTATAAATTGGCATATAAGTCCTTGTGCATATGTCACTTTTTTTTTCCTTTTCTTCCACCTCATGGCATGCACATTGCACTCCTTCACCTACTTGTTCCATTTCTTCACACACACTCTCCTCTTGCATGGATGATAGTTTCTAGCCCTTTTGAGACTTGTGCTTTTCTTAATCTATAAAATGAAAATTATACCGTAGGGGAAACCCTACAATTCCACGGTAAAAAAAATCAATATTCTGACAGTGTCCTATATGTATGTCATAGGGAGAAGCTATTGTTTCGGCACCAAATCTAGGATTTCGATGTTGTACTATATATATGTGCATGCAAATGATCTATGAAGCATGTCTACAGTTGTCCCGTGGAGCCTAGAAGTCGGAAGAGGCTGTAGAGCAGCAGGATCTGCGGTCTCAGGGTGGTCCACCCCACCCGAGGTAAAAGTGAAACTTGTGCTGCTAAGAAGAAAAAATGATAGATTCACTCTATATGAACTCTGTTCTCAAAATTTACCACCGAGTAAGTTACTTATAGAGTACACTCTAAAAATAAGTTCTTCGATGGACACTCGTTTTCGTGAAGATAAGTGGTAAGGGTTTAGGGTTTAGAATTTAGGGTGGCTGGAATGGCTAACCGGGAAGTGTATGTTCAGGTTTTCGTTGTGTATGTTGCATAGTCTTCAGGTGTTGTGATGTTACCTGTAGCATTTTTACCTTCTATTTAAGTGGATCGAATAATGATTTTAAGCGTGGCATGTCATACTTTTGACTAGGCTATCTTTTATCACGAGTGTTGGCATGAATAAACTACACGCTATATACATCTATCGAGGTAGAGGCTAATAAAAGCTTCCAATTTCAAAAAATGACACTCTAAAAATTAGTTATTGAGAGTTCTCTAGAGAATCTGTTGAAATGTGTCTATCTATTAATTTGTCAGTTTTAGTAAGGGTGGACTTCAAAGAATCTAGTAGATATGACTTCTTTGTCAGCCCCTTTTAACTATGTGGTTGTATAATCAGTACGTGCCATAGTGGGTAGGATTTCTAATTGAACCGTTGAATGTTTAGAATTAAAAATAGAGAAATGTCTTTCTAGCATGCATGCTAGATTTCAATTTCTTTGATATGCTTTGAGATTCGGGCATGCATGAATCTTTGCGTGCACATGGTACCCCCTCACGCTCTCCCATCTGACATCCCAAACACACACTCTCTCTTATCTATTCGTTCATCTATTTTATTTCCAAGTGTAAATTTAAAAGGGTTGTATTTGTTGGAATAATTATCAAAATAACAATCTGTTTGAATCTGTGTTTTTTTATTTCGGTTAGATCTTTTAAACAAGCCTAAAATAATAAAAATTAAAACCTAAATTTCGAAAAATAATGAAATGTTATGGTTGACAAGGTTTGAACTCAAAGTTAATTTCAGATTATTTTTCCAACTCTGATGAACGAAGTTTGAATCATCATGGCAAAACAAAAACAAAAACACCAAATATTTTCGTCAGTTTTCACAATGTTTTCAAACTTTAACTATGTTTCATACGTTGATTTTCAAATATTGTTAAAATATATTTAATATTGATATTATTTTGAATCTCTCTTTGATGGGAACCTAAATATTTGTACGTGTTACAAACTGAACTTATGGTTTAAAATCTACGGAAGTTTCGAGTTGCCTCGAAAGTGAGAAAATAGAGAGAGAAATTCTGACACGATTCTGAAAAGGGAAGAGATGAGAGAGGGTGGGACATGCACGCTAACGGTGCACTCATTATAAATGGGCAACACACTAACAATATAGTAGGCTTGTGTCTAAAAGAGTGAAATACATCTACAGTCCTTGAAGTTGTTAGCCATATGTCTGAAACGGTTCTTGAACTCAGAAAATGCTTCACTACAGTCCCCAATCTCGCTAGGTACGTCCATATACGGTCCGGTCCCCAATACAGTACAATTAACTACTGCTGTATCCCAATCGCATGAAGCAATAAGACTCGAGACGGGTCTACTAGCTATGGCAAATCTGATCGCGTGTACGTGCTTGTGCAAGTTTCGAAGGCAAGCACTCAACACGTGAGGCCGAGACAGCAGTGGTGACCATAGCTAGCACCGCCGCCGTGCATCCGGAAACTGAAGTTGTCATCTCCACCGGCGGTCCCGATAGCGGTTCCGATAGCAATTTAAGAGCCGGGAGCGAAAACGGGCTCACACCGGCGCGTCCCGCCGGCGATTTTTCGAGCCCAATAGAAGCGCCGGCAGCCTCGTGCCGATCCCTTCGCCAAGGCGCGAATCGAGCGCATCGGCGCCTCACGGAACGACGGTTTTCACGGGTGGGGACGCCTTGTCAGCAAGGGGACGCGGCGGTTCGCATCGGAAACGACGCGGGGAGGTTGGTCATCGGCGTTAATAGCCTCCCGCACGGAAACCAAAACGGCGAGGGCGGCGACTGGCCTCACGACGTCCACCTACTTTACACACGCGCCTTCAATGCGCGTCCATCGCCTCCCTTAAAACCCCACCGGCGCGCACTTCTCTCTTTTCTCCGCTGTCCAACCCTAGCCGCCGCCGTCCTAAACCTCCACGCGAACCACCACCCACGCACCCCGCCGACGCGATGGCGCACAACGAGTGTTGTATTAGTTTGTGTAAACCATGTTTCCAATTATGTATTAGTTTGTGAAATATTTCTTCTCTCTATTAAAATAAAACTGCAAAATAACAAAAAATGAGTATTTTAATGTTTAAAAAATGGGGGGCGGCGTTTGGGGGACGCGGCTGGGGAGCGACGTCCCCCAAACGCAGCACGAACAAAACGCGTCCCCAAACACTCGATGTCGTTTGGGGACGATTTGGGGACGCGGCTGAAGATACTCTTAGGATGATGCTTTCGCGCTCCACGAAGCTGCCGACCTAGCTACTTTTGTTGTCGAGTTCGTGGAGGAGACGGTGGTTGAGACGCGGCCGGCGACGGCCACGAGGAGAGCCAGCACGCGGAGACGGCCACCACAACGCACACCAACGCCGGCCGGGGATCCATGTTTGACGTGCTCCGGTTGGGAACAACTCGGTTCAAAGATTGCAAAGGTGAGGGTTGCTCCGGTGCTCCCCCCCTAAACTAAGTTGAGGGGGCATAGTTGGTTTTTTTTCTATGTTAGGTCCGCCGAAACTCATATCGTGCCCATGTATACCCGTATATATTGATACGGTATGTGCACATCGCGTAAGGAAGAAAAAAAAAGGTCATGTGAGCAAGATTTTGGCACACGCACGTGACCGTAGATATGTACAAAAACGAGGTACAACACAACGCAGCCATACGGACCTATACAAGGTTGTACGGACAGTGGACCTACACTGAAATTACAATCATGCCCCCTCTTATGAACAGATATGGAAAGATCTCCACCATTGTTATGTTTGACGCGCCTAAAAAAATTCCAGGGGAGGAGCACCGGAGCAGAAGTGTGCAAAGGTGGGCAAGGATGCCCTGGGCCGATCTTGCGCCACGTCAACAAAATACGGTGGTCAATCGTATCTAGGATCGTATGTGGATGTACCAGTCGAGATTAAGAACTGTAGTGGTGCATTTTTTGAGTTCAAGGACTGTTTCGGACATGGCCAACAACTTTATGGACCATAGATGCATTTCACTCTGTCTAAAAGCTTTATTTTGAGTTAAATATGTATTTCACCATATTTCCATCACCATATTCACATTTTGATACCTAAAAATAAATAAAAATACAACTAAATGATATACATCTAAAAATCACGAGAGAACTAAATGAAGATAGAACAGTTCTTTTTCTTAGATGAAGATAGAACAGTTGCACAGAAGTAACATATTCATGGACATGCATTCGGGAGTTTATATATGCACGTCAGCAGCAGTGCCCAATAGGATTGGGATGTGACTGATCGGGGCTGGCGAGCATCTGCGTCACCATCCCTATCCCATTCTCCATCCACCCGTGACCCCCCACCAACGGCCTCGCTGCGCCGGCGAGGACGCTGAGGATTTGCATCGCCAGCAAGAGCATCAGCACCACCTTCGCCATGTTCGCCGCTGCCATTGTCGTCTCGACCAGAATCTCTTGTTATCTCTCTCCACACGCCTGCCAGGTTCAGCCCTCAGCCGAGAAGAGAAAGGGAACTTTCTTCCGAGCTTGAAGATGAGAGCTTCTCGTGCTTTAGGTTGCGGCTAGTTTGCAGAAAGCTTGCTCGTTTATATAGAGGCATGCGAACTAAATCTGTGGCTCAGCTGGCGGGCTGACTGTACCCTGTTTCCTTTGGCGTGTTGCGAACGTGAAGAACGGAGAATTCGTGAAAGACTCGTTCAAGTTCTATGTGCTTAAATTTCCACCACGCCGCGCTTCTTTCGGTCTGGAGTTACTGCTTCAGTCTGCATTTGGAAAAATTCGGAGTTGTGTTGATGTCGTCTCTTGATCTTCGTTTTTTCTAGTGTAGGCTATGATGCGCGAGGAAGTGTCGCAGAAACCAGCGTTAACGGAAGGGAATGCATGCTGTTGAAACCTTTTACGTCAAACATTAGAATACAAATATTACTTGCATGAGAATTCATAGTCGTCGATGCATCGTGAATCCTGCGTCTATCGTGGTCGTGGAAGGGAGGGAGCTGGAAAAGTTGCGATACGGTGCCTAGCTAGTGAACGAAGCTGAGCAAGGACATATATATACGTAGTACTTGTACACGCATAACTTGTACGATTTTTTCGATAAGGGGATTATATTAATATCAAAAGATACCAATTACACTTAATTTCTGAAACAACGTAACACCCTAATGGCAGTATGGATGCACACAGTCAAGAAAGAAAAAAAAAGTCCCGCTACGGTATTTCGGCTGGGACAGCAACAATACAACCACCACAAAGACAACACCTGAACTCCAGACTCTTCAAAAGCGACGCCTTCAAAAAGGCAAGAGAGTACAAAAAAACATCATCGCCGTCCGATCAAAGATCTCCGGTTTTCAACTTGAAGATAGTCCCGCTCTCAAAATAATACCTTCAACAAGAACATTGACAGGTACAATTAATTAAGGCTAGACCTTAGATTTTCACCCTGAAAGGTAAGACTCTGAATTTCACATGTGCTGCCGCCCCCGCTTTCATAATGTTGATGTGAAATCTAGAACACCAACCAAGTTCCTAAACAGCACAGAGACTCGAAACTCCATTTGTAGTCCTCCAACCAAACCTTCATGATATTCTTCGCCTCTTTGTCTTCACCATGGATCAAAATATCACTTGATGGTAACAAAGAGTAGAGCTTCGCGCCGCTCCCCCAGGCCAAAACGGTTGGAATAAAAATATGGGTGCGCACAACCGAATACCACCCGATCCAGCGAACTCCAGACATAAGTGCACTGTTACATCCGTCGGCGGAGCCTTCCGGAACACATCACTCCGGCCAGATGAAAACGGACCAGCCACATGGAGGTCTCCATCTTCGCACAAGAAGAACCCTAGAACCACCACCTTTATGCTATGAAGCAGACGAGCAGGCCCCCACGCCACCATCCGCTGGCTAACGACAACGAAGGAGGACTCGGTGGATGGCAGCCGCCGCTGCCACACCATCAACACCCCACAAGATCGCCGCCCCTCCTCAAGCCGCCAGCTGAAGCCGACGATGAATCTAGGCGGGCACTAGATCCAACAGTCGCCGCCACCATCCATTGCCAGCGAGGCCGTGGAGGGAGAAGCCACCGCTGCTCATCCAGGGTCTCCGCCCTGAACGTAGTGCGCGTCGAATCTAGCAGCCACTGCCCCAGCCGCCACCGCGGGTCGCCGCCACCACCAACCCCCCGAGCACGTTTGGCGCGGGGCTCGCCTCCGTCGTGGCCGGCACCAACGACAGCGGCCTGAGGGGAAGAGACCACGAGAGGGGGCTGGCGGAGCTAGCGAGTTCCGTCCCGTGCAATCAAAGGGAAAGCTAATCCAGTCATAATTTGTACAACTTGACTCCTAATTAAGCCACAAGTGGTTGCTAGGAAAGGACAAGGTCGATCTTTACTATCAAAAGGTCTTGATGGTATGAGATGTTCTTGTCATACGTCCATGCCTATAGATCGTGAATTTCATGATTATTTTTTATTTTGCAGTTCATGTATATCAAAAAAAGAAAATTGATAACAAGAGAATGTTTAGATTTTAGTCCCCCGAAGCGGATGACTTGCAGCCGTTTATCGGACGATGGAGGAACGCTCTCATTCCCTCCCCCCCCCCCCCCCCTCCATCTCGCTCTCGGCCATCTACAGTACCTATCCACCTCCTTCTCCTCACCGGGCCGCTCCTTCCTCCTCAACACCGAAATAGCCAAACGGAGATGGAGAGGAGAAGGCGCCGGAGTAGATAGTAGTATTATTAGGTTTAGTTTATGGTCCCTAGTGGCTTCTAGCATTCATGCCGGGAGAGAGGTGGCGGATCCCAGCGGCCGGATCTGGCACTACATCATGTTCTTCCTCTGCCTTATGGAGCTCCGGTGGTCGGAGTCAAAGGTGTGGCGACGAAGGGAGATGGAGATCTTCGTAAATAAGGCTGTTTCGGGTGGATTTGGTGGTCGTCGATGCAGCGGTGGCTTCTTCCTCTCTGTTCATGTTGGTGGTGAGAGAGAGGAGGATTGGCTGCTTGTTGTCTATGGCTGGTCACCGTGTCTACATCAGGGGAGTGTGTTGGCTTCTCGTCGGAGGACTTCCACGGCGTCGTTGTCGTCGTATTTCATGGCCGAAGGGCGGGCCCCTCCACCCTCGGAGGTATACCACGGCGTCGTTGTCGCCGTACTCTTTGGCCGTAGGGCGGCCCCTCCAACCTGGTGCGACGACGATGAATCTCGATCGTCCTCGGGTCTTCCTCAACCTCCAAAATCCAAAGAGGAGGCTCTCTACTTCTTCGGAGTTAGCTCTCGCCTCCACGCCTTAAGTGGTTCTGTCCCCGGCGGCGTGGAGGTTGGCTCCAGCGAGCTCTACGGTGGTGGATCTGGAGCTGGACTTGATGGTGTTTTCTCTTTTCAATCAAAGGTCCTTAGTGTAAAATGTATGGGTTGATTTGTAATTTTATTTTTCTTCAGGACCCTTTCTTTAATTGTACCTCCACCTCTGATAATGGAATTAAGCTCTAGGTCCTTCGGGACCTCTCCTGTTCAAAAAAAAAATCGGACGATGGATGAAAATTGTCATCAAAACAAGTTAAGACAAGTTACCACATGATAACTTTTCCTTGGTCCAAAAACTGTTCGCTGTACAAAGCATCCACTCAGTATTGGCTTCCAGCATCCACCAAAAAAGCGGGGACCTCAGTTTTAGTGTCCTATTAGTGTCACACTCTGTATTGGCCAAGAAATTATTTTATTTTTATTTCTTCTTCTTTCCCACACGTATAAAAGGAAAAAATGTCTTCATGCTAATTTATGATGTTTCATATTGCTCTTTTATTTTTTGCTTGAACTAGCATAGTGGCCCTTGCAAATGCGAGAGCATCATCTTTAATATGTTAAAATGACTTTCAATAAATTTATGGTTCATGTCATGAGATCTAGAATAATACGAATCTCCGATCATTGTAAATGGTACATAATAATTTTCACGTTGTAAATCTATGTGATCTAGAATTCGTTGTGGTCTACTTTATGGAACCAATGTGTTTGGCATGCTAATATTAAGTCATTATGTTAGATTTTTATTGCTCACGAATAAAAAAATAGCATACCATTCCTTTGGAAGAGATCTGTCCCTTGATAAAGTGCGCTCAAAGATCATACGGTCACATGTGTCTCGAGTATCTTTGAAAATTAAAATGTATATGTAGTTTTATGGTTTAGATTTTCTGCATTTTTCATGACTGCCATCAAAGAGGAAAACATACTTAAAAAGGGCGGTTGACTTTGATGAACCTTGCGAAATCTTTTTTCTTTTTGCTCGTGGTCTCTTTGCTGGCCTTTGTTACAATTATTTTGATAGATCAAAATTTTTATGGATCAATACAATTGTTTTTTATTAATGAAAAAATAAAAGACATGTATATGCTTGAAGTGAGGCATTTCAATTTTTATTGAAAAAAACTTTATGTGTTTCGCTATTTTTTACTGATCAATATAATGTCATTTTTAAAAAAAGAGATAAGAGACACATGCACACTTGAATAGAGAATTTTTTTTGAAAAAATATTGAGCGCTATTTGTGCAAAGTTTACAGATTTTCTTTTTACACAAACTGACATTTTCTCTATATGCGTGAAACATCCAAGTTTAGTACGTATTTTTGAAGATTCTTTCAGTGTCCATATAGAACACGTCTATACATAGTACGCGTTTTAAGTTGGTACGGGAACTTTTCTTTTACCGATCAGTTGTGATACTAGTACATATTGATATGCTTTAAATATTTTCCGTGGCAGATCAGTTTTGAGCCAACTTCTCGGCCGCACGTTCAACACGGGAGCTTTTCTTTTGCCGATTAGTTTTGAAGCTAGTACATATTAATGTGCTCTGGATTTTTTTTTTTTGCCAATCAATTTTGAGCCAGCTTCCCGGCCGTACGTCCAACATGGATGGCCTGTCACGTTTCCATGTGTTGCATAATTATTAATCTGCTCTGGATTTTCTATTTTATTGCCGATTATTTCTGAGCCAGCTTCCTGGCCGTACGTCCAATGTTTGTGGCTTGCCACGTTTCGCTGTGTTGGATAATTAGTTTTGAACTAATTGTGGTTACTCAAAAAATACTATGTATATTTATTTTATTTAGTACATAAGAGAAGATATTATATGGATCTATTGGACCGTGTCAAATAAGATCAAATTGTTATGTAACTATTAATTTCTAGTTAAATCTGAGACGTAAGTTTTAAATCTAACTGTTAAAATAATTAAGATGATGTGGTTTAATATGGTGACTCTATTTAAAGTATTAACGTAACAGTTTTTTTTCAAACTTATCAGAAGATCAATTCAGTCGAAATAGGAAACAACAAAGCTAATAAATGGTGCAAAATAACGATGTTTCTTTTTGAATATCCTCTAAGAAGTTAATGGTAGAGAAATGGTGATGATCAATCAAGGTCACATTTGTGCTATGGTGTTTCCGCTTCCATTTTCTTTTGTTGGATGTGAAACATGATTTCATTTGTACCAGTTTTTTTCTATTTTGTGCACTCCAAAAATAACGACATCATTAATTAGTGATGCATGTGTTGTCGGGTTGATGTTTGATGCTCATTTTGTTGACTGTAAATAGGTAAAGACCCATGATACATTCCATTTGAAACCCCACAAATATCATCCATATAAATAAGATAGAAAGTTCCAGCTACACCCTTTTTCATTGGAAGTTTTAGGTTGAAACTAGTTATGTACATGCATCAACGATAATAAAACATCGCATGCTGGCAAGTAAGATCAGAGTAATGTAAATCCGGCATGATATAACAACGGGTTATGTCCATTACCACGATCTACTGAATACTCCTCCCGGCCGCTTTATAAGTTTTGATCTCTAGGTTGCCAATTCGGGAAATACTTGTGTACACCCACGAATGGATGTGAGTATTTCCGTCACCGTCCATTTATTTCTCAAGATTTATGTCCACTATGGTAGATGAAAAAAAATCCTTTTTCTTTTCTCTTTTTATCCAAATCTCAAAATACAATAAATGGTGATGGAAACACCCACACCTATGCGTGGATGTACAAAATCCACTCTCGTTGTCAATTTGATAAACTTGATATTTTGTATTTTGTATGTAGTATAAAAAAACAATGGGAACTTTAGGGATTATATAATTTGTATTATACATGTCAAATTGAGGACCTAACGATACGTGCAGACTTGTAAAACAGTTGGAGGGAGTACCAATACAATCTGGAAGTACTTAATGATGGTTTTGCCCAACTAACAGGGAGATGAAGTTAAGATGTAGCTTCAGCATGCTATCTTGGCACTTCGAATACCTATGAGCATCTCCACCGACGTCCCCCATAGCGGCCCCAATACCGATTTGGGGGCCGGCGTGATTTTTGGGCTCACACCGGTGCGCCCCAAACGGGCGCTGGTTAATTTTCGAGCCCAATAGAATCGCCGGCATCCCCGTGCCGGTCCCTTCGCGTAGGGCGTGAATCGGGCGCGCCGGCGCCTCGCGGACGACTGTTTTGGCGGGTGGGGCCGCCTTGTCAGCGAGAGGACGCGACGGTTCGCATCGGTCGCAACGCAGGAAGGTTAATCGTCGGCGTTTAAAGGTCTCCCGCACGGAAACCGAGGGGCGGCGAGGGCGGCTACTGGCCACGCGGTGTCCAGTCACCTACGCCGCCGTAAATGCGGGCAGTTACCACGACTATTTAGTACGTACACTGTCCATCACCGTGGTGCTATCCTCTCATCTCGACCACCTCCGCCGCGCCATTCTGTACTCTCCACCTCCAAAATGCTTCGCCGTCATAAGACGACGTACTCCATGTTTGGCCTAAACGGCTGCGCGCTGCCTACGGTGCCTCCACCACCACCGGAGCCGAAGCCGGAGCCCGACGAGGACTACAGCTCCGACGACGCCGCGGACCCACGGTTTGCGGCGTGGCACGAGGCCTACGTCGCAGATGCGTAAGCTGAGGCGGCGGAGGAGGCGGCGTAATGGGGCGAGCAGCCGCAGCCCCCCTCCCCCTCGCTCAACCCGGAGCAGGCGGCGATCCTGGAGTCGTACAATTCACAGCGGTTCCGGAGGTTGAAGCAGGAGCAGCGAGAGTTTTTCAACGATGCAAACCTCGAGCACGCCCTCGAGATCTCGCGCCAGCGAGCGGCCACAGAGGAGGTGGGAAGCCTCCTCATGGAGGCGGACCGACAGAAGCTCTACGAGCTCAACGCTCATCGACACTACGAGGCGTTCGCCCGCGGGTAAGCCAGGCGCGCCGAGAATGAGGCTTCTCGGCAAAGGCTGGAAGCGCGGGGACAGCGCCGCCGGCAAGCTCCTGCGACGCCGGTCGTGCTCCACCGTCAGATGTGCGAAGCAAGGGACGAGAGACGGACACGAACGCAGGCGGCAAAGGCGAAGAACGATGATGAGGAAGGCCCGTCGCGCTCCCGAACCGACAGCCAGTAGATTAGGATTAAGTTTAAGTTTTATTTAGGTTTAAATTCGAGTTACTTCTGTATAAATTTTGTATGAATTTTAGTTTTGAAATGTTATTTTAAATTTAAATTTCTATTGGGGCTACACTATTGGGGTAGGGCGACGCCGACGCCGACGGCGCATCCTGAGTCGATGTAGGCCCGTCGATCACGATGAACTCGTCATGATCTGCCCGGTGTGCATGCTCCGTCACTGACGTCGAGGCAGAGGCGGACGCAGGTGTAGTAGCAGATGATATCGCAGACGCGTCTACCGGCTCTTGCTCCGGGGTTGGGGCCGCTGCCGCTGCCTGGGCTTCCGCCTCAGACGTCGCCTCGGCCGCCGCCATTTTGGCTTCAATGGCGTCGAGGATCTGGCCTTTGAAGAAGTTGTGCGCCGCCCGGGTCAGGGGAGACATTTCTTCTGTCGACGCTCTCAGCAGGGACATGTCATCCCTGCGTTTCTTCAGCTCCATCTTCTCCTCTTGCCTCTACATCATGCACCCGGGAGTGGCGGAGGGGCTGTCGTTGTAGAACCCGGATGTCGACGGGGACAGCACTCCTGGAATGTATGGCTGCACCGTCATACTCCATGGGCTCGCGTTGGTGGCAGCGATACACCCGGCCAACGCGAGCTGGTGCGCGCGCGCCGCCAACGCCTTCTTCTCTAGCTGCGCCGCCCTTCGTCCTTTTCGCTCCGACGTCGACATCTTCCGGCGCAGGTAGTCTTGATGCCACTGATCATCGGTTCATCCTTCCGGCTTCTTCTTCGGAGCCGGCGCCTTCCGCGGCTTCGCGAAGGGCGCCTTCGCCCCTTTCGTATCATTGCCCGGCGACTTCTTAGCCGCTTTCTTGGCCATTTTTTGGTGGCAGTCGGCGGCGCCATGGATGGGGAGAGGGTGGCGGCGGGAGGAACAACGTAGCGACGGCGGGAGGCAGAAATGAATCGGCAGGATAGGTCAAATGTGTTGGGATGGCAGAAATGCGCGGCGAGAGAGGCTCGATGTGGCGGGAGAGGCGCGATTAGGCGGGAGCGGTGGACCAATTTTTCCGGTACCGCTGACACGTCGGTCCCGCAACGCCTCGCCTCGCTTTTCGTTGTGTCCGGAGTCCCCGGAGCGTCCCTTGTGTAGCGGGGACGGGCTCGGGGCGCCGGACACCGTATCGGGCCGCGCCGGACAAAAATCGGGTTTGAGAGACGCGGCTGAGAACGTTTTTTTATCCGGCGCGTCTCAAATCGCTTTGGCGGACGCGACTGGAGATCCTCTAAGACTACCCATAGTGAGGGTATCATGCAATCATGAAACACATGTATCCAAAAGAGGATGTGCCTGTCAACACCCGGATTTTTAAGTCCAGATGCCTATTATGCCATTCCTCGCAATCCCAGGAATATTGTTTTTGCGAGACATAATAGATTGATATCACAACACATCATTCATTACAACCCATAATCGTCTTAAAAATAAAGGATCACATGATCCAGTCTCATTACAATAATAGAAGTTCTATGGATCAGTTACATAACACATAGCGGAAGCGAAATAGCGTAGTAGTAGTCCATTTATTCCACGGGCAACTGTTGACGTCAGGAGTGATCCTAGTTGTCGTAGACGTCCTGATATCCTACTTCCGGGTTCTGATACTCCTCTTCATAGTCTGGCCATTTGAATAGCCAGGGACACAGCTGTCAACACCCGGATTTTTAAGTCCA
Organism: Lolium rigidum; assembly: GCF_022539505.1. Lineage (NCBI taxonomy): Eukaryota > Viridiplantae > Streptophyta > Magnoliopsida > Poales > Poaceae > Lolium > Lolium rigidum. The sequence goes on from NC_061514.1 coordinate 164,257,487, forward strand.
GATGCCTATTATATCATACATCGCAATGCCAGGAAGATTGTTTTTGCGAGACATAATAGTAAGTAGTACAGAGTCATCATTTATTACAACACATACTTGTCTTACAACAATGGATCACATGATCCAATATTACACAAATAGATTATTCAACATCACAAATAAGTAGCGGAAGCGAAGTAGTAGTGGACTATCTATTCCACAGGCAACGCTTGACGTTAGAAGATGATCCTAGTTATCGTAGACGTCCTGCTGTCCATCATCCTGATACTGCGGCTCCTCTTCATAGTCTGGCATTTGAATAGCCAGGGACACAGCCATGAGTACTTTAAAGTACTCGCAAACTAATACTAGTGTAAAAGCTTAACAACTTTAATAAAGGGTACTAAGCTCTAGGTTTATTTGCGTAAAGCCATATTTAGTTCATAAACATTTAGTAAAGACTCATCATTTTAACTAACTAACTCAAGTGGGAACATTAGTGTCATTCCCACAAGTTACATGTGATTCAAGTCAAATCACCTTTCAATTCACCATTCCTTTTTAAGACAAAAGTTCTGACAACGGAACAGTATGGCCTTTCCAATCGTCTGTAACCGTGGACACGGCTATTCGAATAGGTTTAACACTCTGCAGAGGTTGTACTCTTGTGCCATAACTTTTGATTACATCCGTCGAGGATAACCCCGAATCATCGTAACTCAGTACGCGGATCATCAACCTTAACCTTTCACTTATATCCCCTAGTATAGGCACCTCTCCCCATGAGCTTGGCCTCCCGGTGAAAACCAACTGTCAACCCGGGAACTGCACAGGGCTTGGGTCGTACATTCACCTCATAATCACATCATTTCACTTGTAACGGAGGCAGCCTCGGCATAACCCCTATGATGTTTGTTTAGAGGGAACCCATACTAAGACACACAAATTTCTAGTTAAGCCCTACCCATAATCAGGTATTGTGGGGTTACTTGTATAATTGGAAAGGTATCGCATTCAAACCCAATCATCTTTTCACCAAATTTCACCAAGTCATTCATGTCATATTCACCTTCAAAATCTTTCAAAGGAAAATTCACATGTTCCCATCTAGAGTAGTCACTTTTAGTTATTTAGCAATAGCAACTAGTCATGAGGGGTGCTATCTAGCTTTATTTGCTCTAGGCTAAATTTGATACTCTTGTGCTAATCTAGACCAAGTGAAGCATGAATCAAAAATAAGCTTTGAAAGACAATAAGCAAAATAATTGCAAGGTAAAAACGTGTGATAGGTAATACATCAAAAATTAAAGTGTGATGGTGCCTTGCTCTTGTAGAGCTTTGCATCATGGTGGTTAGCAAGAGTATTAGCTTGCCTTGAGTGTAGGGATTCGTAGCATAGAAAACAAAAAATTTCCTACCGCGAACACGCAATCCAAGCCAAGATGCAATCTAGAAGACGGTAACAACGAGGGGGTATCGAGTCTCACCCTTGAAGAGATTCCAAAGCCTACAAGATGAGGCTCTTGTTGCTGCGGTAGACGTTCACTTGCCGCTTGCAAAAGCGCGTAGAAGATCTTGATCACGATCGGTTCCGGCGCCACGAACGGGCAGCACCTCCGTACTCGGTCACACGTTCGGTTGTTGATGAAGACGACGTCCACCTCCCCGTTCCAGCGGGCAGCGGAAGTAGTAGCTCCTCTTGAATCCGACAGCACGACGGCGTGGTGTCGGTGGCGGTGGAGAACGTCGGCGGAGCTTCGCTAAAGCTACGCGGGAGATATGGAGGAGAGGGGGGCGGCTAGGGTTTGGGAGGGGGTGGCCGGCCTCAAGGGGTGCGGCCAACTTGTGGCTTTGGTGTGGCCGGCCCCCTCCCCTATGCCCCTCATTATATAGGTGGAACCCCAAGTGTTGGTATCCAAGTCTTCGAATAAGACCCGAACCAAAAACCTTCCATAAGGAGGGGAAACCTAGCCAAGCTAGGACTCCCACCAAAGGTGGGATTTCCTCCTCCCATATGGGTTGGTGGCCGGCCCCCTAAGGGGGAGTCCACTTGGGACTCCTCCCCCACTAGGGTTGGCCGGCCATGGAGGTGGAGTCCCATGTGGACTCCACCTTCCTTGGTGGTTTCTTCCGGACTTTTCTAGAACCTTCTAGAACCTTCCATAGAACCTTCCGGATCATTTTAATTCACATAAAATGACATCCTATATATGAATCTTATTCTCCGGACCATTCCGAACTCCTCGTGATGTCCGGGATCTTATCCGGGACTCCGAACAAATATTCGAACTCCATTCCATATTCAAGTTCTACCATTTCAACATCCAACTTTAAGTGTGTCACCCTACGGTTCGTGAACTATGCGGACATGGTTGAGTACTCACTCCGACCAATAACCAATAGCGGGATCCGGAGATCCATAATGGCTCCCACATATTCAACGATGACTTTAGTGATCGAATGAACCATTCACATACGATACCAATTCCCTTTGTCACGCGATATTTTACTTGTCCGAGGTTTGATCTTCGGTATCACTCTATACCTTGTTCAACCTCGTCTCCTGACAATTACTCTTTACTCGTACCGTGGTATGTGGTCTCTTATGAACTTATTCATATGCTTGCAAGACATTAGACGACATTCCACCGAGAGGGCCCAGAGTATATCTATCCGTTATCGGGATGGACAAATCCCACCGTTGATCCATATGCCTCAACTCATACTTTCCGGATACTTAATCCCACCTTTATAACCACCCATTTACGCGAGTGGCGTTTGATGTAATCAAAGTACCTTTCCGGTATAAGTGATTTACATGATCTCATGGTCATAAGGACTAGGTAACTATGTATCGAAAGCTTATAGCAAATAACTTAATGACGAGATCTTATGCTACGCTTAATTGGGTGTGTCCATTACATCATTCATATAATGATATAACCTTGTTATTAATAACATCCAATGTTCATGATTATGAAACTAATCATCCATTAATCAACAAGCTAGTTTAAGAGGCATACTAGGG